>NW_027271591.1:0-512116 GCF_040938485.1 Diadema antillarum | reverse complement strand
AACTTTCCATAACCACTCTACCCTCCAAATTTCATTAAAATTGAACCCCTCAGTACAGATATTCCAGTTTTTGTAGCGTTACAGACAGACGACAGACAAGCCGACAATGGACGGTCGGACGCTGCACACAATCCCTTAGTCCCGCCCCTCACCTCCAATGGGCTCAACAAAAACCTACAATAGGCAATCACGTACAACTCAAATGAAGTCGTTCAGTGCCCTGTTCCATCTCTCATGAACCCAAGGTAAAACTGCACTATTAGTCTATTGAAGATACTGGTATCCTCACAATAGACTACACAAGCCTGATTCTTGTCCAAAAAAAAAAAACTGCAATAACTTATTCTCCTAAAGTGAATAATTGTACATCCTGCATAACCTTTAGTCACTACCAACAATACGCAAGTATTTACTTTAGTGGGATATACTATAGTGCAATGCCAGTTATCATAAACACCATGGCAGACATATTCCTTCACAGGAATACTACATATTGCGCAGTGTTACGTCACATATTGCCTGTATTTTAAAGCTACCATGTAGACCTTACTGCAGTTTGGCACTAGGATGATGACTGATGAAATAACATCCAACTGCTGCACACAGATCACAATCTGCACCCCTGTGTGGTTTATTCAGTCTTTTAACACCCCAGTGCAAAACTGCACATGTGTCCTTGGTACATTAGCCTGCTAAAGATGAGTCCCAAGTATACTCAGTCTGGCGTCTAAGGAAAAAGCATTTTATATCAATATCAGTTCATTTTCATAAAAGAAATACTGCTATCTCCACAGTAGACTGCTCAATTCCAACTCCTGCCAAAAAATAACATTTGTACCTAAAGTGTTAAGGGTAATCGGCAATGCACAATAATTTAGCCCGCTAAAGTGAATTACCCAAACACTATACCACTTTGCTCTGTCCACAAAAAAAAAAAAAACCCGAATCCTCCACAGATCCAAATGATGATGAGGAATTCTGAAACAAAAAACAAAAATGCTATTATTCAATAAAATATATATCTTTTCTAATATAACATGCAAACATAAGTAACGTTTGAATATCATAACAATCATGAATAATTAACATTCCAGTATTCTTGGTTTTGACATAGACTGTCTCTAATGTATCGCATGTTGAATGGCCCAAACTTCTACACTGTTTGCTACTGAAACACATGAAGTAATAGTATTGCAACTCATGCCTTTCTGACTTGACAATATACCACCTAAATTTGGATCCAAACAGACATGCCCGTCAGAAGTTATGAGAAATTATCAAAATGCACCCTAAACAACTTTTTGGCTCCTAAGAGTTCATTGACCCCTGCCTGTGACCTCCGACCTTGTGGTTACCTTCATCTCCCAAGGAAACATTTACTACCTAAGATTGGTTGCAAACAGACATATCCATCAAAAGTTATGAGCCATCATCGAAACACGCCATAAAAAAACTTGACTTCCGCCCTTAAAGTTCACTGACCCCTGCCTGTGACCTTTGATCTTAAGGTGACCATGCTGTTTGGTAAAATGTGTAACTTTGCATAACCACAGTACCCTCCAAATTTGATTAAAATTGAAGCCCTCAGTACAGATATTCCAGTTTTTGTAGCGTTACAGACAGACGACAGACGAGCGGATAAAGGAGGGACAGACACTGCACACAATCCCTTAGTCCCGCCCCTCACCTCCAATGGGCTCGACAAAAACCTACAATAGGCAATCACGTACAACTCAAATGAAGTCATTCAGTGCTCTGTTCCATCTCTCATGAACCCAAGGTAAAACTGCACTATTAGTCTATTGAAGATACTGGTATCCTCACAATAGACTACACAAGCCTGATTCTTGTCCAAAAAAAAAAAACTGCAATAACTTATTCTCCTAAAGTGAATAATTGTACATCCTGCATAACCTTTAGTCACTACCAACAATACGCAAGTATTTACTTTAGTGGGATATACTATAGTGCAATGCCAGTTATCATAAACACCAATGGCAGACATATTCCTTCACAGGAATACTACATATTGCGCAGTGTTACGTCACATATTGCCTGTATTTTAAAGCTACCATGTAGACCTTACTGCAGTTTGGCACTAGGATGATGACTGATGAAATAACATCCAACTGCTGCACACAGATCGAAATCTGTACCCCTAATATGATGTCACTGTGTGCTTTATTCAGTCTTTTAACACATGTACCCCAGTCCAAAACTGCACTTGTGTCCTTCATACATTAGCCTCTTGAAGATGAGTCCCAAGTATACACAATCTGGGGTCTAAGGAAAAAGCATTTCACATCAAAATCAGATCATCATCTAAAAAAAAAAATACTGCTATCTCCACAGCAGACTACCAAATCCCAACTCTTTCCAAAAAACAACATTTGTACCTGAAGTGTTAAAGATAATTGGCATTGCACAGTAATTTAGCCCGCTAAAGTGAATTACCCAAACACTATACCAGGAAAATGACCACTTTGCTCCGTCCACAAAAAGAAAAACCAAATCCTCCACAGATCCAAATGATGATTAGGAATTCTGAAACAAAAAACAAAAATGTTATTATGCAATAAAATATATATCTTTTCTAATATAACATGCAAACATAAGTAATCTTTGAATATCATAACAATCATAAATAATTAACATTCCAGCATATTTGGTTTTGACAGACTGTCTCTAATGTATCGCATGATGAATGGCCCAAACTTCTACAATGTTTGCTACTGAAACACATGAAGTAACAGTATTGCAACTCATGCCTTTCTGACTTGACAATATTCGCATGAAACAATGAAAAATTACCTGAAAATTTGTGCAGTTTTGATAGGATACCTAACAAAAATACTAGTCCAAAACTCTTTAAATAATGTCAAACATTTTGAAGGATATTAGGACAGAAACAGAAAAGAATAAAACCTTGTTTCATAATTATTAATAATATTTAAATACTGTAAAACATGATATATTGGCGGCACGAATTTTTCGCGAATTGGAACCGACAGCCTTTTTCGTGGCATGAAATTTTCGCGAAGTGCCACTGGCGTTCAATGCATGTAGTGTAAACAAGGACTTTCGCGTGCATTTTAATTTCGCGATTCTTGGCGCTCGCGAAATTAAAGTGCACGCAAAAATTTGTTTTACAGTAAGAAAATTCGGGCAAATGATATCTATTTTCGGGCAAGTGTTTTGCAAGTATCAAAATTACCTAGCCTAATCAGGCAATTGCCCCCCCCCCCCAAAAAAAAAAAAAAAAAAAAAAACCAAGAAATTGTGTACCACCCTGAAACTGCCCTAATTATCCATTAAAGGGGAAGTTCAAGACTGGAACGGAGTTTGCAAATTTCCTAAAGAATCTTAGGTACGGTAATTATCCCAATTCCAATAAAGATACATTTCTGACAATTAAGAACTCGTACCTAAGTACAATGTAGTCTCTTCCCCTGTATGCCCCCTAAAAAAAAGGAAAAATGAAAGGGAGAAATGTTGTTTTTCGTATTTTATTACCACTTTTAAATCATTCTGATTATCTGCGCCACGTCATCCTCTAACCCTAAGGAGTCCATGAAAGAGTCTATGACTGAGCTCATCATATT
Organism: Diadema antillarum; assembly: GCF_040938485.1. Lineage (NCBI taxonomy): Eukaryota > Metazoa > Echinodermata > Echinoidea > Diadematoida > Diadematidae > Diadema > Diadema antillarum. The sequence continues at coordinate 508,514 of NW_027271591.1, read as the reverse complement.
AGGTTGATCACGTCACGCTCACTCTGTTCTAGGTTTCTGCTTACGTGCCTACCTCTGTCAAGCAGAGCTACCAAGTCTCACGCATGCTGCGCGAGACTCTAGAATTTAGGGGCCATCTCACAATCTCATGCATGACACCCATTTTTCTCACGCATAGGGCGAAGTCTGCAACTTGGACCTATAATAATGAGCATAGCTCAAAAGATTTAAGTGATAGTTGCAATTGAGGGTATATTTCCCTTTTGTCTGTCAAAATAAGAAAAAAAATAATCACTGAAGTGTGCACCTGACCGCACCATTAAGAGCAAAAAATTGAAAAAGCTCCCTACCGTGGGAGGCCACAGGAAGGAAAAACCCTCCCACACCCTCACTCGCGCGCACATTCGCACGCCGAGATACCAAGTTATGAAAATCTCACTCATAAAAATTGTTTGAACTTGGCATCCCTTGTCAAGTGGCAGTGTACAAGATAAATTTCCCTCCACCATAATGGAGTGTGTGCAGTGCATCTATGTACAGAGCATCTATTCACAGGGATGCCAAGTTCAATTTTTAGCTCTTAGACCGTTCTAGTCTTAATGGCACGATCAGGTGCATAATAAAGCGACCATCTTTTCTTTTACTTATTTTGAAAGACAAAAGGAAAATATAGGCCTAGACCTTATGTCTACCTTCAATTGTAACTATCACTTTAATCCTTTGAACCATGCTCCTTATTATGGGCCCTAATTCCAGACTTTGCCCCATACGTGAGAAAAATGGGTGCCATGCGTGAGATCGTGAGACGACCCCTAAATGCTTGAGTCTCACTCACAATGCGTGAGACTTGGTAGCTCTGTATTCATATCATGCACAGAAATCACTGCTATTACACCACATAAATACGCCCTCTATCGATCTGTTAGCTAAGAAATGGCGTCCGTATTTCGCCCATGGACCTACTGACGTACGTTCTACTATTGACCGAAAGATCGGTCTGTATCTGTCCGTCGGGGAATGTTCCGCGGAGACTGCGTCTGGCTTCACGGATCCCCTCCGTATACAGACCGAAGTCAATGATTGCGGCTCCTGTGTGGAGCAGTCGCGCACAGATCAAACGTTACGATAAACCAAATTTCAGACAGCTTTTTTACATTCAAACAAGTATGACATGACATGACACATTATGCAGCAATATTTGGGATAAATTTCTCACATTGTGCAATCGAAATACTCACATAACCTCGGTTATAATGCAGAAATTTTATCGATATCGCAACATCGCCGTTCGCGAGCAGTAAGTCGCCATTTTGAATCTGTAACAATTGCTAAGCCAATCACATGCGAGGTACGTGTTTTAGTAAAACAAACACGTAGAAACTACCTCGCATGTGATTGGCTAATAGATTCATAGTGTATGTTTCTGCAGTTTGAATGTGACGACGCGACAGGCTGTGTTTTACGTTGAAAATTCTCCTAAAATGTTGGATTATTCATTAATCTGGTGAGTGTAACCTATTCATAAAAAAATAAATTCACCATACAAGCTTAAATTTGCCGACCTAGGGCCGTGAATTAGACGCAATCGAGAAGGGTGAGGTACCTCACCCAATTTTCCATAGAGACAGTGGTTAAGAACATCCACACAGCAATGGGTACTGCAACCTTCCGTCTGTCTACGGGGGACAGCGTTAATGGCAAAATATAAAAGAGTCCTCCGGACAGACGGATCTTTCTGTCTAGTTCTACTACTACCCCTAAATCACTATCTCTTTGGAATTGAATGGAACTTAGGCTTCTTACAAATCTCACCTTGCCCATAGATTCAGGTAACATGGTCTAACATTAAATTCTACGTAACTACGTTAGAAACCTTGCTTGCGACCAACAGCCTCATACGCACTACAACGTACATTCAGGGAGGTATCTCCCTTGATTTTACTTTAATAGCTGCGGGGGCCTGCATGTGGTGCATACGGTGGGGCCAGATACCAAGAATCGAGTAAGGGGGACAGTCTGTGTTTAGACATGCCTGTGCACCTACCTGGTATGGTACTCGAGCTGAAAACTCAGTGTCAAACAAAGGTCGTGTCTTAGGCTAGGAAGAAATTAGACGTAGAGTAGTCGTAGAAAGTTTACAGTTACCATCACACCATAGCTTTACGTACGTCGTGATTGCATACAAAGTACTGTAGCACATCGTACCACTGTAAACACGCGTACTGTATACACGTACACGGTATAGGGATCGGAGAACATGTGTGTACGTGTATAGAGCGCACGCAGTTTGGTAGGTACATAGGCGGAAGCACAGAACATCAGTCTTACAAGGAGTTCTGTGGGCTGAAGACGTTGTCACGCACAAACGCTCAAACTATGGCAAGCCGAGTGTATTTCCTAACCATTAACTACAGTTCAAATTTACGATCAGCTCGATATCCGAAAGTTCGTTATTCCGAGGGCTCTTTATTTTTCTTTCTTTCTTCCACTTTCTGTGCAATAAATCAACAACAACAATGGCTATCAACCACACATTCTCCACATGTTTAGTTCATGTCACGAACATAATTCCATGAAATAACAACTACTTGATCAGACACCATCTTGGGTAGGTAAATTATGGTCAAAGGTCAAAAATGTCTAATCGTGTATCTTGATAAATGCACGTCCTATCTTTCCCACATTTTGCACACGTAAGGAACATGTTGCAAGAATCATTTCATAAAATAACTTTTTGCTCAGATGCCATCTTGGCTGTGTAAAGTGGAATCAAAGGTCAAATGTAAATATTTTCCACACACACATGGACCTCGATAGATGTATCATCTCATAAAATAACGACGATTTGGTCTGACGCCATTTTGGTTGTGCAAATGAGGTATTATCTCTATGGGAGTACATTTTTTCTGGAAATTTTAGTACATGTCAAGCACATATATTTCTCATAAAGTAAGTGATTCATCAGACAATGTCTTTTCTCGGTAAATTAGGGTCAGTAGTCACAACATTTATTTCCGAATAAATCGGATCACCTAATTTGTCAGTGTTGACAAATTCTAAGTCTAGTTAGGTGATCCGAGTATCCTCTCGGATCACCTTCTGTATCTGTACGGATTCTTTGTTTTTCTTCTTCTTCTTCTTTATTTCTCCTCAAAAGTTGTGCAGAGGTTAGCTCAGAAAGTCCGCTGCCTGTCAATTTCAAAATTATATCATGTATGCATCATGTCCCAAAGACGGCAAATCTAATGTATCATTGTGATCAGTCGACCGTGACGTCACTATGACGTCATTATATGAAAACACATTCTCAATCATATCTCATTAATGAAATAGAATTTTTCAATGAAATTTACGTCACATATATTTAAAGTTATGCGCATTCTACTCATGTTCTCAAAATTCATATTTTCTCTTAAAACGTGCGCGTACGCGCGCGTTGAAATATTTGTATGCTCCAATCGAGCTCAAAATTTTTTTGCACACGTTTCAGACCATTTGGAGCGTTTTTTGAAAAATTGAAAAAATCGGACGGACGCGTACGCGCGCGCGCATATACGCACGCACAGCTCATATGCAATTGAAATTTCCAGTTTTTTCACTTTGATCGCATGTCTGAAATGTCAAGGAATATTTATACCACGTTTCAAGTCAATCCGACTCAATATGACGTCATACGGGGCCGTCAAAGTTGAAATTCCGCGCGCGCGTCAATGGCGATATACAGTGCAACTATGCCAAAAAACTGCCAATTTTAAATCCGATTTTACTCGTCAGGATGGACGGTGACCCCCCATTTTCTTTACATATATTGAAAGCTGATGAGTTGTACATGTCATTTCATGGGTAGGCAATGCTGACAAAATGATTAAAAGATATCAAATTTCTTAATAAAGTAAAAAAAGTAAATTTTCAAAATGACGTCATCAAATTACAAGTTTACTCGAGCGTATCTCACTTATCCTCTGCCAATTTTCTCCCATATTTCAGTATGTTGTAGCTTATGAAATGTTTTTTCATTAATGTAAAAACAACATTTTGATTGGATGACGTCATCGCCTCGTAAAAATGGATTGAATGTATCCTTGTAGAATTTGACCAGTTTACGTGTTATCTCTATGGGAGAGCAGTTTTTCTGGCAGTGAAAATTGACATGACTCTCTTTTTCGAGCACTAGCTCACTTTTGCTTCGGTGAATTTTTCCCAGATTCTAGTATGTTGTAGCTGAGACTTTGGGCTATCGTAAGTGTGCCCTTCATTTTTTCATACGACGTCGGCATCACGTCGAAAAACTTGGTTGAAAATGGCACGTGGCTTCGATGCAGCGTCATTTTGCTTAATACACAGGGCCTATGGAGCATGAAATAGGTCATTGCATAGCGCATCCGACTCGTAATCCTAAGGTCCCTGGTTCGAGGCTCACCCCTGCCAATATTTTTTTTTCATTTTTTTAAACACTTTTTTTCTTCTTTTTCTTTAGTTAGTCTTAATCTCCCTTCCTAACTTTATCTTTTTCTGATTTTTTTATGCTTCTCCTTCAAATTTCTATAAAATAACATATTTTTTTCTTTATTTTTCTTTCTTTCTACTACTTTCTGTGCAATAGATGAACAACAACAATGGCTATCAATCCCATATTTTGCACATGTTTAGTTCATGTCACGTACATTATTTCATAAAATAACAACTACTTGATCAGACACCATCTTGGGTATGTAAATTAGGGTCAAAGGTCATAAATGTTTCATCCTGTATCTTGGTGAATTCATGTCCTATCTTTCCCATATTTTGCACACACAAAGACCATGTAACAAGGATCATTTCACAAAATAACCACTTTTTGCTCAGATGCCATCTTGTCTGTGCAAAGTGGGGTCAAAGGTCACATGTACTTCTTTTTCTATCTTCGCTATGACGTGTTATCTCTATGGGAGGGAATTTTTTTAGATGTGAAAATTGACATGACTCTCTTTATCGAGCACTATCTTACTTATGCTTCGGTGAATTTCTCTCAGATTTTAATATGTTGTAGCTGAGACTTTGCAGTATCAGGACTCGAATCATTGATAAAAAAAAAGATCGGATCACCTTAATTTGTCAGTGATGACAAATTACAATCTCTAGTTCTTCTTCTTTTTCTTCTTCTTTCTCCGCAAAAGTTGTGTAGAGGTAATCTCGGAAAGTCCTCTTCCTATCAATGTCAAAATCATACCATACATGTATCATGTCCCAAAGACGATCCTCCTAATAAAATCATAGTGATTAGTCGACCGTGACGTCACTATGACGTCATTATATGAAAACACATTTTCATTCATATCTCATTAATGGAATAGAATTTTGCAATGAAATCTACGTCAAATACATTTCAAATTATGCGCATTTTACTCATATTCTCAAAATTCATATTTTCTCTTAAAACGTGCGCGTACGCGCGCGTTGAAATATTTGTATGCTCCAATCGAGCTCAAATTTTTTTTGCACACGTTTCAGACCATTTGGAGCATTTTTTGAAAAATTGAAAAAATTGGACGGACGCGTACGCGCGCGCACATATTCGCACACACAGCTCATATGCAATAGAAATTTCCCGTTTTTTTACACTTATCGGATGCCTAAAATGTCAAGGAATATTTCTACCAAGTTTCAAGTCAATCCGACTCAATATGACGTCATACGGGCCCGTCAAAGTTGAAATTCCGCGCGCGCGTCAATGGGGATACACAGTGCAACTATGCCAAAAAACCGCCAATTTTAAATCGGATTGTACTCGTCAGGATGGACGGTGACCCCCCATTTTCTTTACATATTCTGAAAGGTGATGAGTTGTACATGTCATTTCATGGGCTGGCTATGCTGATAAAATGATGAAAAGATGTCAAATTTCTTAATAAAGTAAAAAAAGTAAATTTTCAAAATGACGTCATCAAATTTCAAGTTTACTCGAGCGTATCTCACTAATCCTTTGCCAATTTTCACCCACATTTCAATATGTTGTAGCTTATGAAATGCTCTTTCATAAATGTGATTACGCAATTTTGATTTGATGACGACATCACCTCAAAAAAATGGATTGAAGGTAACCTTGTCAAATTTGACCAGTTTACGTGTAATCTCTATGGGAGTGCAATTTTTATGGAAATGAAAATTGACATGACTATCTTTATCGAGCACTAGCTCACTTATGCTTCGTTGAATTTCTCTAAGATTTTAATATGTTGTAGCTGAGATGTAGGGCTATCGTAAGTGTGCCCTTCGTTTTTTCATACGTTGTCGGGATGACGTGAAAAAACTTGGTTGAAATTAAAGTTTATCTTCGATGTATTGAAATATTTCTTTCTTTTTGCAACTTTCTTTGCAATAACTCAAGAAAAACAGCCCCTATCACCTTCATATTTTGCACATGTTTAGTTCATGTCACGAACATTATTTCAAAAAATTACAACTACTTGATCAGACGCCATCTTGGGTATGTAAATTAGGGTCAAAGGTCATAGATGTTTCATCCTGTATCTTGGTGAATACATGTCTTATCTTTCCCATATTTTGCACACGTAAAGACCATGTTACAGGGATCATTTCATAAAATAACCACATTTTGCTCAGATGCCATCTTGTCTGTGCAAAGTGGGGTCAAAGGTCATATGTACTTCTTTTTCTATCTTCGTTATGACGTGTTATCTCTATGGGAGGGAATTTTTTAGATGTGAAAATTGACATGACTCTCTTTATCGAGCACTATCTTTGGTGAATTTCTCTCAGATTTTGATATGTTGTAGCTGAGACTTTGCACTATCAGGACTCGAATCATTGATTAAAAAAAATCGGATCACCTTAATTTGTCAGTGATGACAAATTACAATCTCTAGTTTCCTTTTTTTTCTTTAGTTAGTCTTAATCTCCTTTCCTAACTTTATCTTTTTCTGATTTTTTCATGCTTCTCCTTCAAATTTCTATAAAAATAACATAATTTTTTCTTTATTTTTCTTTCTTTCTACTACTTTCTGTGCAATAGATGAACAACAATAATGGCTATTAATCCCATATTTTCCACATGTTTTGTTCATGTCACGTACATTATTTCATAAAATAACAATTACTTGATCGGACACCATCTTGGGTATGTAAATTAGGGTCAAAGGTCATAAATGTTTTATCCTGTATCTTGGTGAATACATGTCCTATCTCTCCCATATTTTGCACACACAAAGACCATGTTACAAGAATCATTTCACAAAATAACCACTTTTTGCTCAGATGCCATCATGTCTGTGCAAAGTGGGGTCAAAGGTCATACAGTAAACCTCTGATAAGTCGACGTCGAGTGAGTCGAAAATCACTTAACTCGAAGTAAAATAAAAAGTCCCGATTTTTCCCTATGTATATTCTCTAAGAAATATTTGGATAAGCCGAAGTACGAGAGTCGAATTTCGGATGTGTCGAAGTAAAACATTCAGTCCCTTTTGTACAAAATACACGTAGTTTACATCACTTGAGCCGAAGAAAATTTATCTGGCATTCTCATTACATTTAGAGGAGAACAAAAAAATCGGCATGTTGCAGAACCCCGTCCCTGACTTGCTGCAGTAAGCATGCACACTCACCGTACCGCTCCGCACGCATGTCGAATACATACACATCTGTACATGTATACACACAGCACATCGATCCATACTTTATCCATATACACACAGCACATCCATACTTTATCCATGTCAAGCCAGAACTCCTTGGTCAACCAATCGCTGCTTTAATATTTTGGTGACAGGCCAAGTAGGCGGAGCTTGTTTGTGCGTGCCCGGCTGGCTGTCTAGTTTTGTTCAATGGAGGTGGGATGGGCCTGGGAGAGTGTTTGTCTCAGGGTAGGTCAACAGAGATGGCTACCTATGTTGCACCATAGACATATAGCACATGCACATTGCCACATTAGCGCAGACATTCTCAGAACTACGTTTAACTACCAGTATTGATGCAAATTCCATGTTCAATTTAGAACAAGAACATTATCTTCGAGAACAGACAAATTTGAATGCAAACACACACAAGCACACACACACACACACACACACACACATGCATGCAAATATACTATAACACATGTACATAACTGTGAGTCGAAAAAAAATCGACTCTCGCGAGAGTCGAAGTTCACTTAAGTCGACGCATTTTTGTCAGTCCCGAGAGCTTCGACTCATGCGAGGTTTACTGTATATTCTTTCTGTATCTTCATTATGACGTGTTATCTCTATGGGAGTGCAGTTTTTCTGCGAATGAAGCTATGACAATCTTTTTCGAGCAATAGCTCACTTATGCTTCGGTGAATTTCTCCCAGATCTTAATATGTTGTAGCTGAGACTTTGGGCTATTGTATTTTACCCTTCGTTTTTTTCATACGATGTCGGGATCACGTTAAAAAACGTGGTTGAATTTAAAGCTTATCTTCAATGTATTGAGATGTTTCTTTTCTTTCTGCAACTTTCTTTGCAATAACTCAAGAAAAACAGCATCTATCACCCTCAAATTTTGCACATGTTTAGTTCATGTCACGTACATTATTTCACAAAATAACAACTTCTTGATCAGACACCATCTTGGGTATGTAAATTAGGGTCAAAGGTCATAAATGTTTCATTCTGTATCTTAGTGAATACATGTCCTGTCTCTTCCATATTTTGCACACGCAAAGACCATGTTACAAGAATCATTTTACAAAATAACCACATTTTGCTTAGATGCCATCCTGGCTGTGCAAAGTGAGGTCAGTGGTCAAATATACTTCATTCTGTCTCTTTATTATGACGTGTTATACGGAATATGGTACCAAAGATGGCAGATCTGACTCGCTTTTCTAAATGAGATTCCGAATATCACACGGCGAATGTCCCTAAACACAGATGAAACCTGTATGGTCATGCCTAAATTATATATTTGTTGCTGTATCTTCGTTATCTAGTGTATACAGAATTTGGAACCAAAGATGACAGATTTGACTCCCTTTTCTAAATGAGAATCCAAACATCACACAACCAATGTCTCTAAACACAGATGAAACCTGTATGGTGTTGCCTATTGCGATCAGACCTCGAATCATTGATTAAAAAAAAATCGGATCACCTTAATTTGTCAGTGATGACAAATTACAATCTCTAGTTATTATTAGTTTTTTTCTTTCGCATGGAGAAAGAAGGCACAAGAGCGATTCTAGTATTTGATGTAAACATAATTTTCATGACATGTTTAAGAGTTGACCCGGCTGCAATGTTAACACTAATAGAGTACCAGGCTATTTGAATTTTTCAAGTTGGTATACAGGTTGTCAGTAAATAAAGAGATGTATTATTAGTCTTCCGCATCTACAATTTGTAACAATAAAGTTTACGAGGATGTCTGAATGAATGCAATTATTCTCAGAATAATATGAAGAGTTTGTTCGCAAAAACCGATAAGTCCATATTTGCCAAATGGAGATATTTGCGATTAAAGGTCAGGAAAAATAGAGAGAATACTAAGAAAATTTTTGCTTCTTTTGACCATAACTTCAAAAATGCCCTTTTATATGTAGTGACCAATATCTCAATTAAAAGGTGTTATTTTGTACTTTATGACAGAGACCGTACTTGAAAATCTTCAAAAATGGATTTATCGGTTTTTGCGAACAGACTCTTCATATGTTTACCATAGTACAGTGCATGTCTGTAGTTTCTCTCTGCTTGAATTGGGGTTTACTCCAACATAATGTTTTCGGACATGTTATTGTGAATAATGGTTTATAATATCATCTATGATTAATTTTCTCTATTTGTGTCACATTGTATATGTAGGTATCCCCAGTACCTGATATCACACCGATGGAACATGCATATTTAAGGTGATTCTCTTCTCTGTGGCCTCCAGGAAAATCTGCATGACATAAACGAGAAGATCTACACTGTCAGTTCTATAGTGTATTTTGTTTTCTTGGATGCACACGTACCATTCAATCTCTGACAGATTTATCAAGGAGAGCACTGCTGTTTTGCAAGCGCTGAGTGACTTCCTCACAAGAATAGAAACAACTGATTAGTACACCTGTCAACTTTTTCATTTCATTGAAAAACCTAGAGCAGTATGTGATCATGATAACCTACCTCAGAAAGGTGCTAAATATGTGATATGATACAATAGGAAGAATGAAGTTGATATACAATTGTAACATATTACAGTATGTTACTGTATATCAACTTCATTCTTCTTTACGGTAACATTTTTAGTAAAGAGGATGTACATGTATATTCTTCGAAAAGCACGGTTGTTGTAGTAAATGTGAAGTTCGACCATTACAGATACATCAATGTGTGGAACTATGCAAGATAGTGTATGTTAAATTATGTGCATTTAAATTACTTTGGAGTTTGTACAGATGGCAGAATTATGAGCCCTGATTAAACTAAATATTATCCTTCATGATATTCTTGATAAATGTTATGGAAGCAAGTACATTGTACAGTATGAAGTAGTATCTGGACGTACATCCATTACTCGACAGGGGCATGTCTTGTTGCTGAAGGTATGAATTTAATTTGTACATCATCACTGAAGCACTATAAGAGGTTTAGTTAGTACATGTATGCATGTTTTATTGCTAATATTTTGGTTGTGACCCATTTCAGAAGAGGTTTCAAAGATGTAAGAATTCTGTTCGATCAGGAAGATACACAAGGTATGTCACCAAAAGGAATTGAACGGTCAAGAGGGGATAAGGAAGATGAAGATTTTGACACAACGGTTAGATAGATGATACATTACATTAGTACTTCCCCAAAATCAACCAAAATTTTGAACATGTTCGCATTGAACGGGCATGCTCTTATTAGATACCTATAAAGAAAAATTGTGGACCTTGTGAAAGGTAAGATGAGCAGATTTTTATAACACCTGGGGGGTTTCATGTTGGCCTGTAGTCTACCCCAGGGTTGTCGAGTGTTGTTACTGGTAAGGGGTTTATACACATCTGTATCATTCACTCAGTCATAACCATGAAGAGAGTGACACACAGATATTTTAAATGTGTATGATACTGCTTGTGTACATGTACTGATACATGTGTATTCAGTTGACAGAGATGTTGGGATGATTAGTTTGCCTTTTGACATTTCAGATAAGATTATATACAGTCAATGCTAAAGTTGGGAATGAAAGATTTCTTCACATAGATGTTTTGCAAGATGCTATAAGGCCAAATCTAATCTGTCTGCTTCGATTTCCAGTAATATTGATGTTTTAAAGTTACTTTAAATTTTTTATCTGTTTAGTTTCCAGTAAGTGTACTTCATACATTGGCGGATCCAGTTAGGACCGCAACTGGTGCACGCCCCCCTTTATTTTTTGTTTAAACAAAAGAAATTAAAAGAAAAAAATGGGGGAGGGGTGCATGCGCCCCCCTTTAATTTTGTAAACGCGTCCCCTCTTTACGGAATTCCTGGATCCACCCCTGCTTCATATGTAGTATGTACACTTCTGAATTGTTGATGCAGCTGCCAGTTCATGTGTTTGAAACATTGGCAGTGTGACCAATAGATACATTGTACTTGCCTTCAAAGTATTTAAGGGCATAATTATGTACACCTTCAAAACATTCTCTGCTGTTTGGACTGTCGATGAAGTTTAGATATTTTGTACATGTTTCATTTTGTTTCCAGTAAGTACACTTCATATGTATACATTTACACCTTCAAATTGCTCTTGCAGCTGCCAGTTTACTGTCACCCTCTATTCATGTGTGTGAAACCTTGGTGATGTGAATACTATAGTAGATACACGTATGTGTACCTGCCTTCAGAGTACTCAAGGGCATTTGTACACCCTCAAACATTCATGCAGTTTGAACTATTAATGAAGTTATCTCTGTACATGTATCATTTGAGTGAAACCTTGCCAAAAGTGTAGATGGCATGTAATTTACAGAGTATTGCCTCAAAACATTTGTGGTATTCTTGCTTGATTTTATTCACTTACATAACATTCAAGCCATATTCACAACTGTTTCATGTTTGTGCAACATCGGTATCAGTATAGTTTGTTTATTGCCAGTGTCAAAATTTGCCGGCATTTTATTTGTACAGATCTGCTCAATACAATGTAGCTCTGCAATTGTTCAAACTACTTGGTACTTTCATTTGCTCTTGTCTTATTACTGAGCTTCACCAGAAGATTTTTTTTTGAAATGTTCACTGTACATCTCTGTTGTAGTCAAGACAGACTGATCCTACTCGCGTTCCTACATGTACTCACAAGACCGCTGACAGTTGTACCTTTCGCAGGTCTCTTACATGCCACTTGGCTGGAGACTGAGTCCAATACCACCACCAAAAAAAAAATTAAAAATAATTAATAAATGGATGAATAAATAAATGAGAGTTATAAATAAAAAAAATAAAATGATCTAAAACTGCATTTGACTATACTGCTAAAAAGTAGATAAAACTGTAGACTGCTTATGCAGCTCTTACTTTAGGTATTATTTTTTTTTTGTTATGTGTGTGATACATTGTCATGAAGATTGGTGGATACCTTGAAACTTAACTGCAATGTAGTTCTTTCAACACTTACATGTAATAAATAAATAAATATATATATATATATATATGGAGATGTATATACATTTATAAAGAAAAAAACTTGTGGATTGTGCTCCTTTCTCTGTTGTTATTAATGAAAAAAAAAGGTATTTTATTAATTGATGAGAATGGCACGTGCAATAATGTATGTAAATTTCTCTGCCTAGTTAGGTAGGCCTATAGTAATAGAGTGAAGTAATGTAGTGAAGTCCTTGAGATCAACAGCTTTCTTTTGTTATATCAAAATGTTGTTATAACCAAGCATGTAAAAAAAAAGTGGATAATGTAAGCGGAATTTCGATATAATGTAACTGTGTTCACTTTAGCGGAGTGAACGGTATAAGTAGTGGTTATACAGTAATGTATTTGAGTGGATGCTTAGGATGCTTTGAATTGAGAGAGAGTGATGTGAATGATTGATGGCAGAATGAAACTGAGAATCAGACACTTCCTGTTGACGAAATCAGAAGGGTGGACAAAAGCAAACAAAACAAACATACATTGTATTATGAATAACAAGAACAAGACATATAATCAAAAAAAGAGAGGGAGAGAGAGAGAGGCCCAGCGCAAGAGGCTGTAGACTATTAGTACGTAATGTCTAATGACAGACACAAGTACAGTATATCACAGCTAGACGCGCGAAACTGACCACGTGTATTTACGCTGGGGTCGCTCATACAGTAACACACACGTACAAAGGCATCGAGGACACACGTCAATTTCTATATGTGGGACAGCACAGTACTTCGCGATTTCGTGCCGAGAAAAAAAGGAATGACATCCCTATGATATCAGCTGGCTGCTGACCCATCTACAAATCATCACATTACACTTTTAGGTATCATCTTAAAGCTGAATAAATTTCCTTTTACATGATATACCGGTAACTTTTGTTGGTGCCCACGATGAAAAAGAAGACTTTTAGGAGAATTTTAGAAGAATATCTGTATCCATTATTTCCGGAACATCTGCAATTAGTTAGCCACGAAGTTGATAATCTTTCATGTCGTTCTTGGAAAAATCAACAAGATAGCATCCAAGTTTTAACCTTTACCTATCAAATAAAAGACAAATCATGTGAAAACGTAATTCAGTGACCAAGATATGAGCATTTCAAAACGATTCTCCAATCGCGCTCTCTATGACTTGCGGGGTCAACTCGCGTGCGAGGACTTGGATATTCTAGACGGGTTTTTTCGGGCTTGCCGACTGACTGGCTACTCAGTAAATCTAGGTACTGCATGCATAGCCAGCCGGCCAGCTGGCCGGCTACTCACCTCAGCTCAGTGCTAACAAAGTGCCATGGCACTGTGACTCCTCTCAGACTGGCGCCACCTTTTGGCCGGGAAAAAAGAGGAACGTATTTTTTTGTATCAGAGTGAAATAGTTTTATCAGAGTGAAATGGTTTTATCAGAGTGAAATGGTTTTAGCGCAGTGAAATGGTTTCGTCTGAGTGATATGGTACGCCAAAGTGAAATGTATTTTTGTGAAGAGTGAAATGAATTTGTATCTAAAAGTGAAATGTATTTTTATGAAAAGTGAAATGAATCTTTATGTAAAAGTGAAATGTATTTTTGTGAAAAGTGAAATGAATTTTAATTCAAAAGTGAAATGTATTTTTGTGAAAAGTGAGATGAAGTTTAATGCAAAAGTGAAATGTATTTTTGTGAAAAGTGAAATGAATTTTAATTTAAAAGTGAAATGTATTATTGTGAAAAGTGAAATGTATTTTTATAAAAAGTAAAATCAATGTTTGTGAGTGAAATGTATTTGTTAAAAGTGAAATGAATATTGGCTGGAGTGAAATGAATTTTGTATTGTTTCCTTAATGGCGTTCCATAAGGCACAGCCCAGTCGCTGTATAAATAGCCCGGCGTCTGGTCGGGCTACGTAGTACTGTACCGCGTTCACCTATCCCGCTTCCGGTACTCGTACTTCTCAATGAAGAATCTTATAATGGAGTTTGATGGCTTTTAGGATACGTAGCCTACCGAGTCTTCCGACGATAGAACTATCTCTCATAGTATCTTGGAAGAAGGACATGTGAGTCAGAATCGGAGGATCTAGGAGTCCTTTGATTTTAGGTTAGCGCTCTCATCAAATGAAAACACAACGCGAACTCATACACTCGTACACAGCATGCAAGATCGTACAGCTACAGCTAGCTCTCGAGCTTGAAGCACTAGCTGCACACTGTGTATGTGTCACGTGAGTGACTTTTTTTTTTCTCTCTGCTACTCTGACACCAAAATAATGGAAATTCACACTGTTCGTATACAGTTATGTTCGAGTTTAATCTTTCAAATCTTTGCAGCTTTCTCGTTCATAACGATACATTGAGCATAAAATATAATATGAAACAAATCACAAATACATAACTTAGGTTATCTTGGATGACCTGAACTGGTGATCCCCTCAGCTTGGCTCAGTCGTCATCGATGTCCGATACCCTCGTCGTCGACCTCGGCACAGTCGCTTGGCTTGTCTCTTGGAAGCACCCCTTGACTTGGCCACTCAGCTAGACGCTACCCTATTGGCGGTCCTTTCAGCTCCTCGGCCTTCACTAGTCCCTGCTACCACGCAGACTCATGCCTTGATCTGCGATGCCCGAGCTCAAACGACGGCGAGCAGGCAAATGGAGATTGAGCTCCGTTCCAAAGTTCGGATCATAACTGTCCGAGTTCAGTTTTATCGGCAGCTGGAGCTCGCATCTCACCGACGTAGAAAACCCCCAGAAGAACGACTGCTGCCTAAGCGGAGATCTATGCTGGATGTCTGATCAAAGTATTTCTCCTCGATCCTCTACATTACTGAGCTTTTTATTAGCTTCCCTAACCATAGAGATTAACACTAAAGTCCCTTACACTCCCATACACTTACTTTTTCATGCCTTTTCTACACAAAAAGGATCATCCAATCATCACGCTTAAATATAGCCCTATTGAAACTCTACACAATATGTCTAGCCATCGTCTAGACTGCTGTTACATAACATCTTTACTCATGAACTTGTGAACAATAAACTACAACCACCACCCTAGTGACACTGACATAGCCGAGTCTCAACTGAGCTAGAGAACATTCCTAGCCACCACCTGGATGGGAGCTATCACATAACACCTCTATTCACTCAATTTCTATAGTCTGAGTTAATACATAATATTGCAAACCGGGGATGCTGTTGCCATGCTATTTCTTTAACTTTTGCTTTGTCTCATTTCATGTGACTGCCTTGTCTAAATTTAACTGATCTAGACACGCTGTTGCTATGCCAGTTTATTCTTTTACTTTTACTTTGTCTCATTTAATATAAATTTCCAGACAGTCACTTTCTTGTAGTTTGACCTAGTGGCTTTCTAGGACAAGTTCAATTTCACTTCACTGGCAAAATCAAAGATAAATTTCTCTCCTGACAATATCCCCCACCTTAAGATATAATTGGGATATCAAAATTATATCCTACAAGAAATTTATGGTACACGCTATTCAATCAACCAACATACTATTCACAGTGTATGTCAATATGCATATGTTCAAAAGAGAGACTGATAGACATCAATATCAACAGCATATATACATCATACATTACACTATCCTTTTCTCTTCTGCCATCCTTGTTCTGAAAAGAAACAACTTCATAATCATCTCCCAAGCCTTTTAACAACCAACTTTTGCTTTGTTGGTATTCCTAATAAAGGCCTTATAGCTTACTTAATACATCATCTTCAAATGCATAAGCTTTAGGTCTTCTAAAACTAAAATAGAACCACCAAACATGTATACACAAAATCTTCATTGCCTCCAACAATGATACCTTTTACCAATGATATCTGTACTATCACATATTCCTGCTCAGATATCCTAATATGTTTGTGCGTACTTTGGCTTTCATTTCCCTATACTTCCATGTTGCACAAACCTTACAACAAAATAATATTGTTGCTATTTACATGTTTATCTGGATGAAAATCTACTGAAATGTAATCTTGCTACCTGGTTAACACCTGCTACCTCTTAGTACGCCTAGTGTTCTAATACCTCATATATACTTGAATACGTACACTGTAAGATTTAACCAAGCCTTAAGCATTACTCCCTACTCTTAATCCCTTTACATCTACATTATAATCGCGATTCGCTGATCCTGTAAGAGAAATAAGAGAGAGAGAGAAAGGCTTTTGTAGCATTTGCACTTACATGAGCATTATTTTGTTCATGACAATTCAACAAAATTAATATGTGTTTCATCATTTATGTTCCTCTCTTTCTTTGAGCTTTACCTCGTCAACATGTAATGGACAAGCAAGGACCATTACAAACAACAATATAAATAGTTACAGCAATCTACTCATGAGGTCAGCCGTTCGGCTTTTTGACTAGCACAATGGACGGAGAGTCAGAAGGCTCGATTATTCCTAATTTCAACATGGAATCAACTTCCTTGCTCATCTCCTCTTCCATAGCCTGAGGTACCCTATGAGGCGGAGATCGCACTGGTCGTTCAGTCGTCAATGAGATTCCACATTGGACTGGATCTACGGTTACCATGTCAACAAACTCCATCTGCACTACGCTAGGCATACTGGACATCTCCCTATTCCAATCAGGGCTAGCCTCTGCCACATCTTCCTCGTCAGCCATGACCTCAACAACTTCCTCATTGCCTTCGACTCTCTCAACCTCAGAGCAACTGGCCACTGGTACCTCTTCACGTCGACTATAGTACCTCTTCAACAAATTGATGTGATATGTTTTAGCAACACCATCAACGTCGGCCACATAGTCATAGTCGAACTCGTACTTGAAATTATCAACATGTCCTCTTTTCTGCCGTAGAGGGCGTAATGACTCGTCATCTTTCTGTTCCCTTAGAAATTCGCTCGACCGCACATTATCAACAGGATCTGCAACAGTCAAACCTTTACAAGGCCTCGAATCCTTCACCTTTTGTGCAAGAGTTTGAACAGCCATCCCTGTATCATCCAGCTCAACCGGGATTGCGACCTCGACGTCCTGTTCTACACCATCATTTGAACTTTCTAGACCCATATCCGGGGTAATGACCTCTACATCCGGGTCAGACACAACACTCTTTGGGACCCAATGTAGATTGGGGTCACTCGGTTCACGAGCCCCTTCTACATTCCCGATAACTACCTCAGTCAAACAATCAGGCATACACACGGCTTCAACTTCTCCTTCAAAATATGGCGAGTCAACAGCTACCTTAGCCACGGGAAAATGCCTAACCGTACCGTCAATCAACCTCACTGCCTGATGTTGACCTGTTAATTGGTCATTTCTAGCCAATTTCTCTTTCACCACGCACGTACTACAACCTGTATCACGCAAAACAGACACGGGTGTATTATCTGGCATCAGTCTTCCAGACACAACCGGCATACGATTCGCCTTCGCAGCGACATCATTGTATGTCATTCCACCTTTTTCAACCACTTCATTCTTTACACACTCAAAGTCGTTGACCACTCTCTCAAGGCGGAAACAACCTGCCGTCGAACCAACAACTCCCGGCTCAGAATCACCCCGCGACACCTCATTTGCCACATTCATGTCTACCTTTGGGGCCGTACCTTCCCCAGCACCCATCAAACCTTGAGCTGATGCAGGCCTAGACAACATGGGACAATCTCTTCTCATGTGATTTGGGTTTCCACACATATAGCAACCCCTGCCCTGAAAAGTCCTATTTCCCATAGCCTTTCCCACCTTTGACTGAGCATCAGCCGGTTTCTGATACATACTAGTCTTTTTGACCTGATTTTGTTGGGGCGGTTTGCTTTCCGATCTCTGTACACTCGAAAATGCATGAGGACCGTGAGCTTCTACATAGATTTCTGCGCAGTCAACTACCTCCTTGAAATCTTTACACTTTCGCTCCTTGACAAACCTAACTACTTCTCTGGGACAATCTATCAAAAATTGCTCTTGCAAAATCAAATCTTCTAGATCCTTTCTAGTATCCCCGATCTCAGCCTCTTCCACCCAATGATCAAAATACCCCTTCATTCGGGTAGCAAACTGTTTTGGGCGCTCAAACTTCATTGGCTTTGCTGATCTAAAACTCCGCCTATACCCCTCTTCAGTGAGATGATAATATGACATCAACTCATGCTTCACTGTAGCATAACTCTGGCGATCATCAGCACTCATCTGATTCACAACATCTAACGCTTTGCCTGTTAGATTGGAAATCAAATACAACACCCACATGTCTACCGGGATATTCTGACTTTTCATCAACATTTCGAACTTTGTGACATAAGCATCAAACTTATCATGTGTGTCATCAAAGCGACCTACTTTCAGCTTTAAGCCAGCTAACTGGGGCCTACCAACATTCGCTGTTCCTTCCTCTATACGCAACTGTGCTAATTTTATTTCATGTTCGCGCGCCTTTTCTAGAGCTTCGCGTTCACGATCAGCTTCACGGGTAGCTTTAAGCTCTGCTTCAATTGCCTGGCATCGCTCTGAAACAAAGCTACTCAATTCACCACCACTAAGGCCCATTTCTCTGCCTAATGAAGAGAACTCTCTGATTTGCTCAACACTAGCCATACTGACTATGTAACTCCAGACTAAGCAAACGTGTAGTCGTACAAAACAACAGCTGACTAGCACCTAGCTATCAAAGTCCGACAAAAGTACTACCTTGCAGCCAGCGTACTTAACAACAATTTGTATCTCCGAACGAGCATACAATTGCAAATGACAAACAGCTGAAATTCACTCAACAAGTATTCCACATATCAAACCGCTAGTACCGTGTCAAAAGCGTACTGGAATGCAGGCAATGTGAAATGACACGAGTTCACTCAACAAACATTCCACATACCAAGCATGCCCTGTCAATAAGCATACTAAAGCTGTATCTCCCAATGAGCATACAATTGATTTGGGACTGTACAAACCCAATACAATCTACCAAACATGCCTTTTACAGGCAACACCAAAGCAAGGGCGCAACCTTGCAATAAAATGACACTCCGCGTAGATTCACTCATGCATGCAAACCCCGAATCTATCACACTGCCTCTAACCGGCAATACCAAGGGCGTAACCTTGAAAAAGGAGTAACACTCCACATAGACTCATGCACACAAACCCGAATCAATCAAACATGCATATAACATGCAACACCAAGGGCGTAACCTTGAAAACGGAGCAACACTCCACACAGATTCAATACCCGAATCCACATCACACATGTGCCTCTAGTAGGCAACACCAAGGGCATAACCTTGGGGAGAAAAACTTCAAATCAGACTGTCACGTAAGGCGACATACTCGTACGATTCACACTGGGGTAATGTTTCCGATCAAACATACGAAACGGTTATCATATCGACAATAATAACATGCAATATATGACGGTAATGCGTACGATCGAGCAATGAAACTTCAATCATGAATCAAACACAAACATCGCATTTAAGCCTAAAGCATGTTAAAAGAGTATCTGAATAACTTTTTCCAATCAGGTAGCAGTGTCTCGGTGGGACCTCCAAATTGTCACGTGAGTGACTTTTTTTTTTTTTTTCTCTGCTACTCTGACACCAAAATAATGGAAATTCACACTGTTCGTATACAGTTATGTTCGAGTTTAATCTTTCAAATCTTTGCAGCTTTCTCGTTCATAACGATACATTGAGCATAAAATATAATATGAAACAAATCACAAATACATAACTTAGGTTATCTTGGATGACCTGAACTGGTGATCCCCTCAGCTTGGCTCAGTCGTCATCGATGTCCGATACCCTCGTCGTCGACCTCGGCACAGTCGCTTGGCTTGTCTCTTGGAAGCACCCCTTGACTTGGCCACTCAGCTAGACGCTACCCTATTGGCGGTCCTTTCAGCTCCTCGGCCTTCACTAGTCCCTGCTACCACGCAGACTCATGCCTTGATCTGCGATGCCCGAGCTCAAACGACGGCGAGCAGGCAAATGGAGATTGAGCTCCGTTCCAAAGTTCGGATCATAACTGTCCGAGTTCAGTTTTATCGGCAGCTGGAGCTCGCATCTCACCGACGTAGAAAACCCCCAGAAGAACGACTGCTGCCTAAGCGGAGATCTATGCTGGATGTCTGATCAAAGACAAAAGTATTTCTCCTCGATCCTCTACATTACTGAGCTTTTTATTAGCTTCCCTAACCATAGAGATTAACACTAAAGTCCCTTACACTCCCATACACTTACTTTTTCATGCCTTTTCTACACAAAAAGGATCATCCAATCATCACGCTTAAATATAGCCCTATTGAAACTCTACACAATATGTCTAGCCATCGTCTAGACTGCTGTTACATAACATCTTTACTCATGAACTTGTGAACAATAAACTACAACCACCACCCTAGTGACACTGACATAGCCGAGTCTCAACTGAGCTAGAGAACATTCCTAGCCACCACCTGGATGGGAGCTATCACATAACACCTCTATTCACTCAATTTCTATAGTCTGAGTTAATACATAATATTGCAAACCGGGGATGCTGTTGCCATGCTATTTCTTTAACTTTTGCTTTGTCGGAGGGCGCTATATACTTTCACCAAGGCATGTTGTCTGGATAATTTTCTCCCGATTTAATGGCCTATTTTGACACTTTTGCTTTTCCCGGAGATTATTTTGGAGATGACTGAATGGACTGTGTAAATCCCTCGTCATATTGACTTCGATGGAACAAGTGACATTGGACTCAAAAGCAAATAAGTAAGTACTTTTTCTATCGTACATCGCTGTTCTAGTCAAAGCACGTGTGACTGAATGTGAAATGGCTGCACAGCATCCTCGCACAGCAAAGCCAGTGGGCTCTACGCCCGCGCCCTCCACTGAAGCTGCGGTGCTGCCGGTGGGCACCGCACCTGCGCCCTCCGGCCGCATGCTACACATGCCCAGTGAAAGTTCGATGCTTGCGGACATTTGGTCAAAAATACCACTTCTTGAATCAGTTTCTTCAAAACTTGACAAACTGTGTGATAGAATAGAACAAGTGGAATCTAAGGTGGCTGAAATTGAACACCATGTGTCAGAGATGGATCATGGTTTGAGTCATTTTGAACTTGATTTGGAGGAACTGAAATGTAAAATTGAATCTAAAGCAGACAAGTCCACCATTGTCAAGCTTGAGACACAGATCGTAGATTTAGTCAATAGAAACAAAAGGAACAATGTAGTCCTACACAATGTGCCTGAAGGTGCGGAGGAGGATGCCTCAGATTGTAAGGCAGTGGTACATGCCTTTGTGCGCGACGCTCTTGGTATCACGCACTCTATGGAGATGGATCGTGCCCATCGCACTCCGATGAGGATGACGGTACGACCAGATGAACCCAGGGGAAACAAAAGACCGCGCCCCATCCACGTTCGCTTTTTGCGTTATGGAGACCGTGAATTGGTGCTGAAGACTGCTATTATCAAACGTGGTGCAGAATTCGGTGGGAACCGTATTTTCGTATCGGACGACGTACACAAATCGACGCGCGAGAAACACCAACAGCTGATGAAAAAAGTGAAGCAATTGCGCGATGATGGCCATTTTGCATTTATTCCTTGGTCTGTCCCCCGTGTCATCAAGTATAAGGAAGGAGGGAAGGGAGCAGTAGGACCACTCAAGACTATTCGCGATCTATAGACAGAGTATAGTTGATGCGGGAAAAGCATGATATTCGTACAAATGAACGTGTTTCAACACTGGACATTGATTAGGGCCTTTTTGAATGGCAGAGGAAAGTTAATTTTGCGAGCATTATTTTGTCTTCCTGAGTTTCAGAATTTTTTTTGAGAATTTTGAGAAGAAACAATGGATTGTCATAAGTGCCTAGATGAAAGGTTTCAAAGTAAGACTTTGCTTTGTTTTAATTATAAGCACCCTCTATTGGATTTACTACAGAGTTTTGTAGTTTGTATGTATGTAGTTTTGCTTCTTCAGATAAAATGGCAAATTGATTGCATGTACAGGTCTATGAAAACTAAATTGATGACAAATTTGAACAATGAGTGAAAATATAGAGGTTAGGTTATACTCTCTCAATGTCAGAGGTTTAGCTAATGATGTGAAACGAAGATGTTTATTTAGTTGGCTTAGAAGGCAAAAATATGATTTATTCTTACTACAAGAGACACACAGTACAGAGAACTGTGAAGCAGTGTGGTCAAGTGAATGGGGTAATAAAATATATTTTTGTCACGGTCAGTCGGACAGTGCAGGTGTCTGTATTTTATTAAGAGCCAACTGTGGTTTAGATGTTTTGGAAGTACACAGAGACAAAGAAGGAAGGTTACTTTTGCTTAATTTGTCTTATGGTGAAACTACAAAGTTTACAGTTGTAAATTTATATGGCCCAAACAAAGATAAGGTGGATGTTTTTCAAAATTTACATGATGTATTAACTGAGTATTGTGAAGAACCTTTGTTCATAGGTGGTGATTTGAACACTGTTCAAAACCCTGTTTTAGATCGGTATCCAGTTCATGTTCGATATCACCCTCGTTGTTATGATGCATTAGAAACCTTAAAAGATGATTTTGATCTTGTGGATGTTTGGCGTGAAAGAAACCCCAGTAAGCTACAATTTACTTGGCGCTCCAAACTCTCACGTAGCAGGTTAGACTATTTCTTGGTTTCTAAAAATATCTGTAACTATGTTGAGGATTGTAATATACATTATGGGCACAGGAGTGACCATTCAGCTATTTCCTTAATAGTTATTAAGAAGGTCCCTAAAAGAGGACCAGGGTTCTGGAAGATGAATACATCTCTTTTGTCACAAGAATACAATCGGGAACAAATAAGAAAAGTTATAATATCTACAATTAAGTTGCACTCTCATATGAGTGTTTGTAACTTATGGGAGTTTGTTAAATTTAAAGTAAAACAAAAGTGTATTGAATTATCTTCAAAGATTAGACGAGATTTAAAACATAACTTCCAATTATTAGCAAAATCAATAGAAAAACTTCAAAACGATTTTGATCAAAATCCTGATGATCATGATCTAGAAAAGTTGTTATTGAACAAGAAAGCAGAATTAACTAAAATTCAAGAAGAATTTGTTAGGGGATCAATGATTAGAACCCGGGCTTCTTGGGTCAGTGATGGTGAAAAAAATACAAAATATTTTTTTAATTTGGAGAAGAGAAATTACAACAAAAAACATATTCAAAAACTTCAAAAGAATGACGAGATCGTTAGTGACCCATCTGAAATTTTGACTATGGAAAAGGATTTTTATGAAAATTTATATACATCATGTAAAGTTGAAGAAAGGGTCATTAAAGAAGTTTTTGATAATATTTCAATGCCTATGTTAAAAGAAGAACAGGCAAACCTCTGTGAAGGCATGGTATTTGAAAAAGAGTGTTTCGAGGCTGTTAAATCAATTCCAAGTGAAAAAACTCCGGGTTGTGATGGCCTTCCTATAGATTTCTACAAGGTATTTTGGCAAGACATAAAAGATATACTATGTCAAGTTTTTAACACTTGTTTTATAGATGGAGAGCTGTCTACACTGATGAAGCGGGGTGTCATCACTTTATTGCCAAAAAAGGGTAAAGATAAGCTCCATTTGAAAAACTGGAGACCTATCACACTTCTGAACAATGACTATAAAATTCTAGCAAAAGTTCTTGCAAATAGACTTAAGAAAGTCCTGCCTTTTTTAATAGATTTTGATCAGACAGGCTTTTTAAAAAATCGTTATATTGGAGAAAATATTCGACTATTGAAAGATGTGATTCAGTATTGTCAAATGAAACCATTCAAAGGTTTAGCTGTGTCAATAGACTTTGAAAAAGCATTTGACAATATTGAGTGGAATTTTTTAATAGCTTGCTTAAAAACCTTTGGTTTTAAAGACGACTTCATTACATGGATTAGAGTGATGTACTCGGACATATCCAGTTGTGTAATTAACAATGGATATTCTTCAAGCAATTTTAATTTGCAAAAAGGTGTCAGACAAGGTTCCCCTTTATCACCCTATTTGTTTTTAGTTGGAGTTGAAATCCTAGGTATCATGTTAAGGCAAAGTAAGAACATTACTGGCATTAAAATTGATGGAGTCGAACTCAGAGTTAGTCAATACGCTGATGATACGATTGTATATTTATCTGCTAATGAAGTGAACTTAAGAAACACATTTCAATTACTGTCTGCTTTTCAAAAAATATCTGGGATGAAAGTTAATATTGAAAAAAGCAACATCGCTTGTCTTGGTCCGTGGAGTGGCACTTTGTGTTCAGATATCCAGATGAAATGGGTAACAGAGTATTTATTTTACTTGGGAATATATATACCTTTAAGAGGAAGTGTAGACTGTTTTAACCAGAATTTCCAAATAAAGTTGAAAGAAACGGAAAGCACACTGAACATTTGGAGACACCGTAACTTGACACTGTTAGGAAAAATTACTATAATTAAGTCACTGGTGATGCCTAAGTTTGTGTATTTATTCAGTAACATACAAGATCCTCCAAAACGTTTTTTTGATGAGTTACAGAGACTCCTGTTCAACTTTGTTTGGAACCAAAAAACTGACCGTATTAAACGTATTATTATGTATGATGATTACAAAAATGGAGGCTTGAAAATGCCACATGCAGAAAGTTTTTGTCAGGCATTAAAAGTATCTTGGGTAAAGAGATTTCTCGAGGAAGAAACTCAAACAGGAACCAAAAAATGGAAATTGTTCTCTAAATTCTTTCTGGAGAAATGTGGAGGAAAGAGTGTTTTCAGAGGAAACTTTAGTGCACACGATTGTAACCACTTATCTGTAAATCTCTTTTGGATTGATGTATTAAAGGCTTGGGCCCATTACAGATACTACAACCCTGCTAGATATAAAGATATACTTTGGCAATCGATTTGGAATAACTCATTTATTAAGGTAGCAGGCAAAACTGTATTTTACAAAAGGTGGTCCAATGCAAGTATATTTTACGTTAGAGATTTGATACGAGAAAATGGTTTTTTTAAGTCTTTTGAAGAATTGCAGGCTGAATTTAATCTTCCTATTTCAAACTATTTAGATTATTTTGCAATTTTATCAGCTATACCTGCTGAGTGGAAAAGAGTTTTGAAACAAGAACATGTAAATGTTGATGAGCAGCCTGAAGTTTTTGATGACAGGTTGGAAGCATTTGTATGCCATAAATCACCTGTTAAATTTTGTTACTCACAGTTGTTAAAAAAGATCTGTCCAACCGAGTATTCCCGTGTTTTGTTAAAATGGGAAACAGATTTGCAACAACCTCTTGAGAGTTTGATTATATGGAGAAAGCGTTTCAATATTTCATTCTTTGCCACATTAGATACAAAAATTAGAACCTTTCAATTTAAGTTTTTGCACCGTATAATTGCAACAAACAAATTTTTATTTAAAATTGGTATAAAATCATCCCCAAATTGTAATTTATGCAACACTGAAGAGCAAACATTGCTCCATCTGTTTTTTTACTGTGACTATGTACGAACCTTTTGGCAAAACGTTACGAAGTGGCTAGAAAGAACTGCAATACTTTCTTCACCTCTAACCTGTATTGATATCTGTTTTGGTATTGACACCCAGAAGACTCTGGTAAACACCATTATTTTATATGCAAAACATTTTATTTTCCGTAACAAATGTCAAGACAAGACCTTAAGTTTTGATCAGTTTAAGAATGAGATAATTTATCTAGAAAAGGTTGAAAGAGCTATAGCTTATAGAAAAGGAAAATTAACATTTCATAGAACCAAATGGTGTTTGTTACTTGCAGTCTAAGCAATTGGGCTCAGTTACATTCCTAAATTCTAATTACAGTCAATTACACTTTTAACTCAGATTTTCAAACCTCTGCACTTGTCATGATCAATATGATTATAGACTCTGTTTGGACTGGCTTGTTCGGCCTGTAGACAAGTGGGGATGGAAAGTTTTGCAGGGATGATTAAATCATCCCTGAAACATGACTGAGAATATGTTGGGGTTGTGGCTGAGCCCAACAAGCTGAGTGGACTCGGTTCTTTGTTTTTGGTAAAAATGAGGGAGTTTTTAGCCTCCCCCTTGCATTGTATTACAATTTGTTTTTTACCATTGCAAAAAAGAAAACATTATACGGTACTTATATATGCAGCAATGTCAAAATTCTGTATCTGTTAATCTGTGAAGAAGCAAAATAAAGACGGAAAAAGAAAAAAAAACTTTTGCTTTGTCTCATTTCATGTGACTGCCTTGTCTAAATTTAACTGATCTAGACACGCTGTTGCTATGCCAGTTTATTCTTTTACTTTTACTTTGTCTCATTTAATATAAATTTCCAGACAGTCACTTTCTTGTAGTTTGACCTAGTGGCTTTCTAGGACAAGTTCAATTTCACTTCACTGGCAAAATCAAAGATAAATTTCTCTCCTGACAGTATGATACGAGTTATGGCAAGTGAAGTGCGGCCAGCGCTCGCCGCCGCGCCCATAGGCACAGCCAGCCGTCAGAGCTAGTATACAAATATTGACTGCTCATGAGGATGATGGTGGAAATTATCATTCCCGAGGTGCTTTTCATACCGACCCTTCTATCACCCCGAGGCGTTAGCCGAGGGGTGATGGAAGGGTCGGTATGAAAAGCACCGAGGGAGTGATAATTTCCACCACCATCCGAATACAGAGCAGTTAATATTTGTTTTATATACCTCATCGTTTAAGACTTAACCAAGTTCTAGGGCTAGGCAAATAAGAAGTAAATTCTAACTGTTAGGCCTAAACGTTAGCCCTAAAATCAGGCCACAGCCTGCGCTTGCTGGCATGGTTTTCGTGCATTTCGTACTACCCAGTACGCACGGTACATTGTACTCACTCACAGTCACACGGCCTTCGGCGAGCTCGTGCATAAAATCTTGGCAGAAGATTACAGTATACATCCAGTTTCCCGTCGCTCGTGTTTTTAATTCGATATTTTCAACATGCTGAGATTTGTCTCTGTTTCGGGATCCTAAGAAATTCTAATTGCAAAGTGTACGATCTTTGATCCAGCTCACTTCAAATCACGGAGGAGCGCTCGATCACCATGCCACGTAAACGTATGCCTGCTGTGCGCTAATAGTGCGATGATTTTGCATGTGTTTATACGATGCGCGTAGTGAACGTCCTTGCCTTGGGTGGGCCACGGTGGAGGGGTTGCGGACACCGCGCGCGAAGTCTAGTGTACTTGTTATGTGTACAAAAGTCGCGGAGGGTTTACGAATTCTATCACGAGGGTTTTGCCTTTCTATCACGAGGGGTTTGCCTTTCTATCACGAGGGTTTTGCCTTTCTATCACTTACACGAAAACCCTAAGGCAAGATAGACGGGACTACACCTTGTCACGTGATATACTTTTGACCAATGAGTGATACGAATCTCACTTATGAGGTATATAACTTGCTATAACTAACGAGCTCTAACTACTAGTACAGCTGTAGTTCCGCAGCTCACTCGGCATGTTGGCTTGATTTCGCTGTAAGTTGGCTTGATGTCCGCAGTCAACAAGCAGTATTCCGCAATTGAAATACGTATCGCCATCGTATCGAAGGATCTTTTTCCAGAAAAGTATGTTTTGTTTTTCGCTTTTTAAAACATTTGAGAAGATTTCGATTTCCAAGATATTTTGACACATGTTAAGTTACATATCTACCTTTCATTTTGTACCCAAAACACCTTCTCTTTCGCATGTTTTGCACAACCGAACACTCCTCCCCAGTCCCTTTAACGCAGGCATGCACCGCGTGTTCACATTTCACATGACACACTGCGTGTTTGTACAGATATTATAGATCAGAGCGAGTGTCGAGGCTCTTCCGAACGTATTCTCTGACGAATGTTACAGTTACTGCCGTGTAAGTAAAGAGCTTTTAGGACAAGTGTCGAATTACATCGTCAGGTTGTTCTTGAAATGAATGTTGAAGGCGCCAGCAATCCATCTTGAGCAGTTCTCCTATTCGGGCGATTTCAGCTAGCTACTACACGGTAGGTTCTACCTACCGGTTAACCCCGTCGCGGGGCGCTGTAACACAGTAACAGCCCTTTACGGTACGTATTTGTCCGTATGGGGTCGCTGCTGCGGTTACCTACCGGTATCCCTTCGACTACAGCCTACAGTAATAAAATAGTTCAAGCAGAGCTCTGCTGGTCTGGAGTACAGCCGCCGGAGCAGGGGACTGGATCGTCCACAATCGACCCACCGTTAGTGGGCTATCAGTGCTTCACTTGTGTGAGAGCTGTTAGATCATTACACTAGAAATACATCACAAGTTCGTCGTTGGAGTTTATTTTGTGTGTTTTCAGCAGTTGAAAAAGAAACAGAAGAAATGGCACTTCCTGACCACAGGGTAATTTCCATCCAGAGTCACGTTGTATCTGGCTACGTGGGAAACAAGTCTGCCGTCTTTCCAATGCAGGTAAAGACCCATACAATAAGCCATCATGACATGCACGCGTTGGCCTATCAATAGGCTGCGTTCACATAGAAGTATTCGGTATTCGCTATTCGCTATTCGCTATTCGCTATTTGCTATTCGAGCACCGAATACACTAGACAGAAAGATCCGTCTGTCCGGAGGACTCTTTTGTATTTTGCCATTAACGCTGTCCTCCGTAGACAGGGGATCCGTGAAGCGAGACGCAGTCTCCGCGGAACATTCCCCGACGGACAGATACAGACCGATCTTTCGGTCAACGAATACACCATCACCTGCACCGTCCACTCACCATCCCATGTAGTGAGGATTTCTTCCTCCTAGAGTCCTACATTGCAGCAAATCTTATTAACAATTTCTAAACTGCATCAGAATGTCAGTCTACATGCTTATTTTTGATAACGGGCAAATCCAGACCAAAATTGTCATTATTTCATAAACGAGGGACGGTATACGCTGCAAGAAAATCGAACAAGCTCGATTCCCACTTTGCTATACTTTTCGCAGGTATTCGGTACTTTCGAATAGTGCCCTCTTATGTGAACCGGTGTGAGGAAATCCTATCGTTCGATTCAAGCTATTCGCGTGCCCTCAAAAAACGAGCCCGAATACCCGAATAGTATACTTCTACGTGAACGCAGCCTTAGGCTGCGTTCACGTAGAAGTATTCGGTATTCGCTATTCGCTATATTCGGGCACCGAGTACACCATCACCCGCACCGTCAACTCACCCATGCAGTGAGGATTTCTTCCTCCTACATCCCAGCAAATCTTATTAACAATTTCTAAACTGCATCAGAATGTCAGTCTACACTGTACATTACATGCTTATTTTTGCTAAAGGGCAAATGCAGACCAAAATTGTCATTATTTCATAAAGGAGAGACAGTATAGGCCTACGCTGCAAGAAAATCGAACAAGCTCGATTCCCACTTTGCTATACTATTCGCAGCTATTCGGTACTTTCAAAGAGTGCCCTCTTATGTGAACCGGTACGTGTGAGGAAATCCTATCATTCGATTCAAGCTATTCACATGCCCTCGAAAACAAGCCCCGAATACCCGAATAGTATGTGAACGCAGCCTGAGGCTGTGCTGTACAATGTGCTGTGCTGTGCATGCTGTTCTGTGTGTGCTATGTGCTGTGGTCGAGACTTGCCGGGCTGGCTGCACGTTTTGGGTCTCTGCACAACTCGAGTAATGTGGACTTACAGGTTATAGTGCAACTTTTTACTGCACGTAGAACCATGTCTACTCGTACATTTGTACAGTGCACTGCCAGTGACGCTCGACACCAACTAAGTTTCATTGTGTAAAAACAACAACAACAATGTGAAAAAGATAGTTTGTTATGATACTGCTCAAGTTAAGATAAAGTACATTGCGTTACCAAAACTAAAAGGACATAGACTAGTAATAATTAAAACCTGCACCAATGTTCAACCTCCCGTGCTAAAGTCGACCGAGCATAAAACTTTACTAATATTAAAGGGGAAGGCTAGTAACTGATCAGTGGGAATCAGTGGAAATGCTGGGAGATGATTGTTCCAATCCTTATGGGATTCATTCAAGAGTTCATTGTATATCTATTGTTGTATGAAAATGATTTGTTTCAGAATGGTCTCATATTCAAGTAATGTGCAGTTTAATGCTTCTAGGTTAGCGTCCCTGGTCAGTGACGGAGCATTAATCTGCACATTACTTGAATATGAGACCGTTCTGAAGCAAATCATTTTCACACAACAATAGATATACAATGAACTTTTGAATGAATCCCATAAGGATTGGAACAATCATCTCCCAGCATTTCCACTGATTCCCACTGATCAGTTACTAGCCTTCCCCTTTAAGCATAGGTTTGTACCGGTACATTGTGTACCAGGTACATGATGTAGTCTATTATGTAGAGTTCTAGCTGCTGGTCAAATTTTGGACAGCATTATGGTTGAATTATGGGTTTATAATTTGCACAAAAGAAATTTCATATCTAAACCTGCAAACTAGTATTAAGAGTTAAGGTACTGTTTACCATTGGGAGCAGTGATTAAAAAAAATGTTTGAGTTATCATATTCGATGCAAATGTGTAGGTCAGTTGTATCACAAAACATCCTACCATATATAAAAATTTTGCAACAAAGCCTAAAATATAAGGAGATACCATTATTTTTCTTACTAAACCATAACTGCAGACGGTTTAGTCTACAAACAATTTTATTATAGCTATTGTTCACATTTTGTATATTTAACAGGTTAACATTGATTATATTGATTACTTTTTTTTTTTACACTGGTTGTTTCTATCCCTAACTCACATTTCAAAACTATTTTGAAGCACTTATGAAGCTGGGTTTTTGTTTAACCTGCAAATGGTAAATAATGCCTTTATGTGTAAAGTTCAGCTGTAGCTGAGCCAAACTCGGTTAATTTGCATGTAGAGCTAAAATATTTTTCAACATGTATCAAATCATTATTTTTATTGTAAATTTGAACCTCATTGGATCACAGGCTTACAGCATCATGGCATCATTTGGTTTTTCATACAGAAAAATATCAGCTACATATGACAGAAATGCTGCAGCATTGTGTAGCTGATAATTATTCTGTGTTAGCAAAAACATACTACTGTAGCACCAGGAGAAATGCTTTTTTAACCAAGAGTGTCTGCAATTACTGAACAACATTGCCAGTCAAAGCCAAATGTGGCACCGTCTGAAGTACGGTAGTTCGAGTTCACTTTCCTTTGATGTTTGTATTCTCCAGTAAAGTGCCTCAAGTTGTTAAACCTGTTCCTCCCGCATTCCTCTGAAAACCTGTGCACTGTGCTCCAAAATGAGATTCTTTTTGCCCTCATCAAAGGACAGACAGGTTGGTAATCTGCCTGCAAGAAAGCAGTTTTAGAAAGCAGTACATGTATCCCCTTTGCACAGTCAACTGCATACGCCATCGGACAATGCAAACACACAAATATTGATAGGACGTGAGATATGAATAGAGCATGCGCTGGGCTCTTTTGCTACACACTAGAAGGGCAACCAAATGGGGCCACCAAAAGTCTACATCTAGATAGCCCAGCCTTGATTGCTATGTACAATAATTGTGTGTATGTCATCATACAAGTTTTTAAAGCAAAACGAGCTCACTGCTATCTTTTAAAAGGTAAATTCATTAATAGTCAAGTTGTAAACAATATACATGCCCTTTTGATACAGAAAAGGAACAGATATTGATAGAAGAAACTCTGTTGATCGATGTCAAACATTAATGACAGGCCGATATGTGTCCTTTTGTGTTGGGGGGATGGGCATACAACATGAATAATTATGTATGTGGAGTTCTAGGCCTGTATGTACACAACTAGAATTCTATTGCAGAGAGTAACCTTGAACCTGTGATGATATAACAAATATATTGGAAGCACTGTGAGTATAGTGATACTACACATAATGTTGTATGGTAGGCCCCAACATCTATTGGTCACTAGTATTGCTTGGCGTCATTACTAAATGTCATATGTTAGCATGGACTGCGGGTTTGATGTTCGCAAACCAAACCACAATTGTGGTTCCTCTCCTCCATCCCCATGGGTAGTTGCTGAAATCACTTCTTGTACTATTTTCCTTCAACCAGGTCCTTGGATATGAGGTAGATGCTGTCAACTCAGTACAGCTGTGCTGTCACACAGGATACAAACATTTTCAAGGCCAGGTCTTGAATGATTCGGACCTGAGGACACTCTTTGATGGTCTCAAACTGAATGACATTCATCGGTACTCTCACCTCCTGACAGGTTAGTTGCATTTATCAGTACGATGTACACGATAGTGTTTTTAATACTAATGAAAATTCATCATTAAAAAGAGTGCATTTCTTGTCTGATTATGTGCGTGTAAGGATATTTCAACTTGTGTTTTTTTTTTTCATCCTCCCCCCCCCCCCCTCCTACCAGGCTATGTAGGGTCAGAGTCTTTCCTCCATGAGGTCATGCGGGTGGTCAAGGAGCTCAGGGAAGCCAACCCAGACATCATCTACGTCTGTGACCCTGTTCTTGGGGACAATGGTCACTTCTATGTGCCCAAGGAGCTGATGCCCATCTACAGAGACCAGCTCCTCCCACTTGCGGACATAATCACCCCCAACCAGTTTGAAGCAGAGTAAGTACAGAGCAGTAGGGCATTGGTCCCCTCTCATTCAATGTATTTGCCCCACAATGGGCCTCATTTCCAACTTTAATACCCTCATATCATTTGGCTGAAATGGATTTATATATAATTTTGTCTTTTTCTTTGCACTTAAAATAGAAAGCCAGGTGAAAATGTTTTTAGGCAATGACTCTATCCTTATATAATTAGCATGAATTTTATGCCTTTGACATATATGTGAAACGCAAGATTTCATATTTAATGTCAAACTGTTAGCGAAATTTCTATCATGTTTGTAGAGTTTTAATCTTGATTAAATTCAACTTAAACATGGAATGAAAATGCAAAAACTGTTTGAGGTATTCCAGAGAGAGCTGACACATTGTGGACAACCTTTGTCATGCCAGGTTGCTCTCAGGTGTAACCATCAATGATGAGGAGTCGGCTCTCCGTGCCATAGGCATCCTCCATGACAAGGGCATTAAGACTGTCATCCTGAGCAGCTTTGAGGCTGGCAAAGAAGACAAGCTTGTTACCCTTGGGTCAACTGTCAAAGGTTAGTGAGTGTTCCATAAAGCACTGTATTTATACGTACGTTCATGAGACTAGATGCATACTTGCCCCAGTAACATCATATTGATCTTTTTGTTTATGCAGAAAGTAAAAATGAAATGAAAAGAATATACACTTCTACAAACATATGCATTGTGACTTCTGATTATGATTTTGACTTATGAATCATATCAACCAAGCCAAGATTCTTTTTTTTTTTTCATTATTGCTGTTACTGTCAAATCAATTCATCTCAGCCTCTGGTGGAAATTTCTTGAAGTATTATTATTAAGGAGTGATATTGAATCTATAATTTGAAATACTGGGTAAAAATGAAATGCAGCAATGCATTCCATTACATGGCATTTAAAAGATATTTCTTTCACTTGTCTGGATGTGGGCATTTGAGCAATGGTGTATGCATGTAGAAGGCAAGAACCTATTCAAACTACTTGTCCAACTAAAAATTTTAATTGTCCCAGGTTAGTGAGTAAAATTGAAGGACCCTATAAGGACTGTGTCCTATGTACCTGTTGTTAGGTCTATGGGAGTAAATAGACCAATCCGACCTGGCAGGAAATCTGCCATTACTGTGTTGTCCAAATGCACATGTATACCCTAGGTATGCTTAATGCATGACATAATTTATGTGTGTATTACTCCAGGCACAAGCTGGTCCCAATATATCATGCATTCACATATCATGTACAATTTTGTATGCATGCATGGGACGCCACAGTAATGGTAGGATTTGCTGCCAGGTCGAATTGGGCTTTAGCTGTCTTCACAGGATTAGACAGACATGCTGGTCACTCTTTGGTTAGTGCTTATGCTTTGGAATGTGGGTGTATTGCCTGATTTACTCAATTTAATTATTTAGACAAGGTCCAGGGGCCACAAACGTGCATACATGCAAAGGTGAACCTGTTTGTGTAGCTCCTTCTGTCCATGATCTTTGGAACCAATAGCCATCCCAAACTTGCAGAAGTGATATCAGTTACAATGAGAAGGCAAAGGTGTTCAACACAATTAGGGGATGTCCTGGATGTACATGGAACAAAAAAATTGCTGTCAATGTCCACCCCAGTTTTATGGTTTGATAAATATTCACATGTAGGGTCAGAATTATACTGTGGTTATAGTGTATGTACACCATTTTACCCAAATTCACCTAGTTTAATGCCAAGAATGGGTGTGAAACATATTCATGCTCAGGAGAAGTGGATGATAGGTATGTGCCTGTGTATACTTGTATACTTGTATGGCATTCTTGTTTATTGTTGCTTTTGTCAACAGGCAATGAAAAGACTGTGTGCCGGCTTGAATTTTCTCGCCTCAACTGTACATTCACAGGGACTGGTGACCTTTTCTCAGCCCTTATGCTAGTATGGACTCACAAGCATCCAGATAATCTCTTGGTTAGTTGAAGTTCTTGCTCACACTTTGGGCTACTGTGTTTATACTTGATGTACAATTTTCAGCAAATTTGCATTGAATGAACCATTCAGAAGGATTTTCCAGCAAACATTTTACTGTGTTGATTTTCCAATATGACAAATGATCTCCTCAGTTTCTCAGTGTCAATACTTTGTTGAAAAGTTATTTCTTTTCAAAGTCACTCAAATTGAAAATGAATTAACAGTACAGCCTAATTGAAATTGAAATTATTTCAGGGAGAAGTTTGTTTCATTAAAAAAATTGTGTAGCTTTCAAGTTAATGACTAACCCTGTTGTTACGTTTTCATAAGAGCATCATTGTATCTTTTGGAGATAATACAATAATATTTCCTCTCAAGAACCATGAGATTGGTACAATTCCTGTAAAGATCAAACTTTGCCATATTTAGTGACCTACATATTTGTACCAAAATGTGTGTTCCTGTATTTGTCAAATTTAGCTCAAAGTTTCATGTGTCCATAGCTTTTATTTCTACAAAAGTTTAAATTCCTTTTGCATTGCCAGACAATGAATGTAAGTTTTGATTGAAGCTCAAGAGTGACACAAACCATTTCCCCCCCCCCCCTCCATTACTTTCCCAGTCAAGGTGTGTAACTAACTGATATGGATAGGCAGTCATAATGAAGTCCTGTTATTGACATGTGATAGTAAGCAAATAATCAACGTTGGTGAAGGTGATGGGACAAACTATCACTTCCGAGGCGATCTGGATGTAGCTATCTTTCCGAAGCGCAGCTGAGGAAAGATAGCGTACACATTCAGATCGCCGAGGAAGTGATAGTTTGTCTCATTGCCTGACACTAAAAGTTGATTATTTGCTTTATATTCCACATCTAGGGTCCTAGATATTCCCATTTCATTCCAGAATCTAACGTTACATCTGAAACCGTAGCTGTCTTTCATCCTTAGGGCTAGCTAGGGGTATAAAGTACAGAATACACTGTACCGGCGGCAACCAATCACGGAGAGCGCAAATCGCTCTGAAAAGAGCGTACGCTTGGCGATACACACGAGAGATACACTGTAGCAACTGTTAATATTAATCCGCTCTGCGATACGGTCCGTGATTCGGCTGAGAGTGTGGTATTCATACGTGGTTTTCGGCTTGTGTATGTAGGCTATAAACGACGTAACCTAGCAATACGACAAGGATCTAGAATCTACGTAATATTATCTTACATGTGTTCTCTAGTTTACTTACCGATCATGTTGTTGCTAAAACGATGTCCAACGTGGTCGTTAGAATTCTAACGCTAGTTGTAAATGTTCACAACGCAGTTGTTAAACTGAAATGTCGCATTTCTGTTCTGGTTCTGAACTTGCACATTTCTGTTCTCAACCGGAGGCTGAGCAACGAACAATTCTGTGTTATCCACTGCAGCTAGCAAACGTTCCACTTGACTGTTTGAAATATCCAAAAAGTCATCAATATCATCACCAATATTACCACTATTATTACTAACTTCAGCAGTTTGTTGTGTTTGGTTTTGTGTGCATCGCTGGTCTTGCTGGCCGTGATGAGATGGACCTGGTTCTTGTTGTGCATGTCCAAGTGCATTAGATATTGTTTCACTCATTTTCATTTTTTGTTGGTCGCTCGTTTGCGCGTAATGTTTGATGCTTGTTTCAGATCTATGCCCTGAAACAGTCATAATGTCCCTTGAAGGAAAACCGGCATGATCAAGAGTGGTAATGGATGTTGCTCTTAGACAGTGATTAGTGTAGTCAGTCGAGCATCCTGCTTCCCTGCTAATCGTCTTCATCATACTTCCAAGAGTGTGAATTCCAACTCGAATGTTGTCATACCAAGGTCCATCTCCATATCGTCCAGCTCCTTTTGGTTTTTGCCAAAGAAATGGCGAGTTGGGATTTAGTTTAGATTTGTATTTCAGGAGTGTTTCCACAGGGCACCTACTACTCCCAGGTATTTCGAACATACGTCCTCCTTGGCTGTTCGAGTCGTCGTCAGGGTGATTCTTTGTAGCTTTGTCGACGATGCGAAAATAACGGTGACCATTTTGTTCACTAAGAATAAAGTCATCAGCCTTCATATCATGCAAATTTTCTTCTCCTCGGTTAGCAAAATGGGTCATAATATCCACAAATACTTTACGCTGTAATCCACGCGGAGTGTCCAAGTCCAGACTGTTTTGAATTTTGTTCATGTCGGTTTCACTAACAGTTTTGTGATGTTTTTCGCTAGCTTTTCCTTCCACTTTGAGCTTCCGAAGAACAGTTTTAAACACACGACCCGATTTCGCAAAATTGGTGTCCTTGATAATGTCGATGTCTCGCAAATTCAGAAAATACTTCTGCAAACCATACCGCAAGGCCTGCATGGATTTTTTCCGGTATGACTCGCCACTACGCGATTTCACACCCGCGTAGAACTTTCCAAGAAGCTGATCCAACGTTTTCAAGTCGATGCCCGCGAGCTGGTCGAAATCAACGTCCCCTAGAGCACCACAAAAATCCTTAAATATTCCGAGACTAAACTTCAACTGTCGTTTCGTATTCTTGCTTTCACTGTCCTGCAGCAAGTCATCAATTTCAGCTTCGCTAAGCAGGTCAAATCTGGGGATTTCTGCGGCCATTTTGTTGATTGAGCTACGATCGACGCGATGCTAAACAAATTACTAGTACGTAGGCCCTATGTGCTACGTTTCTAATACGTACCTACGTCTATGTACGGTACGCGGCACTACTTTAGAGACCATGGGCGATGCGCGTAGCTGATCGCGCACAGCTGCGGCACCTAAGTAAAAGTGCGTTGCACTGTGTACTATCAAGTGACCTAGGTCACATGATAGTCCACAGTGCAACGCACTTTTGTTTCGCGCGTACTCGTCTTGCGTTAGGACTGTGTGGACTGTGTGGAGATCAGCGAAACAAAAGGGCCTATCAACATAGAGTGTAACGAACTTTTCTTCTCAGGTGATGTGATGGGCAAAATTACGCTTCATCACGTGATCAGCTCTGGACCAATCCTATTGCAACATTCTTAGTATGTGGAATATAATAGATAATATTTATCAAGAATGTATTTGAGTGGTTGATCACATTTTATCTGAAATTGATGGAGAACTCCAAACCACTTTTTGATCCTCTGAAGTTTGAAAAAAAAGGGGAAATCCTTTCAATGGCAAAGAAAAGAAAAATCTTTTCAAGAGAAGGAGATTACAGTGACCACTTGAAAATTGGAGAATTATTACATGAATTTCAAAAGTATTTTTGTGCATTGGAATTGTTTACTGTTCAGCTGGCATGTGAGAAGGCTCTGTCCACGATGCAGGCAGTTTTGAAGCAGACTCTACTAAGCGCTCAAGGTATGCTGGCTGTATATTTGTGACACTTATTTTGTGTATCTTACTTCTGCTTTTATGTTGTTATTGTATTTGAAGTGCAGTTTACTATGTTCAAGTTGGCTGATTAAATACAGTAAAATCAGATAAACAGAATGGCCAAGGCTTTCCAAGGCTTTGTCAAAACACCCCCCCCCCCAAAAAAAAAAGCATATGGAATTAATAAAATGTTGCCTATTTCATGTGATTGTCATACTGCAAGCAGCCACACATGCAAACTAGACCAGGTGCTAGCATCATGGCCTAACAAATCTTCAATAGACCACCATGCATATCTTACTGTATTTCCTATTTGTGACATGAACTGAAGTACTAGATGTTACAAAAAGCATTTCCCACTTTTGATCCTTAATAGATGAAAACTATACATCAGATGACACTATCATTGATTATGAGTAATAGCTGAATAGTGTAACAATTTAGTTGGAGGTGATTTGAATATGAGAGCTTGAATCAGTTTTGTTAAATCCATGATTAATTTTAAAGTTAAGTTCCAGATTTTGGTCAAATTTGAACCCTCTGTACAAATTGAACTTTACGCAAGAACCAATGATGTTTATGTGAGTGTATGTTTACAATGACCCTGAACAATAGACGTGAATACCACGAATACATCTTTTCAGAGCTCTGCTGACTAGGCTTCCAGAGTCTTGCTCCAAAGCACATGAATGCTTTATTAATGATTCATGATGGATTGCCCTGGGCACTGCTAGTCTGAATTCACGGTAAAGGGTAAAATGCATGGACATGGAAAAAATAAGCTCATGTTTTCATGTGCTTGCATACACTACATTTCAGGATGAATAAAGACTAGCTGTGATAGTGGAATTTCTCATGAATATGAAATAGAGTATTCCGGTCCCGGGCCCCATTTTATCAAAAGTTAAATTTAACGTTAAGTCAAGATCATCTATGATTAACCTCTTAGATCAACTCTTAAGTCCACTTAATCTATGATTAAAGGACAAGTTCACTTTCATAAACATAAGGATTGAGAAAATGCAGCAATATTAGTAGAACACATCAGTAAAAGTTTGAGGAAAATTGGACAATCGATGCAAAAGTCATGAATTTTTAAAATTTTTGTGTTGGAACTGCTGGACGAGGAGACTACTACAGCTTGTGATGTCATATGAGTACAACAGTATAAAGAAAATGTAAAGAAAATTCAACATATTTTCATTTTTTTCGCATAATAAAAGAGCATTTGACTTGCCTCTTTCTAAAGGTAGGGGGAATAATATTACCCATGACATATGTCGGTAACGAGTCAAGGGAATGTGTACTTTTTTCAAAAGATGAAATTTTGTGAAATTCTCTTTATATTTTCCTTATATTGTTGTATGCATGTGACAGCGTACACTGCAGTAGTCTTCTCATCCAGCGGTTACTGCACAAAAACTTCAAAAATTCATAACTTTTGAACGGATTGTCCGATTTTCCTCAAACTTTCAATGATGTGTTCTACTATTATTGCTACATTTTCCCAATCCTTATGTTTATGAAGGTGAACTTGTCCTTTAACTTCCAAATAAACTTCAAGTCCGTTTTGTCAAGAGACCCAGAGTTGAAATCAACTCCAACTTCCTCCCAAATCAACGGAAACTTACAGTTGATTTAAAGTTATAGCAGACTTCAAGTTTGATAAAGTTAGCGTTGATTTCACAATTAACGCTAACTTTATCTTGATAAAACAGGGCCCTGGCCATTGTTCAGGATCATTGTCGGGGTGTTAACCATACACTCCCATACACACCAATTGACTCCTGTGCAATATTAAAATTTTGTACGGAGGGTTGAAAACAGAGCAAAATCTTTTTTTTTTTTCAAGTTTATTGAAATTGAGTCCCTTATTTGCAATATTGCCAATTATCGTCAAAGCTAATTATGGAAAAATTTCTGCAAAGTGGACTGCCAACCTCTCTATGAAAAGTGACAGAGTAATCATCTTGTTGATTGTGGTTGCTAACATGGAAGAAGAAAAATAAATCTTGAATTTAATGAAATGATTTATGCTATCATTTTTAAATTACCTCCAGCAGAAGTGTACACTATTCAGCTCTTGCTCATATCAATGTCAATGTTATCTAATATATAGTTTGTGAACTATCAAGGATCAAATGTGGGAAATCAACACCTAGTAGAAAAGCATGTATCATTCTATCACATAACTTTTTTGACATAGTCTAATACATTGTAGCTCAGTGATGATGACCTAATTGAACAGGCATTAGTTGCAAGAACATGTTTGTGTGTGTGTGTGTGTGTGTGTGTGTGTGTGTGTTTAAATTTTTTTGTTCACCAACCAATGAGAGAATTATGAGTCAATGACATTAGACCAGCTAATTTGCGTCTGGTTTCAGCCAGTATTATTACTCGGTAAATACTTGTGGAAACTTAAAATCAAATAATATTTTTATGTAATGTCTGATTTTGCTGAAACTTCCTTTATGTCTGTTTGATTTTAGTTAATGTATTCAAAATAACTTGAACACAATGTGAAATAATAGAATCGCATCTTTATATGTGCTGCTTTTTTTGTGTGTGTTAAATACAGATGGCAAATAATGGGGTTGAATACCAAGAATAGTTCTGATTGCATCTGAGTTTATAAAATGTTCACTTACAAGAACCAGTTTCAAACTTGCTTTTCTATACTGCCCTGTTTCATGGTAAAAAGAAAGTGAATTTCAAAAGGGGGAAAAATCTACCTCAAAGCCAGGCTTGCAGCAGTATGCAAATATGAGATTTACTGATATAAGATTTGAGTACTACAAGCTGCATTTTTGTTTGTTTGTTTGTTTGTTTTTCTTTTTTTAAGAGTAATACAAATTGACAACTGTTGGCATGAGTCAGGATATTAGATATGTGTATTTATGCATCGATTATATATTAATTTTTTCTCACTTTCTATCACTATCACTCCTTGCCACCACCCCCCCCCCCCCTCATCCACCATCTGTTTGTCTGTTTGTTGGTTTACTACTACAAATCAAATGTGAATATCTGTCTTACTTTTTCCCAATCAGAATTAGCTGGTCCTGGCAATGTACCTACTGCTGCCCAGCGCGAACTGAGGTTAGTCAAGAGCAAACAGGACATTGAGGAACCGCCCTCTCTAGTAGCAGGGAAGTATTTAGAGCTATGATAGGTAGTGGATACCATCAATACTACTAGGATAAAGTCAAAACACTTGTGATGCAGTACAGGCACAAATGAGACTTTGTATTTTTAATGTATTATGTGTATGTGTGTTTTAAAAATTTCAGGTGACATTTTACCAAGGTATATACAATGCACAAACCTGAAGTAGGTTTTGTGACATATCCAGGGCAGGCTCAAAGTTATCAAATGAGTTTATATTGTAAATGAAACTCTATTCTACATGCAGCTTGACAGTGGTATATAAAGTAAAGCAAAACATAAAAGTAAAAATTTCAGTAGAATGGGATGTAAAATTAGAGCATACTTTATTTTTAAGTTTCACATGTCTTCTTAAAACAGTGAAATCAATCACAGTCACATACGTGAGTTGGATAAGATTGTGATTACAGCTCATGAGTCTTCTGTTGACTGCCACAAAATCTTTATAAAGTGTCATATTTTAAAATGATGTATAAAAGAATAATTATATCCTGTCCATCAAGTTAATGCAGAGTAGTGCTGATTGTTATATGATTTATTTTCTAATCTATCATGAGTTTGCTTGTTGTCGTCTGTAATCTCATGCAGACAACTGCATAACCTTAAAATGTAACTGGAAGCGTTAATTTGAAAAGTTCCAACAAAGTTTGGTTTGTTACAGTTTTTTTCCTCATGCGTTATTATGTGCAGGACTACCATGATATGGTACACAACATTGTGATCTGTTGTTGCATACCCTAATAGTAAGCCCTGCATTGGGGCCTACTATATAGCAAAGCGTGTGCAAGACTAGACCCACTGAAAATGATAAACAATGTTAGTTTAATCAACTTGACAAATATGACAAAACTCCCTCTGCTATATATCTTTTCAAAGAAATATGTAATGTGTTTCATGCATGTGCAAATTTAGGTGGTGATTTTTGTCACATATATTTGGGTATGTATGTCTGTATAAATGAATGTCCTGTAAGAGTGGTAATTTACAGGTGATTTTTTTTTTTTCAATAATGAATTTCGCGGACGGTCATGACAATTGAGCAAGGACTCTAAACAGCTCACTGCTGCCATGGCGGCAAAGGGTTTTGTCAGCACATACTACAGTAAAGGTGACTGGTCCGCATTACAACAGTAAATTCACTCCCACTACAGGACCAGTGAACGTGAAGAAAACTACAAATAACAACAGTTATACCACAAAATATACCTACCTTGAAATCACAGATAATGAAATAATCTTTCATGTTGCAAGCAAAAATGTTTGCATGTTTTTATTTTCTTGCCAGCACCCTGTGAAAATTTGCGCTTTCAGAGTATGATAAAGATAAAACATGAAACAAGAGCAGCAGCCACAAAGAAGCACAACACCATATCAATGGAGAAGGTTATTCAGTGATCTCTGTGAGTCCTACATATGTCTTTCCTTGTCAACATAGTTTTAGGTACACATTGTAGTGTCTGCACACTGAGAGTAGGAAGCTGTGCTGTGACCATGGAACACTTGTATCATGTATGAATGCCATTGATCTTTGATGGGGTGTTTCACACTCATCCTCTTGGTGTGATATACCAATGCTGACACCATAGAAAAGAACCCACAATGTCTTTACCATCATCCTGCTTTCCCAATACATCTAGGTTTTAAGCTCCAATGTTCCATACTGCAGTTAGTGGATTATGGCATCGTTCATGCAGCGTGCATTGCCCCCTTCACGTGGTATACACACTTTGTTTGCAAAATGGCATCAAAAATTCAAAAGAAAAGTTTTGCTAGAAGACATTCCATTCCGAACAAATAGAACTCAATCTTCATGCCCAAGGATAAAGATTTGGTGTGGCATTTGAGGATACTAGAAAAATGATGGTCCATATGAGCTTCCATCTGTCCCTTATAGGGCACTTCAGGGAATGGCAGGACCACACAGCTATTATGTGTGTGTCTGGATTTTCCCTTCTTCACAGGGGATTATGTGCAAGTGTGCCCCCTTGTGACAAAATGAGAAAAGTGTCCATCCAATCTGTAAGGCAGTAAGGTGGCTCACAATACCCAGTGCTTTTTTGCAATCAGGATAAGAAGGTTTGAAGCTATATGAGCCCTTCTGAACAGAGATGTGTGTCATCATCCCATGCAGTCAGATGAGAAGCAGAACACTTTCTCTGTCTGTAGGACATAATATGAAGTCCTTTAGTTCATGCGACAGGGTCACAAGACATTTCCATACAAGAGCGTTTCAATTTTGCATATCCCTGAACTTGTCCATCCATTGCAGTGGAACCTCGGAATTACAAGGTCCTAAAAGACATGACAATTACCTTGTTGTATAAGGTTTCTCACTATGTCAGGTACAAAACCAAAGAAATACATTACAAAAGTATTTTAGAGCAGAAAATTCACCTTGTAAAATTTTTTGTTATATCTGACCTTCTTATCGTGAGGTTCCATTGTACACTGGAAAACAATGAAATGATGCAAACCCCTGATGACGTGCCCCTTGTGACTAGCTCTGTTTAGCAAATGGTATTTACCCTACAAGACCAGCTGATGTGAATGAAGTTCACAACATTGAACAACATTATTTCATCACATGTATACTTTGTACTATGTTTTTTTGATTTTCGATGATTGGAAATAAACTATGATTGAATTGAATTGAAAGTTATGAATTCTTATTCCATCCACAGTTAGCACGCTGTGCAAAAAAAAAAACCCTCTCAGGTTTCTGTGAAGTTTGAAAATGCTCATTCGAAACCTAGAAAAAGGTATAAACTGTTGAAACCATGATTTCTAGGTTATTTCATGATAAATGAAATAGATTTGAAAGCTTAACCTGTTGAAGGCTAGTCCCAAGAATACTCGGGCAGGTGTCTGTGAAAAATGTGTGTTATAGCAAAACCAGCTCATCCTCAGTGGGTTAATTCTCAATTCAAACTTTCAAGTGTAGAATGGTTTTGTGTAAATGTTTTTTCTCT
Source organism: Diadema antillarum (assembly GCF_040938485.1). Lineage (NCBI taxonomy): Eukaryota > Metazoa > Echinodermata > Echinoidea > Diadematoida > Diadematidae > Diadema > Diadema antillarum. The sequence continues at coordinate 463,862 of NW_027271591.1, read as the reverse complement.
TTTGGACAAACTGAGAGAAATGACTGAGATCCCAAATGACACATTAGTAACTGCATTATCTTAGACGGTTGTGTACATATCTACATATGAAATTTTATGCATACATCAGCTGTTCTTCAGAGAGACTTTCCGTCCCAAAGTGTGGCATTATAGATGTAATGGAAAAGTATCAACTTCAGTCTTTAAAAGACAGTGAATGTTCATATCATTCTATATGGCGTGTATGTGTACAGTGTATGTGTGAGCAAACTGCTTCTTAGAATGTACACCAAAACAGTTCCTGAGTCATGATACTAGGTATTGTAAAAGTGAAACAAGAATAGTTCAAGTGTGAGGAATTTTCTGAACAGAGCCGGTGCAATTACCTGTACAGTTCTGTGATTTCTTTCCGCCTGTTATGGCCGCCCACAACGCTAAATAACCCTATCCTTCATTATATGTTCAATACTCGTGTGGGTTTATGGAGACAAGTATCAATATTATTTTAGAGTTGGCTTAAAAGCATGGACCCAAGCACAGGACATTTTTACTGAAACAAACTTGCCTTTACAAGTAGAATTTGTGTTAGACAAGCAAATGTTTACATGAAGTGAAACAAATGAATGGTATAAATCAGGGGTTGTCTTTTGTGGGACAGAGCACAATGAACATTTAGAATGCATTCTTTTTTGAACAGTATTTTTTTTTTTTCTCGATAAAAATCTTCCTAATTCAAATGTGAATTGCTGGCATTTGATTTGTATGCAACTCAAAATCAACAAATTTGATCATTTTAATGAATTCAACAGGATGGTTTCTAATACCAGTTCTTCCATCAAGTGCATTTCGATATATTAAACAAATGCTGACAAATATATACGGCATGCTTCATATCAAAGTGATGGCAGTCACCCGCAAGAGATTTTATGAGTTTTAGTTAAAAGTATATCAATTGGAGTATCAAATTAAAATTCATGCTGTTTCATCGTGGCTGTATCGGGCCCCTGTAGAGGGACTGTTACTGTATATTGTTGACGGACTGAAGGATGACATGAACACCGAAAGAAAAATAAATCCTGATTTGATTAATTTTGTGATGAAGTGAGGATGTCAGGGTCCTATTCTGCAACATTGAAGGGATCTCTCCGTATTTCTTGTGTGCAAGAATGGGGGGGGGGGGGGGGGGGGTACGAAGGGGAATACCATCATGCTGAAAGCCGGCGAGGGAGGATATCTATATAGGGACAGTAATAGTCTATATAGGGACAGTAATAGGAATATATCTACCTGTGGGGACAGTAATAGCCTCATACCAGGTATGTGAAAGCTTCTCAGTAGGCTTTTTTTTTTTTAAGTGTTTATTTTTCTGGGTCAGTTCATGTGTTTTGGAATTATGTCTAGGTATTGAGGAATGCTGAATGGAGTTGAGGATTGCTTCTTCCGTGATATCTGGCCAGCAAAAACAAAACACACACAAGAAAAACATCTTGTTTTCTTCAACAGCTGGCTTTTAGTAGAATTACAGTCAGGTGCATGTCAGACGTGTATATGGCCATTCTCACGACTTTGTTTCCATGTCAGATGTGTGTATGACCATGTTTCACTGCATTGTGTTTCCATTACACTGTATTGTGTCTCAGGGTGTGTGTGTGTGTTTGTGTTGTTGTTATTATTATTTTTAAGGATTAAAGTTAACATTACAGAGATGCAGACACTATAATGATGTGTAAATCAATAACTTTATCAAATGTGTATGTTAGAATGATACATACGGTGTATGTGTTTTCTTTGTGCTGTGGTGGATTTGGTGGTGGTGTGATGCGTATAATAACCATACAATTAGAAAATTAATGTACAATGTGAGACCATAGTATATATTTTTTCACAAGTCCATTTGACTGTACATGTACTACCATTAGCCTAAATGATTAAAAGAACTTCAAATGCAATAAGCCTTGTTCTGTGTAAAGCTAAGAGATAATCAATGGCCATAGGGGGCATTATGAGAAAAACATGTATTCCTGTAGACCACATATTTTGTGTTTTTCATTGTCATTGCCCATTATGCTGTGAATTACAATAAATGTAATGCAAGGTGAAACAGATCATAAACATTGATTCGGTCTCTTTGTAGTCTTTCGTCAGTGAAAAGTAGTGTAAGATCTTAGCTCATCTTAGCTAAAGGCTCAAACGAGCTACACTGTATTGTGATCATTCATCGTCCATTGTCCGCTGTGTATGGTCTGTTGTTGTTGTTGTTTTTTTTTTTTTTGAGGGGGGGGGGGCACACAGGTATCCCCCAAACCCTGAAATTAAGGGATCGTTAAAAACTTCTTTAGACCCAGAAGTGAAAGAACTAATTTATACAACATTGTAGTACACTGATGCTTGTATAAGAATGCATGGAAGGCAAACTTGCGATACTCATTTGAACGCTAGACCTACTGGGTCTCATGTTTTCATTAATTATGCCATAATCTTGAACACAAGTCCTGTGTCTTTCTCTTGATTTATACTTCCTGTAAGCCTGTACAACTCGATGACTGGAAGTGTTTATACTGCAATGGAATATAGACCCACAGCAGCTCACTTCCAAAGATCCCGCCACTTTTCTTAGAATTAGATTGAACCTCGGACAAGCTTTGCTGCCAAACTTTTAGGGTCATCTCTAAGCAGTTATTTTAGTGCATTTGCCAGGTAATCACTGATTTTTCTCGCGTGAAATAATGATGAAAATGAAAGAAGAAGAGGAATAATAATAATGATAATAAGAAGAAGACGGTGATGATGATAATGAAAGTGATAATTGTTATGATAGTAGTAAGAGCTGTGGTAGTGGTAGTAGTGATAAGTAGGTAGTAGAAATGAAGCTGTTAGAAATATGCTACTTATAATAGTGATGTTACATTTCATATAACCTCTGCTGTTACTTGTATCACTGATGATGATCTCGAAGTTCCTTGTGTGACCATTATATTTTTGTATTATCCCAGTAATACATGGTCATCACTAACTAGACATTGTAGACCTACATGCTGCACCCTGTCCGATGATGAATGCTCGGAACGGGAATCGAACTCCGGATCTCTAGGGGCGTATCTCCACTGAGCGCTCTCGCCGCCCTCTGTTTGTGGTTTTCAATATCCATTTGGTATTATGCATTATATTTTTGTATTATCCCAGTAATACATGGTCATCACTAACTAGACATTGTAGGCCTACATGCTGCACCCTGTCCGGGAATCGAACTCCGGATCTCTTGGGGCGTATCTCCACTGAGCGCTCTCGCCGCCCTCTATTTGTGGTTTTCAATATCCATTTGGTATTCAGTGATCACAGATTGCTTTTTGCAAAACCGGGAGGCAAGTTGATCTCTACTTCTGACCAACCACTCTTTTTATTTTCTGTAGCCAACTTCTGTTTTCTGACGGAACTAGGTGAGGATGTACTCACAGAAAAGGTGTCACCACTCTCACGAAACGTGCGAGGCTTTGCAAGACAATTGGCAAGATTTTGAAAGGAACTTGAGGCATACGTATACGTATATATATATATACATATATATATATATATATATATGTAATATATGTATATATGCATATGATATATGTATATATATACATATACATATACATATACATATATAATGATAACGTTTACACAAGAAGATGACTAAAGGTTCATCAGTGCTTAATTGCTATACGAGTTTCACGCACCGCATGGGATGTGATCATCAGGCAATAAAGTAGCAATAAAGCACTGATAAACATGTAGTGATCTTGTGTAAATGCTATATATATATATATATATATATATATATACATATATGTGTATGTGTGTGTGTGTGTGTGTGTGTGTGTGTGTGATAAAAACCTAAAATGGCATAGATCTACATAAAACGCTATATCCTGGCGAGGAAAAGCGTTTTATATAGATCTATGCCATTTTAGGTTTTTATCATATATATGTATATATATATATGTATATATATATATAATATAAATATGTATACAGATATATATATATATATACATATATTCATATGTATATTACAGTATATATAAATATAGATATATAAATATATATACATATATTTATATATATACATACATATATATGTATGTATAAAAATAATGTTATATACACTCACATATATATATGTGTTTATATTATCGTCATTTTATTGCTGTTAACGGTTTAGAGAGTCGATAAGAAATGTGTTATTCTCGATATCTCTCTCCTCGTAAAGAGCAATGACATAATAGTCATGAGGACAAATTATATGTCTATCTACAGACCAATCGGATACTATGATCAAGAGGTTTCCAGTTGCGCAGATATTGGCACTTCAGTGGGAACTAGAAGATGTTGTAAACTGTGTTATAGCTAGCTCCTTGATTGTAGGATGACAACGCAGTCTCTCTCTCTACTCAAGGTTTGAGCGCGTGGTGCTACTGCCTGGAGACGAGAGTATTTCGAGCTCGATTAGAGATGTTTTCTTTCCCCTTTTTCTGACCCTCTCGTGCGGTCTTGAATCGTATTCCTCATTTTTCTCCTCCTTTCTCGGCCTTTGCCGCTCCTCACTGTACCCCACCCCTTCCATCTTCATTGGCGGGATGACAGAGCAGACGAGCTATATCTCCGCGACGTGCTCTACTTCGAACATTCCTCGATTTCTCGCAAGGGGCCCGCCAAAAAGCCTGCGATCTGCAATGGGATGTCGCGTGTTCAGTGATGATGTTTGAACGGTGTTACGTTTCTCCACCAGGAATACGATTCGGAGGCTTCTTATTAGCGTTCTCGTCGCCTTATTATCCCATAGTCGGGAATAATTATGGCTACCGGGCTAAGTGGATACACCCGATGCTTCAAAATTTACATGAACAACAACCTTAACACCAAATCAGATTGCTGCTGAAGGCGAGAATTCGTTATGTATGTCTAGAATGTAAGGCTGTAATCGATGAGGGCATAATGAAATTGACAGAGGAGTCTAGTGACATTTTCATCACACAAGGCTGTCGATATGATCAACGGAGTTACGTCTTTAAAGTAGTTATATCTTTGCTATCATGGTACATGTAGTTCTATCTTAAATGCATCGCCTTTAATGTAGTGAAAGCTTGCCCATTGACGTCCATTTGTTTAGTAAAACATCTTGCTACTCTTCCGAGTAAAAACACAACAGCAAAACAAACAAACAAACGAATAAACAAAAACAAAAACAAAACAGAAACAAGAACAGGGCTTTGCGGGTTCGACTCATGGACGTCATGTAATCTACTGAACTATACCGGATTTATGTATTTTTTAAAACTAGGGCCTATGTTTTTGTCCTTTTTTTATAGATGCAAACTGCTGAAGGCAAGTACGAACATGACGCTACCACACCATCCAACAGACTGAGTGTCATATTATGCTTGTGAATGTTGTTAGTTTACTCTGTACGCTAAAAAGTTTCTGCCGGGACCTCCTGCATGGACAGCCACGTCCCTGGTCGAGCTGTGACGTGCTAATTTTCCATTGGTCTGACTAAAAATTGGTGGAGTGCTGCGCTGCGCTGGTGTGAAACAGTGACTTCTTCGGTTATAGCAGTTTATGATAATTATACTCAGGTTGACTGACTCCAGTTTCCCTTTGTCGTAACTTTATTTTTCTACTTAAAATTTATTTGTTTTACACAGACTCTTCATTCAGCGGAATGGAGCGTTTTAATGCCATTTTAGGTTTTGATCACATATACACAGGACAAAAAGGTAGCTGAAAGTGAAATAAAGAGACAGTTGGAAATTTCTTTTTCCATAGCCAAAACAAAGCTAAACAAACTCATAATTGAATGTAAAAGAAATCAACATGATTGGTTTGGTTTGGTTTAGTTTATTACTGTATATTTCGAACAGAAACGAAGTTATGATTATATAACATGATACTTAGATAACGTCATGACGTACATTGGATACATGAATCAATACCAGTACAATGTAATTTGCCGAAATAACTGATATATTTTTAAATTTTATATTCCTTACAAATAAAAGTGCTAAAATTTTCATGTTATCATGACATGTTATCATGACATGAATCTATTGGAAATGATATTTGAAAAGTACAGGGGACCGCCACCATAACCATTTACTTGATTTCAAGGGGGCCTCAGAGAGAACAAAATGTGGGGACTTTGAGTAAATAAGGGAAAGTAATTATATATAACAATATAAAAATTATAGAAATAAAAGTGCGCAACGAATGATGCATATATATATATATATATACTCCTAGATGGGTCATTTGGAAGACATTTCCATTTGTTTTATATGCAAATTTTAAAATACATGTTCAATGGCAATTTACGCAATGGAGACACGGAAATTGTCTCCTTAATGACCAGTTGTCTCCCTAATGAAGACACTTCCCCCCAATATGTCTCCCTAAGGTGCCAACTAGGGATATATATATATATATTATATATATATATATATATATATATATATATATATATATATATATATGCATATATGCATATGTGACCCATGTGTCACCGCAAACCTTTTTCCCTCATTTACTTCACCATGCAAACCTTCAAGCAACATATATATGTGTTTATATATATATATATATATATATGTGTGTGTGTGTGTGTGTGTGTTGTGTGTGTGTGTGTGTGTTGCGAATTCACGTATTGGCTCCAATATAACGAAGAATCAAGAAATAAACTAGTAATGCATTATCTCGCCAATAAGAATGAGTTTATTGTACTCAAATTTTCGGTGGCCTCCACCTCCTTCAGGAGTCTCGACGCCTATATGGAGAAGGTGGAGGCCACCGAAAATTTGAGTACAATAATCTCATTCTTATGGGCGAAATAATGCATTACTAGTTTATTTCTTGATTCTTCGTTAGATATATATATATATATATATATATGTATATATATATATATATATATGTATATATATATATATATAAGTAACAAAACTGCAACACTTGAGAAAGGGCGGCGAGACGCTCGAAAATTTGTGTGAAGAAATAAACCGTTGGTGAATACAGCATGAACTTTGTTGCAGTTTTGTTACTTATCTTTTTATCTTGCCAACACGTGGACTACCTTATCAACATATATATATATATATACAGTATATATATATACAAAGATATTGCATAACAATATATATGTATGAGTGTCTGTGTGCGTAAGTGTGTTGTTTGTGTGCACATGTAGTCATATCTTATATACAGTACAATCATCGGTATATACAGCATCGTAGTCATTTATGAAGGCTTCACAACTCATGAACACCAAAACATTTTATCTTCGCTTTTCATGACAGACGGCAGTGTTTTAGTATGTAACTAATGGATCTCTTCGTTAATCTTTCATTACTTATGACTGTGTACAATTGATAGTGTGTGTTAGAGAGAGGGGGCAAGGGAGGGAGGGAGAGAGAGTAATGCATTTTGTACGAGTTTGCTGTAGAAAAGTATAGAAACGTCGGTAATGTATGTGGTTCTCGCTGTTATGAAAGATGATTCAATCACTGAAGTCTAAGGCAGAGATTGGACGTAATTACGAAGATTTGAATGTACAAAATGCTGACTAAGTATGTACTACATGTAATATTATAGCCAAAATAGAAGACGGTTTGCTCCAGTAAGTCGAAATGAAAACAGAATATTGAGTGGTGGTGATGGTGGTGGTGGTGGTGGGGGGGGGGGGGGGGGGAATATGAAAATGGCGCCGTCTATACCCTTCCGACAGAGTTCTAAATTTGGCATTGTTTATCAGCACCACGCGGCTTGCATCTGGCATGGACACACTCTGATTTAGGGGATTTAGGATTAAAACTGACGTTGTGTAACGCTTCGTCTCCGTCCATGTATACACCCAGAGTTTTTACTCCGGAGGCAGGTTCAAGAATCATGCATCACAGCAGGAGCTATCCAGGGAACCAGCTGGGCAGCTCTCTTTATTATTATCCACTGTTTCGTTTCAATGTCTTATCCTATAATTTCTAGTAACCGTGATTTTAGGGCATCATGTCAATCCGGTGTTATCATCGTTTCGAAAAAGTGGGAAAAAGGCAAATGTAATTCTGCTCAGCGGATTTCTCTCGTTTGTAGCTGCCAAGATTAATGAGAATTTATGCATACTCCTATAACTTTAACGGGGGAAGCTTGGCCTAGCCTATAATTAGGAAGTTTGATGCACCTCGGTTTTAAGTATAAAACAGATCAAAATACAAATGAAATTTACTGCTTAAGTATTTTCTTAACTTAGAATGAAATATTAACCTGATTGATTTGGCTTTCAAATGCATCATCATAATATTCTTCTACATAACGAAACACAATACACTGTATGTTTAATCTTGCATTTTTTAATATAGTACTTTTTTTATGTAATGCCGGAGCAAAACAGCATAGCTGATAAAACACAAAGTCTTATGTAATAAATATGATGATAAAATAGCAACTATATATTTATGGTATATATTATGATAATGAAAATGATAATCGTAATAATGATGATGATGATGATGGTGGTGTAATAATAATAATAATAATAACAATAATAATAGTATCAATAATAATGATAAAATAATAATGATGATAATAATGATGATGATAATGATAATAATAATGATGATAGTAATTATACTAATGATAATAATGGTAATGATAATAATGATGATGATAATAATGATAATAATAATAATAATAATGATAGTAATAATAATATAAGTCTGTATTGTTGATAATGATATAAATTTATGATGCACTTCACATTACATGTCTAAGCGCTTGATGGTAGTTTGGTGGCAATTTAACCTGATACTTTGATTGCCCAGAGGAGCATTTGTTTATGACATACCCACTCTGTGATGCTATGTCTTCCCCATTTCTTGTCTTCCACGCCTAATTGATTGACAATTACCACCGACAAGGCAGTGTCTGAGCACTAACCGTGAGAAAACATCATGGGCTACCATACTCTGGCGGGACTCGAGCCATTTGCTTATGGGTTCTCATAGCATTTTGTCAGACCAGTGATAAACCTACCGGCTCGACTGACAAGCAAATGAAAACAATGATAATACTCCTGCTGCTGCTGCTGCTGCTGCTGCTACTACTACTACTTCTGCTACTGCTGCTACTACTACTACTACTAATAGTAATAATGATAACAATGATAATGTAGAGACGTATTTTGAACTGAATTTATTTTCCCTGTGTTAAGTGAGCTCAGATTTTCTCTCCTCCTATACCATTCACCATGTCACACCTCTTTCACATTATGATACACTCCACTCTCCTTCTATACCTACCAAGGCACATCTCCATGTCCTACCAGTACCTGAGCCATTGTTTGAATTTCCCTCCATTTCTCCTGATTTGTTTTCCCTGCCATTAATATTTATCTGTGCAACCATCCTTGTTACCAATTTACATATATAAGTCATGAATAGCAACTTATCCTTTTGTTGAGATCCTGTGTATTCAGATCCTCCTGAATATTCAGATCCTTTGTTAACTTATTTGTATAATGAATATGCATTGAATGGCAAGTGCCTGAACAAGAATCAGTTATACAATAAAATGGCTGGGAAGGACAGTTCGCCAGGAGATCTCGTACAAGCAAGACCTGTGTCAGCTGCCTCCTAATAGTAGAGCGGTTAAGCCCTCAAAATCACGAGAATTGTGCAAAATTTGACTAAAGCATGAAACTTTCACCAGTGTTAGTACATAACATAAGATTTATTTTAAGATCGGGAGGTAAGTCTGACTTGACCTCTGATGACCTCCAGAGGTCAATGAACTTTAGATACCAGAATATTGATGTTTGGAGACATTTGTGAATGATACATGTGGTTATGATGCACTAAACATGCATTTATACTACAGAGAAATTATTTTCAAATTCAACAGAGCACTGACAGGTTTTTGCCTTTGACCTCTGATGACCTCCAGAGGTCAATGAACTTTAAATATCCGAATATCGTTTTGAGACATTTGCGAATGATATATGTGGTTGTGATGCACTAAACATGCATCTATACTTAATGGAAACCATTTTCTGATTCCACAGAGCATTGACAGGTTTTTACCTTTGACCTCTGATGACCTTTAGAGGTCAATGACCTCAAAATATAATACTGATCTGTGATGTCATTGGTTAATGGTAAACATTGTTAAGATGTACAAAACAAGCATATCTGTTTTACAATGAAATTGTCTTCATATTCTAAAGAGCAGACAGGTTTCTACCTTTGACCTCTAATGACCTTGAGAGGTCAATGACCTCAGAATATCATAATATTGAATTATGACATCATTGGTGGGTGATAAACATGGTAAAAATGTACAAAACAAGCATATCTGTTTTACAATGACATTGTCTTCATATTCCAAGGCACACAGACGTGTTTCTGCCTTTGACCTCTGATGATCTCGAGAGGTCAATGACCTCAAAATATCAGAATAGTTTGGCATCATTAATGGTAAACATGATGATGTTCTAGAATGCACTCGTAGGCGATACTTATTTACGAGCCATTACCTTTCACCTATGAAAATCACACAAGGTCAAAGACCTCTAATGAAATGTGAGGATAATGATATTGATATTACGATAGTTAATAGTAAATTGTTTATAATGTAGGGCTTACAAACCATGCATTTCTGTTACCAAAAAAAGTGGCTACTCATTCCGCTGAACTTTCAGGTAATTATCTAAGCCGGGTATGTGCACAGATCAAGGGGTGTCGATCTGTTTTCATGTGGGGATGGGGGACTTGGAAAATATGTGTAAGCATAAGTCCATGGTGCAAAGAAGTGGAGCAGAGGGAGAGGTGGAGGGTTGGAATTTTGCAGTTTTAGACCTGAAATCAGTGATTTAGTGCAGCTCTTGTTTAACGTGTGCGTCATCACTTATATGGAAGTTGATGGGGTGTGGGCGCATCTCACCCAACCCCCCCCCCCCCTCCGTTTTTGAATTCTTAATCTGATGCATACGTTTTGGGGAACATTTGGAAAATTATGGATTGCCAAAGTGTACCAAGTCTATATGGATGGGAACCCAGTAAGGGCAGCGTTGGTGCGGGTAGGGTGTTCCACTCCCATTCGAGAGAGCTCTGGTATTTTGAGAAATGAGATTCAACGATCTGGCACACATCCCCTTTTGAAGGAATATCTCAAAATTTGTATCAGAAAGGTGTAGTAAGTCAGCCATTTATGGAGGGAGACCAATCGAAGGAAGGATGTGGGTGGAGGTATCCCCCTCCCACATTATGGAGCTTTTGCATTCTTTTGTTTGCAATTCAATGATCTCTTGCCACTATTGGTTGAACTACCATTTTGGAAAAAAAAAATGTTCATCCCCAAATGTGTAGCCATAATCAATGTATGGAGGGGAGGTTGATATAGCGAGAGGAGGGTATGAAAGGGGCTGTTCCCCAACCCGTCCCATGCATGCGAGGGAGCCTTTGCATTAAGAAATTAAAAAAAAAATCTTGTATACACATTTATGATGGAATATTTGGGAAATTATCAGTAAAAGGAGTGTACTGAATCTAAGGGTAGAAACCGAGTAGGGAAGGGTTAATTGAAAGAGGATACCCTACCCCCTCCAATAAGAGGGATTTTCTTCAATTTGTTGGAACTGAAATTAAAGATCTAGTACTTATTTTTTGATGATATAGAAACAAAAATGGTTAATCTCAAAAGCACTAAGTGTATATCGAAGGGGACCTAGCTGAAGACAGTGTAGGGGAGGGGGTATGAAAAGGAAATTTTGCCTTTTAATTTGGTGCATACTATAGGTGAAATGTTAAGACAATTTATTTTCTGTCAAAAAAGTGAAAAAAAAATCCGCATCTCAGGAAATACTTGGAGGCAAAGTTTTATGTCCCCACCACTCCCCCTCCCATGTTTTCTCGGGAGGCGGGGCAAATGCCTCTTGCCCTCTAAGATAAACACTCGTGCATATATAAGAAAGCCTTTTCATCTTTACAATTCAAATAAAAATATCTCTTTTTTCATAGAATTAGGGAAATTATCAATCAACAAAGTACGTTATATCTGTGGAAGGAACCAAGCGGAGGGAAGGAGTATATTGAAAGGAGATATCCCCTCTCATAGAAGGGAGATTTTGCATTTCAGAATTAAATTTCAACCATCTGATGCACACTTAAAGTGAAAAACTTGGGCAGTTTTCTGTCTAAAAAAAGCCAAAGAAATTCAACAAAACAAAACAAAACAAATTCCACATCTCACAATTTATTGGGGTGGGGGTCAACTATCCCTGCCACCGCCCCACTCCTCCAAGCTGATGCCCCGGTATGTGCATGTGTTTTATTCCACTTGTTGAAAAGAAGAGAGAATTGTAAGAAACAATATCGTTCAGCGGTCGCTATCCCTGTTTATCAATAAGGTGATTTCCTTCACCTGTATACCTTAAGATGATGTAGGCCTGATATTTGCTTTGCACATTATTACATCTATTTTTTTTTTTTGGTATTCTCGTTTATATTATGATGTGAAAGTTGTTTACTTTTCCATGATTATATTTGTACACGTAGAAAAAAAAATAATCAAAGACTGAAAATGAAACTGATACATTACTTAATGATTGACATGATGCACATATTGTGTATTTCTTTAGCAATAAAAGTGAGCAACTCAAAATGCGTGTACTCATTTCACATGAACATTAGCTATTATCCTCTGACCTCTGGAGGATATTGAAAGATATGCATCGAAATGTAAGAATATTGATGTCTGGTCTCACTGATTTGTAATGGCCAGCTCTTTATGAAATGATATACCGGAAAAAAATGCATTCTGTGTGTGTGTGTGTGAGTGTCCAAAATTGTATGCAGAGTATTCCACACACTGTTCAATGTTGACTTCCATCTAGGACAATGAGAGGTTATTTTTTTTCTCAACTACATTGTAATATCAAAATCTATTGAAAACACACGGTGGTGGCTGGGTCTATCTTTTGTGTTGAAGATCCATGCCGGATAGCCAAAACAAACATAAAAAAGATATCTCATACCTAATTGTTATAACAAAGCATCATATCCTCATAGACCTAACCAACCCTCTATGCCCAGACAATGTACACCACCCTAAGGACTTACTCGGAGCTTTAGAATATCCTTTACCAACAGAGACATCTCAACCTTTGCAGTGCCGGCTAAGATCTACCATGGAACTGATTGGTACTGGCTCTGCATCATTGACAGCAGATCTCTTTTCCTCTTCTCTTTCTTCTACTTCTTCTTCTTCTTCTTCTTCTTCTTCTTCTTCTTCACTATACTGTGTAATCTTGTAATATTTTGCCATGGAGCCTTTTCTTAATTGGTTAAAAAAGGTCTCCAAAGAGCTATAAGCAGCAAGTGACCTTTCATTGTCCTGAGAGGTCAAAGTTGGATATAATGCACAGGGTAATGACCAATATTCCATGGAATGACAAGATTGTTCTATTATAGCATAATGCTAATAGCATAATGCATGCTTCACATCGGGTATAAGTTGACCATTGACTATACAGAAAATATCAATATTCTGATATTTTGAGGTCATTGACCTGTCACCTTCTTCAGAGATCAAAGGTAGAGATACATGAGTAATTTCTCTTGCTCTGTGGAATAGCAAAACAATTCAATTGTAATACAAATGAATATGACATCTTAAAGGGATCGTACAGTTTTGGTTGAGACCTAATTTCAGGCTTCTAACATTTTTTTTTTGTGAGATGATGAGAAACCTCTTATGAAATATGAAAGAGCATGTAATTCTATGAGGAATTCAACGTTTATTTAATGAAAATTGGTTTTGAAATGGCTGAGATATCCAAAAAGAGCGATTCTAATAAAGTGTGGGACCCACACTTTATTACGATCGCTTTGTTTTACTTTGTTTTTGGATGTTTCATTCATTCCACACCCGATTTTCATCAAATGAACTTTGAATTCCTCTTAAAATGGTATGCTTTGTACTATATCAAGTGTTTTCTTGGTATCTCACAAAAAGTTAAAAGCCCAATTCTCATCTCCACCAATACTGTACTATCCCTTTAATCATGTTTATCATCAACCAATTGCACCAAATATCAATGTTCTGATATTTTGAGGTCATTGAACTCATCATAGGTCATCTTAGGTCATCAGAGGTCAAAGGTAGAAACCTGACTTGAAAGGCTCTGTGGAACATTGAGGCAATTCCACTTACAAAAATTAGTTTTAGTACATAATTATCGTGTTTCAGTTACAAGTGACTCATTAAAATATCAATTTTCTGACATTTTGAGGTCATTGACCTCTGGAGGTCATCAGAGGTCAAAGGTAGAAACCTGTAAGGGCTCTTTGGAACATGAGAACAATTCTGCTGTAACAAAAATTAGTTTTAGTACACCATTACCGTGTTAACCATTAACCAATGACGCAAAATATCAATTTTCTTTCATTTTTAGATCATTGACCCGTGGAGGTCATCAGAGGTCAAAGGCAGAAACCTGTCTAGGCTCTGTTGAACATGAAAACAATTTCACTGTGACAAAAATTAAGTTTTAGTACATCATTACTGTGTTGATCATTAACCAATGACACAAAATATCAATTTTCTTTCATTTTTAGGTCATTTTGAGGTCATTGACCTCTGGAGGTCATCAGAGGTCAATTCAGACTTACCTCCCGATCTTAAAATTAATCTTATAGCATGTACTAACAATGGTGAAAGTTTCATGCTTTAGTCAAATTTTGCACAATTCTTCGGCTTATCTGCTCTACTATAACTTCCACCCAGTTGTACTGCCTCTACTAATATGTGAGCGAACCCGGAGCCCTACAACTGGTGGCAGCGGTGCTCCCATTTTGCGCAGGCAGACATTTTCGGAGTGGATCACTGAGATTTTGCAGCATCCTACACTCAATTTGTGAATTCACCCTGCTTCATATACTCAAGTGAATTTTGGAAAGCACATGTTTTCACCCTCCATCTTGAATGTAGCCCTGTACTTATACCATTGTGCAGATAGCTTGCATCCGCCATCTTGGATTGCCCATGTGTTCTGTGCGTGCATCCGCCATCTTGAATTACATAAGGTAAATTTTGTTACCACTTTGGATTTGGAAACTTGTGCATATAGAGATTCCTTCTGCCAATTTTGATTTGAAATCAACTGCTTTTGGTGAGTACTTCCTCCATTCTACAAATTTGTGCAATTATATTGAAACTGCTGCTACTCAATAAGGAAGCTTAATACACTACCTGCCATCAGTTTAGCTTGTCAAAGCTGGTATTCTTCGGACAAGTAGTGAATCTTCCCATGCTAACTAGTAGCCAGTTCATTGAGACAGACCACTATGAGTTCTTTTCGGATGGATTTACCAGAAGTTTTTTCAGGTGATGATGGGAATTCCCAAAGTATAACAAGGAAGCCAAGGAAGGAGAATCCTTCAGACGTTTCACTGCAGGACTTGATCCAGCTTTACAGAAAAAGATTCATGAGTTAGGGGGTACAAAAACGATGGATGCTCCCAACATTGCAGTTCGTGTGGAAAGAGCAAACCAACAAGCCCCAACTGCTTCTATCTCAGCGGTTGAAAAGGACATGCTCTATGTTCAAATGATGAAACGCCTTGATGAACTGGAAAAGAAAATGGACCAACTCAGTCTCAAGCTAGAGCGAGATGGGCAACACAGACCAGCCAGATCACCAAGCCCGAATAAACACCATGGATACTCTCACTACCGTGACCAGAGACCACCAATGCGACAGAATAGCAGTAGGTACAGGTCACCAAGTCTAGAACACAGATATGCACCAGACCACAGGCATCGTCACCCACCGAGATCACAAGCAGAGTACTCTCATAGTGGACATGAACAACGTTCTCAATCTCCCAGTCCACGAGCCGAGTACCACCGACGTTCACCAAGTCCTCGCTCAGACAGTCGATATCGCTCTCCCAGTCCACAGCGAGCTGCCTACCAACCGAGGAGTCAACACTTTCGAGATAGGACTCCACCCTACTCCGACTCCACCTGGACACCTAGTCATTCATCACAAGGGGATTGGCGCCAACAAGCATACAGTCGTCAAGTCCACTTCGCAGATGAGACGGGAAACTTCAATTAGCTGGTGATGAGGGCCAATCATCAGCCCAGCCTATCCAAGCCCATATCCATACTCAACACAACCAACCTGACCCAAAGCCACCCTACATCCCAGTTATCGTACACAATACCTACGTCGTAGCCTTTTTAGAGCACATACATCGATCATCAGCTATGACTTTTGGGAGTCTGTTCCAAAATCCCAAAAGGAGCCCCCTCATTAAGTCGATGACAGCTGCAACATCAGTGACCTGAGAATCAATCGACATTGTTGGGACAGTTTGTGCAACGATACATCTGGGAAACATGACAGGTGAGCACAAATTCATGGTCGCCAGAAACATCACACACCCAGTTATTCTTGGATGGGACTTCTTCTGCAAGAATGATGCCTCCCTTTCTACCTCCACATTTCACATGTCGGGACAGACGATACCACTTGTGAACAAGCACCAACACCAAGTACCCTTGAAATGCAATGTCTCACTGGTGGGAAAAGCCCTTGTGTGAAACTCACGTTCATGGCCTACTATCTCCTACTCAAGCTGACCTCATCCCAATCCCATTCTGATCCGACTCATCAACCCTTCGCAAGAGCCAGTCGATATATTGGCAAACACCACACTTGGACAGTTCTACTCCATAACAGGCGATCTACAAGAGGAGTATGAAATTCTGGATGGTACACATACAATTGCAAGCACCCAAAAATCCAGTCCACCACTTCAGGACTCATCCTAACTTCCACCCAGTTGTACTGCCTCTACTAATATGTGAGCGAACCCGGAGCCCTACAACTGGTGGCAGCGGTGGGATCTTACTTCCACATCCTTACTTCCACCTGATGTGAATGCGAGGGAGAAAGAGAAGGCAGAGCAGCTGCTTTCAGCCTACTCCGACATATCTAGTTCATCCTCTGAGGACATCGGTCAGACACATTTAGCTCACCACCACATCAACACTACAACCAAAGTCCCTATTCGTCAGCGAGCATACCGCACCTCCCCTGCCATGCGAACGAAAATCCAGTCTCAAGTAGACGACCTACTCAGAAGGGGAATCATCGAGGAGAGGTATAGCCTGCGGGCGAGCCCCATTGTAATGGTCAAGAAGAAGGATAATACCTATCGTTTCTGCATTGACAATCGTGCCCTTAATGCTGTGACGGTTCGTGATTCGCATCCGATACCTAGGCAAGATGATTCCATTGACGCATTATCGTCTTCATCCTACTTCTCAGTTATGGACCTGTCAAGTGGTTATTGGCAGATACCTCTACATCCAGATGACAAAGACAAAACGGCATTCACAACAGGGACTGGACTGTATCAATTTAACGTCATGCCGTTTGGTCTAGTCAATGCTCCCATGACTTTTCAGCGGGTAATGGAAGCAGTACTACATGGCCTCCACTGGTCTACATGTCTTATCTACCTGGATGACTGCATTGTGCTTGGAAAGACATTTGATGACCACCTACACAATCTCCGAGATGTTCTCGAGCGTTTCCGAGGGGCTGGCCTCAAACTGAAGCCATCAAAATGTCAATTCTTTTGCAAGCAGGTCACATACCTCGGTCACACCATCAACACAAACGGTGTACTTCCAGATCCCAGCAATACCAAGAAGGTAGCATCTTGGCCACGTCCACTCAACCCAACTCAAGTTCGCTCGTTCATTGGACTAGCATCCTTCTATCGCCGCTTCATTCGAAACTTCTCAAAGATTGCAGCTCCTCTGACCAATCTGACTCACAAAGGGGCGAAATTCACCTGGACAGATGAATGCGAAGTCGCCTTCGAGACATTGAAGCAAGCTCTCACCACATCACACTTACTGGCGTACCCAGACTTCACACAGACGTTCACCCTGTCTACTGATGCCTCCCTTACTGCCATAGGCGCTGTACTCTCCCAAGTACAAGAGGGGAAAGAACGAGTAATTGCCTACTCCAGTCAGATGCTCTCCACGACCCAACAGAAATGGTCTACCTACGACAGAGAGCTTTGGGCTGTTGTTGCGTCAGTTCGTCATTTTCGGCACTACTTACGAGGACAGGAGTTCACGATCTTTACGGACCATCAGCCTCTTCTTGGATACAACAAGTTTCAAATCAAACATCGCAAAGGTCATCAAAACAGCAGTGCTGACGCTCTGTCTCGTGTGCCACCGAGCCCTCTACAGACTGCATATCAGACATGTACCACGACGGACGAGCTTACTCTCCGTGAAGTTAACAACCAAGGAGAATGCAGCCTCGTCCAAACTCGCTCTACGACAAACTAAGCCACGTCGAATCCAGTCGCAGACCAACCACAAGTGCAAGGACCACCTGAAAATTCTAGTCTTTCTGCACAAGATCTCGATCTGCGACAGCACCAACAAGATGATGACATCAAACGAGTCGTGACATACTTGACAGAACGCCAGTATATATTGTGTGTTGTTTAGACGCCCTCTAGAGGCGAATGTATTGTAACCATGTTTCAGCCTGGATCTCCAATAAAGTGGAGTGTTCTTTTCGTATCCTAAATCCGATGTGTTATGTTTGTCTGTTTTACGGTAATGGCGTGGTGGCAGCGCTCGGATCGTTTTCCACCCATCAACCAAGGCTTGCAGGCCACATATGGCCGACACATCAACAGTTAGATACAGTAGCTGTCGTGATTTTTGCGATTTGAACTGGCTGTTCATCACCTCCATCAGCGTTAGCGACACACAGGTAACGCTTTGATAGCCCCACGTATACATAGATACGATGGCGCGGTCAGCGACGGATGCGCCCGCACAATGGCGCTTATGTCGGGACGAGACTCCCGAGTCCTTCCTAGCGTGGAAGTGCAGTCTCATGAGCACACTGCGTGCATACTCTGAATTCTCTCCATTCCTAGCGAAGGGAGTTTCTTGGAAAAGGAAGTCGAAGGCAAATCGTTTGCGCGGTTTCGTCGATGATTCCTCGACTTGTCTGGCGGCAAGACAGCCGCACAGAAAGTTCAACTGCTAGAAATCATGCTAGGTCAAATTTCAGCTTTCTGCCCAATCATTTCTCGAGGTTCCATTGTCAATAATTCAACTTCCTTGACAGACATTTGGCACCTGGTTTGCATCCACTATGGGTTTGATAGACAGGTAGTTGATCATGCCGTACAGAACTGTGATTTTGTTGATGTTGAATCTGCTGCCAGTGATGATGAACCAATGAATGATGTTGAGCCACTTGAGGATTATGATGATAGTGAACTGAGAATCATTGACGAGTCTGAATACGAATTGTTTGGGCCCAGAGCAAATAAAGAAAACAATCATGATGGGTTGAACGTGAGAAGTGTAGATAATGGGATTAGTTATGCCAGATCTAGTCACACTTCGGATAAGTCACAAAGTGCACTGACTAGCAGTACCAGTAGGGATATGCCTGTTGGACGCAGTGTACGTGTAGCTCTACATGGTTGCATTGGATCTAGATCTGTCGTAGACTTTGATCATGCTGAGTCTCGCCCTTGTGGTCAAGGCCAACATGACATGTACACTGACAAGATGTCAACAGTAGATAGTAGAGTCGATGAGCTCTCTGGTGGGTCTGATGACATATCCAATATTTCAGGCGATCGTAAGCGAGTGGATTGCTTGTCAGAGTCAGATGAGGATATTCCTGGATATTCTTGTGGTCTGAAACTCACTCTTGGGTGTGACTGCTCTTGTGACGTGTTAGCAAGTTTTGGCTCATCAGAAATTAGTAATGTTGAGTCTACTGCTGATGTTGACAACAGTCTTTGTTGTGTTGAGTTGGTAGAGAATGGTGAAACTGTCAAAGAAGTGGAATTTTGTGGTAGCGTCCCTGTATCGCAGGCTCAGTTCTCTTGTGTCGATGAGTCCCAGTGCTCTGAAATGCTGCACTCTAGACAGTATACACACACTCAGCGTTCACACTCACACCACATGCACGCTGTATTTGGTAGTGAATATCATGATATCACCATCACGCACAACACTGGCCCAGTCAATGCCTTAAGCGCACATCATCCGGATCTGTATGTGGACCAGCCATTTCCACGTCAGCCATCACCGCTCGATAGTCCACCCCCACACTGGATCTGAGTGCTGCTCACGAGCACGTTGCGGCAGACGGCCAGCTCTATCCTTGTGTTGATGCTCCTCCGCCCTACACAGACCAGGTCCAGCTCATTGCCGTTCCTGATTATCCTTGTCTCAGGGATACATGTCCACGACATCTCTGGTGCAAAGCAGCGCAGTCGTTCCTTGATGACGCGCACATCTTCATGTACCAGTCAACCAGTCACGTCCACCCCACCCCCATTTTGGTCGATGTCGAGGGAGCCCAACTTCAGCTCGATATGAATCGGGCTCCTCCAGGCCGCCCTCCTGACACCCATGCTGATGGGACCCACCTTCGGATCGATGTGAATCGGGCTCCTCCAGGCCGCCCTCCTGACACCCCCGCTGATGGGACCCACCTTCAGCTCGATGTGAATCAGGCTCCTACAAACCCTCCTCCTGATACCCCTGCTGATGTGACCCACCTTCAGCTCGATGTGAATCGGGCTCCTTCAGACCGCCTTCCTGATACCCCTGCTAATGGGACCCACCTTCAGCTCGCTGTGAATCGGGCTCCTACAGGCCGCCCTCCTGATACCCCCTGCTGATGGGACCCACCTTCAGCTCGATGTGAATCGGGCTCCTTCAGACCGCCTTCCTGATACCCCTGCTAATGGGACCCACCTTCAGCTAGATGTGAATCAGGCTCCTTCAGGCCGCCCTCCTGATACCCCTGCTGATGGGACCCACCTTCAGCTTGCTGTGAATTGGGCTCCTACAGGCCACCTTCCTGATACCCCTGCTGATGTGACCCAGCTTCAGCTCGATATGAATCGGGCTCCTACAAGCCATCCTCCTGATACCCCTGCTGATGGGACCCTCCTTCAGCTCGATGTGAATCGGGCTCCTACAGGCCACCCTCCTGATATCCCAGCTGATGGGACTCACCATCAGCTCGAAGAGCATTGGGCTCCTGCAGGCCGCCCTCCCGATACCCGCGGCTGCCAGCAGACAAGCGGTGCTAACTCCACCCCTCCCGTTCCTGACACCATTGCGACCCATTCTCCAGGCCGTCCCCCTGATGTCCTTGACTATCACCCTGCCTGTGGTGCTACCTTTGTTGCTGTCAAGGGTAGCTGTTGTGGAACCCACTTCCTGTGTGACGACATGTCGGCTCCTCCAGGTCGTCCTCCGGACATTCTGCAAAATGACATCACCACCACTGCAGCACTAGGGTTGCTGTTACTGTATCTTCGCATACCAATGAAGATGCCCCACATCATCTACACTATCTTGCCACTCTATCTCCTAAGTGTCTCGGTGCTAGCTTAATCCATGTTTGCTGCCTTGCGCTAATCATTGTACAGCATGTTTTTGGCACTGGACTGTTAGAATTTGTTTTAGTTGCTGGCTTTGGCTGTTTGCCTTGAACTGTTCATACATTTATCAGAAACAGTGATATATTTTTGCATACTTTTGATAGTTATGTTTAAGCCTGTTCTGTATGTTGATTCATTTCTTCATACCACCTTTGACTGAGCGGACAGTTTTGTTCAAACCCTTCTTGTTTGTTTAATACAAATGTATTTTAAGGTGCTCGGATTTATATATTATGTACACGTATGTAGGTTCTACATATATACCAATCATTTCCTGTTTGTACTTAGTGTTGGTAAGCCAAATGAGGTATGATTTTACCATCTGTGCCGGTTGTCGGAATTTTTGTGTGTACTTCATTTTGTTGTCTCTTACACTCATATTTGTACACTTGAAAAGAACTTTTTATGAATTTGCCGATGGTTTGTTTAGAATAGTACGGCACTACTGTATTGTTGTTACTGGGATTTTTTTCTCTCCATTGGGCGGTAGTCTACTGATCGCTGTATTTTTAAAGACTTTATGGATATGTGTAAGTGACTCCTGGTATAGTCTTCCCGTTTATGTACACGTCGTATGCTGTGATGCTACAGTTATGATCAGTTTTATATCAGTGGTTGTTGTTGTTTTTTTTCTTTCATTTTTCCGATTCACAGTCCTGAATAGGTCAGGTGAAGGGATACCAAACGTAAAAGAAGGGGAGAATTAAAGTGTAGTGAATAATGTAGTTTAAATGAATATTTGTTTTGTTGGTGGCAGATGTGTATAGAAGTTCAAGGGTAATGAAAGAACAGAGGAGGTAAGGGAAGTAGTGTGTGTGGATAGGACCAATGAAGATAGACACCTTGTTTATTGATATGACAGAAGAATAAAGAGAAGTCATGATGTGTATACAGAAGCCTCAGTGTATTGATAGGACAGAAGAATATTTATAGAGAAGTTGAGTGTATTGATAGGATAAAATGATGTATCTAATTTAAATTATGTGTTATAGGGAAAGAAGAATATATATGTACAGATGTTCTGATTTATTGGACAGGATAATTGGCTGCAGCCATAGGACAAAAGAATGTTAGACGCAGTGAGATATAAGGTAATGTCAGGACAGAGTAATGTGCAGAAATTTTAATGTAACCAAAGAAAATTATGAAGGTTGAATGGATGAGAAGAAAGGAGAGATAATCCCATGAGTCATCCGCAGTTTTTTAATGCATTCTGAATACAGCTATATGTTACTGCGTAGCACACAGTACTTACAGTACATCGGAAGTGTATGTTTTGTATTTTGGAGATGCACGACGGTTTATGTGAATGTAGGTTTTTTATTTAGGGGTTCCAGTTTGGGCCTACTGGATTGATAAAAACAGTGCGCATATCATTCCTTTTTTTTCATGGAATACGTTGTTAGATGTTGTTTGATGGTAAATGTGCATTGTGATGTTAGTGCTACTCCGTTCAATCTTTTTTTTTTTTGTTGGTTTGGTCGGCTAATCACACAGATTGTTAGAAGATACTAGATATTGGATGCATACGAGTATTGCTGGAGTTATTTTTGAATGTCTATGTATAGTATGTATGGCAATACACCTGTAGTTCAGAATATAGTACCTCACAAGTTTCTTAGTATTTCTATAGTTTACACAACAGGCCTGTATATACGTGAAAGGTCAAAGATAACATTAAAGAAAGTGTGGTGAGGTAAAAGGCTGCTTTGATGCCAACATCATGCATGTGTAATTTTACACGTTTTGTTAGGTTGTGGAACACGTGACATCATACTTATTGTTAGTTATTTCTAATAGAAAGTTCTGCCTCAAAAGCAACACACGTTTGCACTACGTACAGTACATATTGCTTTTAGTTTGTTGGAGTACAAAGTGTTTTCATACGTGTATGCATTATTCATGATATGTACATGTTTGCACCATTCCCAAGAGAGGAAGGAAAAACAGAAAGAAAGTAGTCACGCCAGTATATATTGTGTGTTGTTTAGACGCCCTCTAGAGGCGAATGTATTGTAACCATGTTTCAGCCTGGATCTCCAATAAAGTGGAGTGTTCTTTTCGTATCCTAAATTCGATGTGTTATGTTTGTCTGTTTTACGGTAATGGCGGAAGGTTACCGTCCAGAGAAATTCGTCAAGAATCTCCTCACATGAGACGTTATCTTTGGAACTATGATCGTCTAGTCATCACTAATGACATCCTCGGCGATATCAGGCTACAAGCTGTTGTACCGAGAACACTGGTCCCTACAGTTCTCAAACAACTACATGGCGATCCTACTGCTGGACACTTTGGTACACAAAGAACACTCCAAAGGGCGAAGGCATCCTGTTTTTGGCCATTCATGCATCGAGATATCTTGAACTACTGTCAGACATGCGACGCCTGCGAATCAATTCGTCTACCAAACCCCAAGTACCAATCTCCACTACAAAGCATCTCATCTGACCATCCTCTCGAAATCGTGTTCGCCGACATTGCAGAGCTACCAATCTCACGGAAAGGCTTTCGCTACATCCTAGTCATCATCGATCACTTCAGTAAATTCACCAACATATATCCAATGAAGGACCAGACTGCGCCGACAGTAGCCAAACATATCTTTGAGGATTACATCAAAGAGCACGGAGTACCTGAAACTCTCCACACAGATCAAGGCAGATAATTCCAGTCTAGACTAGTGCAAGATTTGTGTAACAAACTCGGCATCAGGAAATCGAGGTCATCCCTCTACCACCCTCAAGGAGCGGGCATAGTCGAAAGGGCCAACCGAGTCATGAAAGAGCAGCTAGCCAAATATCTCGCAGACAAAGGAGGAGAGTGGGACTCTCACGTCTCTCAAGTCCAGTTGGCATATAACACTAGTGTTCATTCCAGCACAGGACTGACACCTTACTTCATCCTCCATGGAAGGGAAGCCCGACTACCAGTCAACATCACTTGTCCAGTGCCACTGCCGTCACACTCCTCACCACAAGAATATGTCACCAATCTGGGTAGCCGCCTGAAGAAAGCCTTTGTACATATCAGACAACAAACAGAGCATGCACAAAGTCGACAGAAGGAAAACTACGACCGAAAGATGCGACTCGCCACATACAACCCAGGTGACGTAGTATGGCTACATGATCCAACCAACAGCCGAAACAAACTTGAACCAAACTGGACGGGCCCATATGAAGCCATGTCCTCCTCAGACGACGGACTCACCTACCAGATCTCTGACATCCACGATTGGGAGAGGAAGAAAGTTGTGCACCACAACAGACTAAAGCTATTCCGGTCAAGAAAAGACCTGCAGAGAGAGAAGTCTTCTACTCAACCCTAGTCCTCTACTCAACCCCAGTCATCTACCAAGCAACCACCCAAAGTTCCTCCTCCATCTAAGCCACCTGTGCCTCACTATTTGGAGGTGACATTCCCAAAACCAGAGCCTGCGGCACCACGTCCTACATCGAGCCAAGCCACCCCACATCGCAGACCAGAACAGTCTGACCAGTCTCTACCAGAGCAAAACATCCTTCTTCAGGGGCAAGGCGAATTTGACCAAACGCCAAGGTCAAATCAGCCAGGCCCAATCCAGCCTAGTGTGCGATATGCAGCAGACCAATCCAACCTGCAGGTGAGTGAATTTGATCACACGCCACGGTCAAATTTACCTCACCAACGGCAGAGCCAGAGTCATCTCCACCAACACCAGCCAGACCAATCCGTTGGGAAAGGCAAGTTTGACCTACCATTAGGGTCAAACCAGGCCGAGCAACATCCGAGGCTGAGCCAACCTACTGCAGAGGCTGAACCAACCAACCTATCCCTGTGGCAGAGGTCAAACCAGTCTGACCTACCTCCGAGACGGCACCAACCGGTCCAGGCCCCAGCCCAGGCAGACTCCGGTGAATGCAGTACACAACCAACTGCTGTGCCTCTACCTAGACCACCACTCCAGAGTGCGAGAGAAGGACCAACCTCTGCTCCAGAAGCCCAACCTATACACCAACCCAGCCTATATGTCAACCCACCAACCCAACCCGCAGGTCAACAACCAGCTGAGTACAAAACGCGCTATGGACGTTGCGCTCGCAAACCCACAAGATTCGATGAGTTCAAATTGTGAGCGAAATTATTCAATTTGTGGGAAATCTCTACCTGTTTCGACCCATTACAAGGAGTGAAAATTGAGCACCACTGGAAGTGATTGTGAAAAGTTGTGTTGAGGAACCGTGATTTACCCTATGCGGAAAGGAAAACGAAAGTTTTTAGGTTTGATATGTAACTACAGAAGGTTAATAGTATGTGATAAATTGATACGCCACAAGACGCAAATTACATAGTGATATTGTGTACAGTGTCAGTGAGAGGAATGGACCCAGAAAATTATGCAGACGGTATGGACAATGGACCATAATACTAGAGGAAGATCGCTATATTGATGAGTGACATGAACATGGAAACATTGCTGGAACATTCAAATTAAAATGAACAGTTGAATCATGAGTCTTGCTAATGCTCACGTCTTCAGTGAAATGGACGCTTTGATAGCGCAGTTGATTGAAATGGACGCTAAACGGTGCATATGAAATGGACGCTAAACGGTGCATTTGAAATGGACGCTAAACAGCGCATTTGAAATGGACGCTAAACAGCGCATTTAAAAGCGACGCTCAAATAGTGTATATGAAACATATATTTGTGTTTTGTATTTGAGTGTATTTCTTGTACATGTCAGAATGAAAAAGCAATTTGAGACAATTTACACAGCAAGGAGTTAATTTGCATTAGAGTTTGAGCGTATATGTATTGTATGCGAAAAGTTGCATATTCAGTACCATGTTGAGTTTTGACCGGTAATGTACGTTATGACACCAAATAAGTGTATAGAATCTGGCCGTTCAATGGGTGACAGAAGTTTCAAAACCCAGGTTCATTGTTTTACAAGGTGTAATATTCCAAAATTTGGATTTGTCCAATTACAGATTTTGCAATAATATACAGACACTGATTTGTTGAATTAAGAATCCAGAATACTGAGAATATGGAAGCCAGTATCCTCGGATGAGATGAATAGATAAATGTATCAGAGGATATGTTGTGATTGGAATTTGAAACTTGGAAGGACTTTTAGACAAGTCTGTTCAAGGAGAAATAATTGTATTTGTGTTTATGTTATGTATACTTGTTAAGGTTACACAGAAATTCTGACAGAGTCGGATATAATTATTTGGCCTGTTGAATAGTGCCAAAGGTAAACATTTTGTAATTTAGTGTGGATATTGAGGTCTACACACAAGAATACTTCTCATGTTATGTTGATTAGAAAAACTAAAGGATGTAAAAGAAATCCTGAAATTATATATTGTTGATATTGCATTGTGAAAATATGTATATACGTTTGAGGAGTTGAGTATATGATTTCGCAGAGAAATAACTGATTGATAATGGTTCAGAAGGATCACTCGTAATGGGAAACTGATATTTTGGGATTGCAATTCATTGCATTTGTTTTGGTGAATTTAACGGTGTCGGATAGTAAAAGTCTGTCAAGTGAGCTGAGATGGTTTACTAGTAGTTGTTATGTTGACAGTAAAAGGTGTTACCTTGTTGGATCGAGTTGATTTTAAGTTTGGTGTACATTATGCATCGGCAAATGTGATTGATTGGAATCGTATTAGGTAATAGGCAATATGTGTTATGATGCATTGAAGAAAAGTGCTTACGTATTTGGATGATGAACCGATGAGTTTCCCAGAGAATGAATCAATTATAAAATGAGGACATTTTATTTGTGAGAAGGAGACTATTTGTGGAGAACTGAATTTATTTTCCCTGTGTTAAGTGAGCTCAGATTTTCTCTCCTCCTATACAATTCACCATGTCACATCTCTTTCACATATGGTACACTCCACTCTCCTTCTATACCTACCAAGGCACACCTCCATGTCCTACCAGTACCTGAGCCATTGTTTGAATTTCCCTCCATTTCTCCTGATTGGTTTCCCTGTCATGAATATTTATCTGTGCAACCATCCTTGTTACTAATTTACATATATGAGTCATGAATAGTAACTTATCCTTTTGTTGAGAGCCTGTGTTGAGCCTCCTGAATATTCAGATCCTTTGTTAACTTATTTGTATATAATGAATATTCACTGAATGGCAAGTGCCTGAACAAGAATCAGTTATACAATAAAATTGCTGGGAAGGACAGTTCGCCAGCAGATCTCGTACAAGCAAGACCTGTGTCAGCTGCCTCCTAACTTCCACCCAGTTGTACTGCCTCTACTAATATGTGAGCGAACCCGGAGCCCTACAATAATAATAATAGGCACTTTCTGATATCAAAATTATTAATGGAACAAAGAACTACATGATCTCAAGAGCATTGTATCAGAAGAAAAAATATCGACAGTGTATAGTTGTCTAAATGTATAATTCAAACCTAAGTGTAGCATTTTGCAAAACATGAGTGCTTAACCTGGTCCTAAACCCATTAACCATTAACTGTTGCAGCTTACCTGACAAACAAAGGGAGATTATTCCTTTAATAATTTCGTTGCAGCGTATAAGAACGCCCTGTCACCAAAGGAAGTTTTTGATATCCCTGAGAGATTATTTCAATAGTGTTTGATCATGTGAACTTCGGAGATGGTAAAATGTTTAAGGTGATGATGTCAGCTCTACTATACCAGTTTCTGTAACTGTACACGTACACTGGTGCTGTACCATAAATAGCTTGTATACTAGCAACAAAGATTTAAATATAATTCTCAGTTTTACAGGCAACTTATATAACTCACATAGTAATGGACTACAATGAGAAAAACAAGGGGAATTGCAAACTAATTAGCACGTGCATTTTGAACCTTTAGTAGTTTACCGATATTGATTGCCACGTAAACCAAGAAATGAACTGTTACAATGTCAATAATCCAAGCTACTTGTGACAAACGCATGGATTTTTTTCAGTACTTTCTTGTGCCAAATGCTTTTGAATAACTATGTGCAATAGTAAACAAAAGTTAATAGTTGTAGAGCAAGATCAATTAACCAAGAAATAACCTTTTTATGAAAATAAAACAGTTTATTCAAATTTTAACAATGACAGATGCACAACAGGCCTACGACGTATAATAGGCATGCTGGTATTTTAGGCAAAATACTTTCTCTTAAATGAGTTTGTTGTTGTTGTTGTAAGTAACCTGTCTCCCTCAAGTAATTTCCTATTTGTTTCTATAAGTCGTCATTATTCGACATAGAGCAACATTTTTCTCTGTAATATTATGCAAAAAAAAAAAAAAAACAGGTGTCACCACTTGATAAAATCCCATTGTTCCCAGATATTCGTAACCATCATTCATATCATATAACGTGTTATCATTTTTGCCACCAAAACTATTATTCTATTGATATATGTTCCTCTTCGGTGTGGATAGCAAAACAAAGCAAAGAAAACTACAAAATAAGATATGCTGTCTGTTGTACCCGGAGACATATAGCAAGCATATTTGAATTGAATTCAGATACAGGCGAATGGCATGCTTTATTGATATAAACACAGTTCGCAGTAAAGAAATCAGATTGCCTCTGTAAGAAGAAAATAAAATTAAGTGCCTCTGTAAGAAGGAAAAAATGAAGTGCGACGAAATGGATTTGACATTACCCCGAGATGAGAAGCCAATTTCGGAAATTGGATCGGTGGCACCCTTACGAAATGTCATCCTTTTATTCTTCGGTTACTCGTCTGCTGCTGCCGCTAAACACCAACGACTGCACACCCTGCCTCCGATCTTACGGGGAATCGGCGAAACATGACAAGGCGCCTGGTCGGTTGGCGGTCAGCCGCACAGTTGATCAAATTCCATAATTTAAGCCCGCCCTATCACTCGCTCGACCGCTTTCTACCTGGAAAGCACAGGAGAAGAACAGAAGCAGGGGAGAGGGGGAGGAAGGGGGATACTGCGCCATTCCTCCACGCGCCGTTTGTTTCATGATTAATGGTATCACAAGTAATGACTGTAACTGTTCATTATTACATGTACATTTATTTCATTTAGCTACTCGTAATATCAGTCTTAAACATCTTTTAGAAATTAAGGCAACCATAGACTTGCTATTAGGTAATTGTTGCTCTTCACCAATTAAAGATCTACTTGATTAGATGATTATGAAATGCCACAAACACAAGAAATACCAATGTAGACGAAAGTAAATTGTTCAGATTCACAAGGAGAGAAAGAATCGACGTAGGGTTTATGCATAAGCCATTTTCCCTTCCCTCCTTAAGTAAAGGGGCATTCTGCGTGGATACAGGAAGCGAGTTCAGACGGTGAGGCAAGACTGACTGAAGTAACATTGATAACAGGTGCGACAGGGAATAAATCAGTTCACTAGTATAATAATTATTCAGATTTTAGGATATTTCTCCGAGGTCAATGAAGATCTAGTAAGAACCTATTCCATCAACCTGTTCATATATAGTTGATCCATTTCAACACGTGAATGCACTTTGCATGCACTGGGTCTTGCTATGTTAGGAAGGTTTACTGATTTTTAGGAAATCTCCGTGTTAGTATAGGCATAAAATCTAAATGTGGTAGTAAACTAAAAAGTCACGTTAATCAAAGATCTTTCCAATGATTTTTGCATACTCCAAATGGTGCAATGCCATGAAAACTGTCTCTTATACATGAAATTAGCTTACACAATCCGCTTGTATCTGCGTTCTTCCATAGTTGGTAAGTTTGCTAAAATGTTATTTGCATCGAGCTTGTTTTTTTTTTTTAATTTATTGTGCTAAACACTCCTATTTACCAGCCATGTCGCTTTGCTCCTCCATGTGTTCCACAGTTTCCTTGTACATTGTTACAGCCACCTACTTCACTCGCTGATTTTGGTTGTTTTAAAGACATGCAAAATTTACCAACACCTGGAGAAATTCATTTTCCCTTCCAGGATGCATGACTTTCTTGATATTGTAGTGTTACTTTAGTTTTGACCGTATAGATTTAAGGTGTGATATATAACTTTATGTTGGATTATGTATTACTTTTTGTTGGATGAAATAAAGTATAATTGACTTGAATTGCATTGAATTTAAGTAGAAAATATATCGACAGTTTCACTAAGCTACCAGAGAAAGAACGATCCACATAAAAATATTCAATCAGTGCGATTGTCGCCTATCGATGTTGCTTGTTATAGTCTAGATTCAAGACGAATATACACTTTATATGCAAGCTATGCTTCTCTAGTAAACCATCTCAGCTCACTTGACAGACTTTTACTATCCGACACCGTTAAATTCACCAAAACAAATGCAATGAATTGCAATCCCAAAATATCAGTTTCCCATTACGAGTGATCCTTCTGAACCATTATCAATCAGTTATTTCTCTGCGAAATCATATACTCAACTCCTCAAACGTATATTAATGCAATATCAACAATATATAATTTCAGGATTTCTTTTACATCCTTTAGTTTTTCTAATCAACATAACATGAGAAGTATTCTTGTGTGTAGACCTCAATATCCACACTAAATTACAAAATGTTTACCTTTGGCACTATTCAACAGGCCAAATAAATGTGTGTGTGTTGTGTTGTGTGTGTGTGTGTGTGTGTGCATGCTTGTGTGTGTGTGTGTGTGCATGCGTGTGTGTGTGTGTGTGCATGTGTGTATGTGTGTGTGTGTGTGTGTGAATTATGGTAATATGAAGACTGTTTTCCTTTTGATTTTTGAGTATGGGGAATCTGAAAATGTTAAAATCACCAGTTGATGTCTATGTAATATTGGAGATGTAATAAAAACTGGAGAGGAAAGAGTCTTCACATTATACTGATGTGGGCTCGAGTTCTTTCTTTCTCACATCTTTTCCTGATTCAATGAACAAAAGAAACAGATCTGTCTCTCCAAGTATGATGTCTCTGTTGGAACAAACAAAGTAAAACTTCGCATCAAGGCGGCTATCAGCAAATATTGCTCTATCGGAGCTCCCGGAGCTTTGCAAAAAAAAAAAAAAAATCAAAACAAAAAAACTTACACATAATAAACATGAATTCACCCCCCCCCCCAAAAAAAAAAAGTTACCACAGAGAATATACATCCGGGTTATTATTTTTTTCATTTATGATTTTATACATTCAGAATTCTAGTAAGTTTCAAATATGCAAAAATTACTGTTCAACCATACAGCTGCATTCTGATCTCATACCAACAGAATTCGTCAACCCAGAACGCGAAATGATTAGAACACGACATGATACATGACGGAACACATACTAGTAATGCGTTTTTTTATCAGAGCGCTATAGAATGTCGTATCAATTCATTAGGTATCAGAAAAAACAAACCACACAATACGCATTATGTGAAACTTGCATAAAATAGAGCAGTATGTCAGCTCTTACCTCCACTTCACCTCGTTCCTATATGTGCAAGCATAACGGGCGTCTGTCGAACGAAATCGATTTGATAGAATCCTCACTTTCGTGCTTTTATCCAACTGACTCCAACATGCACAGCTCTTGAGATACACACACATCGAGTGCAAACAAAGGACATTTAAGGCGCGATTACTTTACAAATGTAGACATTGCGATAGTGCAAATGAATCACATCTTATAAACCAAACATTACATTGGCAAACATTATACTCCTGTTCTAAAATGTGATTCCTATGCTTAAAGAAGAACTCCACCTCAAAAATGAATACACTTCAAAAGAAAGGAATACTGTATTCCCTACAGAATGATGCAAACATGGCAAAAATTGGATAAGAAGTCAGGAAGATATGACATTTTCAAATTTCAAATTTTCAAATTTCTTGGGCAGTCCTTGTGAATATTTACATGAGCGAGTTGAGGATGTCATACCCTCGCAATTTTTATGTATATTTTTTATTATGCAATTTATTTATAAAGAAATATATATATATATATATATATATATATATATATATATATGTTCCCATACCAAGATATATCAGAGTTTAAATTTTTCGTTATTTTGGGTGGTTTCAAAGACAAGCGTTACATTTATACAGTTGAAACACGAGATTTTTGTAACTTCTGTATTAGAAATAAATAAGAAATTGTGATAGCATGACATCGTCAACATGCTGATTTGATTATTCATAAGGACTGGTCACGAAATGTTTTCCGAAAAAAATTAAAATGTGAAAATGTCATATCTTCCTCATTCCTTATCAAATTTTAATCATTTTTGTATCGTTCTGTATATAGGGAATATTTTTCTCCACCTTTTTAAGTCCATATTTGGGGTGGATTTCCTCTTTAATGTGTTATTTAGAAACGATGTGTTGGCAAACATTAGCTTTCTGTCTTAAAAATATGATTTCTAAGCTCAAATCTAAAATTTCGTGACTCTCTTCATGCTACAGCGTTGCTGGGAAATTTGTATCATTTCAGACATTTATTTCGATGAAAAAGTTAGTTATTAGTTTAAATTGTCTGTCTACGCCTTTAAGGAGAAGAACGCACTCACTGATGCACTCAATTTTCTGCAAGCATGTTATGTTGTCCATGTTTATGATAATGCACGTCGATATTAAAAGCAGTTTATATATATATATGTATATATATATATATATATATATATATATATATTGTAACAAGGAAGGAAAAACTGACCAGAAACAATTGTAATAATAAATAGCGAAAACTTTGAGCAAAGAAAATGGGTTTTCAAAGTTTTCGCTATATATATATATATATATATATATATATATATATATACATATACACTGAAAGAAATTGGACCGAGACGGACGTTTCTCTCGTATATATATATATATATATATATGTGTGTGTATATATCTTTTTGTGTTGATCATATTCATAAATGATCATGTTGTTTTTCCAGGCTGCCTGTAAATCATTCGATAAAATGCATGTCAAATTTTATATATTTCTTTGTACGTTCCATTTAAAATAATGTAAATAACGTTTGCATTGAATCAAATACAATTGAGTATATGTATACAGATACACGTGTCATATATATCATATATTACCGTCGATGTAGGGCAATTTGTCAATCAGTTGCGATAAAAACATATCGACCGAAGAATTTCATCAATTTGATAGCCTATATACATAAGTGTGTGCATGTGTACATATAAACGTATTTGAATGGCAAATAGCCTGCTTACATTATCTTGTAAGCAAACATTTCTGTTTCGAAGTCAATAAATGTAAAAATCATTCGATATAAAGCTTTTCAAAGTGTTGACCAAAGAACTCAAGTACTAGTACGCTATACTAGTTTTGGTTGTTGCAGGTGAAAAGATACTATCACAGGGAACCCACCGAGGGCTTAGGTTAACTTATATCAAATCACTTCGTCATAGGCCTATAGTTACTGACCATCTCGACCATCTTAATCTTATCTTTTGATCAGTGTTGTTGAAGAGCACCAGATCTTTACGAGTGATAGATTAGAAATATTTGCATATAATATATATCAGGGCTCGAAACTAACTTTTCTTTTTTTTTCTGGTATATATATATATATATATATACATATATATATATATGAGATATGAGAAAGGGAGGAGAAATCGGTGCGTAGCTTAGACATCGTTATTCCTCTGACAGTTCCTCTCTTTCGCAAATATATATATATATATATATATATATATATATCAAATATACACTATGTGTATGTGTGTGTGTGTGTGTGTGTCCGTTTGTTTTTCTGTGTGATCCGTCACCCTAGGCCTAAAACATACGCAAACTATCAGGTTGTGTGAGATTTGAATGTTAGAAATCGTATTGATGTCCTGATAATATTTCAAAATATGAAACTTTTCGGTTTTCCTGAAACATTTTTGATATTATTTATTTTGAGTTATACCTATTGTGTTACTGAAAATAATAAAAATGATAATAACATCCTCCGCTCTTGACTCCTCTTGGACTTAAAATCCATATGTTTTTAACTGAATTTATCTCGTTTTCTTGCTTCTACACCCGTTTCTGTGCTAGGCATGATGTATTGTTTAAACGAAGTGATATGATATCCATGATTATAATAGCGAAACATATTGAAAGCACTGACATCAGAATTTCGTATTTGGTATCTTTTTCAAGATAACACGCCGCACACACACACAAACTCACAATAGGTAAATTGTAGGAGTACCACGTTATTTTCTGCCATAGAAAAATACTCTTACAAATTAAAATTTTTACCCCCCCCCCCCGCCGACTAGATAAAGGAAAACATATAAGATGAATACTCCCTTACAAAGCCAACACGTGCCGCACGCACACACACATACACTCACACATGATAATGTTCTTGTGTGTGTGCATGAGCATTTTTGCGTGTGTGTGCGTGCGCATAATTATATTACGTAATATTTGAATATCTAAATGCATGTACACCTTAACAGTAAAACAAATCAAAACGAGAGGAAAGCCTGATGTCGCTGTTTGAAAATGATGAATGCGGTGACCTGCCTCCACGTCACTTCGTTGCTACAGAGATCATTTTATTTAAACAAAAAAAAAAAACCCTCAAGAGAACAAAGAGAGAGAGAGAGAGAGAGAGAGAGAGCAAGACGGTGAGAGAACAAATATGAACTATAGGTTTTTGTAATAAATGACATCATGATCGTTTTGATGATGAACACTTGATTTATGCCATAACAGACTCTGCCATTAGTGAAAATTGGCAATATTATATCATGTCATTCTCACTGCGTTGCGATTGTAGAGATTATTACACAGGTAAAACAACACAGAATAAAACAAAAAACGATACAAGAAAACCTGACAGTAGACGGTATGTATACTGAAACAGAAATTTGTGTTGTAATAAGATGTACTTCATATTCAGTACATTATCATCAGAGGCAGCTGGTTGAACGGAGTGCAATTTATTATCAAGTACTGAGTTATCCCCTTCCCCCTTTCCCGGAAGACAAAGACAGGTAAAAGACAATGTACATACACATTTTCACGCTCCAATTTATCATATCATCCCTCAAACAGTTGTGGCCAGACATCTATTTCTGTCTGGTAGCCCAGGAACACATCAAGTGTCGATGCCTTGATTTTAAGAGAATCGATTTGTTGGTGAGATACAGTTTTGAATCATAAAAGTAATGATGTACTCATTCTGGGCATTTAGTGCGATGAATACTTATTGTCCCATCCCATCCTCCATCGATCAAAGCTGGACATTAAGCTTGATATTAATTGTCCTTTAATGATATAGAGAGTCTTTCACTCTAATAACCACTGGGGTTTCACGCAACCTTTAATAACCAAAAGGCATGTTGGCTACGGACGACGGCAGATTTTCAAGATGATTAGACCGGCTGCCACTCCGAGAACGATGAACACGAGTCCGGTGCCCACTCCAAGAGCGATGGTCCCATTGGTGCTCCTCGAAACTTTACCTTCAATATCATAAGAAACATGCGGTATACATTTGGTATTTAGGGCGAAAAATATCAAGCTGAGGTAAACTTCAAATTCTTGTTTTTTCGTTGATTTTAATGCTGTCACCGACGCCAGCTATCATGATATGGGCAAATAAGTAACGTTATATTTAAGCAAATTTTCAGGATTGCTTTTACTACTATATCACCTGCTACGGTGTAGTGATTTCGACATTACAACATGTTCATCCTTCGGGGTTTATGATATAGAAAAGAATGAATACAATTAAACTAATATTAGAGTTGCCACAGTAACTTAAAAGGTCAGTCATCAACGTTACACAAAAGGACAAAAGAATAATATCTTCAGACAAAACGTTTGCTAAAATGTAACATACTTCAAACAAAGTGTCACAGTAACTGGAACTTTAACATCATGATAAATGTTCCCGCAAATAATTAGCAGTTCGACCCATAATCTGTTTTTTTTTTCATCTAGACCCCAGAAGCATGGTTAGAAACGTTGTGGTTAGTGAGCCTATATAAAGTAAATTTGTCCAGAGTAACTCCGCAGGTCATTTCACCCGTATACTTGATTAGATATCACGTAACTTCTAGAATATGGAAATATATTCCTCTTTCTTTTTAGCAAAATTCTACAAAAAGAAAAGGATCCCGCTGCAATTTATATTTAAGTGAATTTAAATGTCTCCAGTCCAGATGTATATTTTAAATAATGTTTGAGATCTTGCAAAAATCAACAAAAATGACAAATGAAATCTACTAAATTTCAAAGACCTGTACAATTTCTGAAGATACATGTCATTAAGTGATACCTAAATCAAA
The DNA here is from genome assembly GCF_040938485.1 of Diadema antillarum. NCBI lineage: Eukaryota > Metazoa > Echinodermata > Echinoidea > Diadematoida > Diadematidae > Diadema > Diadema antillarum. Next base: position 427,073 of record NW_027271591.1, on the reverse strand, counting down.
GGTTTACATGAGGAGCCACATTTCTTTTATTGATGTCAATTACGGAATTTCCCCCATGTTGATTCTGCAAGATGTCATTTGCTGTTGTGCTTTATTCAGCCCTGTCGCAACATCCTTGAGTTTTTTCCTCCTAAGATTACAAATTATTGCAGTTTCTGTGATAGTGGCACCGTTCTTACTGCTGCACGTATCATTAGTTGTTTTGATTTGATTCTATTTGTCGTCCATCGTCATCATCCTCCTCACAAAAAAAAATGAAACCTATCGCTGTTTGCGACTCGAGGAGACTGTGAGATACATGAACTCTCTTATTCTAGCACAAAAAAAAAAATCTCAAACAAAAGCATCTTTGAAAATTATCTCAATTTAGGAAAGGTTATGTCATTGTCATTTAAAGTGCCCCGCAAAAGTAATTTTTGGTAAATAAGACCTCACAAAATTAAGATCTAGCAATGCTTTTAGATGTCACAAGGGGTAAAAACCATCTCCCCATAATCTTTGCACGGATTTGATTTTTACTTCTTCAAATATTGGAGTAGTACTGAAACAGAATAAGGATAGACCCACCTTGCTCTTTATCTGCCATGCGTAGGGGTCCCCTGGACACAATCCGTGGCGTAGAACTCTGACCCCGGGGATCTCTCGGGGCACGGCGACTACGACTCACGCATCCCTGACTGCACCTCGAATCTTCGTCCCTCTCGAAGCAGACGAGTGCCTCGCAATGTACAAACACCTTCATGCAGATTTTAAAAATTGTTACCAATATAAGTTATGTTAATTACACAAACAGCTTTGCACCATCGATATCTGCAAAATGTCTCTTCTCAACGCTAATCTATATCAACTGGACCCCAAACACGGAAGACCAGCCCGTGCAGCTGAATATGGGCTAGCCATCCATCTTCTCAAACGCAAACACCTTCAATCAGATGTTTGTTAAAATGCTAACAATATATGTCATGATAATGTCACAAACTGCTCTACACCATTGATATCTGCAAAATGTTTCTTGTCAGTGCTAATATATCAACTTGACTCCATACATGGAAGACCAGCCCGTGCAACTAAATATTATGGGCTACCCTTCCATCTTCTCAGATGGAAAATGAAACAGACGGACAGACAGACATAATCCGTCACTATACTTACTGATAAGACGCATAACTTTCTGAACTAGCTTCTTCTTACCAATGTAGGGTAGTCGTGCCAATATGATATCGGCAATCACTAGTAATTTCCTTTGTAAAAATCAGCTACAAGATTCAATGATTGGAAATGACTTTCTGATTTGGTCCTTTAAAACAAACTGCTTTGGGTCAACTGGATCTCTTTTGGCAGTTCTACTAATGGGCATGACATTGAACTCACAAGAAAAAAAAAAGTTTGCAAAGAAAAGAACTCTTGAAAAAGAACTCTCGAAACGCCGTGACTACAGCCCCTTCAATCACCGTAATGTGAAGCAAATACGATTCCAGTGCATGTACTGTTATTATAATAGTGTTGTGGATTGTGTAGTTAAACAAGAAACCCACTCAAGAAACTCAGGTACTGATCACATCATTTATAATCATGTAGAGTCATCTTACCTGCGAGTAGTCTCCGATAAAGGTGTATGATTGGAAAGAGAATGTCTGGAACTTTGGGCCAAAGTCGTCGGTGGACATCTCAATTGTGGAGTCAGCTGGGCATCTGTATGGACAAAAAGCAAATAGATGTTTCATGCAATCATGGCACTATAGATGTAAAAAAACCAATGTAATGCGCACAGTCTCTTCGAGATTTAATTGAATGTTTGGGTATGACTACCTATCTTTTTCTATCAGAAAAAATTGAGAAGCCTAAGAAGCTATTAAACCTGAAATGACATAAATTGTTGTAAATGAACATTTACTTACCCTCTGCTGATGAGGCTGTACTGCTTTGGGTCGAGTGGATCCGGTGAAGGAGTTGACCAGCAGTTGTCGATGAAGACGGTCAGTCCGGGCACGCTGGTCAGCGTGACGCCGAAGAAGACGCGATCGCCCAATAAGATGGGTGCCTCTGGGTCTTCGGGGTTGGTGTCGAATTGCTCGTCGGTGAAGCGATCGAAGGTCAGGGTGAAGTTGCCAAAGCCCACTTCGCTGACTTCGATTGCGCTGCTAACAGGGTTGAAAAAGCGGTCAAGGATCTGTTGTCGCTTTAATTTGCACTGGACGTCGACCTCGATTTCGACCATATCACGCGTGATCTCAGCGTCTTGGACAGGTATTGTATGGGAGTACTTCACCACATTGGAAAATATAATATCCGACTCCGTTTCCTTATGAAAGAGAAGAAAAATAGCCAAGAGTTCAAGCTATTTTCGCCTCTCTCCTGCTTTCTTTACTTGCAAAAGCTTGTCATGAGATCCAATACAAATGCACCATGAATTCTTAATTGAAGCCATCACTACTTGTATGAATTTCAAACGCCAAGCTTTCAGCTTTTGTTTTGTATAGGGAAAATGAATCACTTGTCAAAATATTACCGTGATTAACGACTTGATCGGAAACCAGAGGAACGTCAAAACAAATGTGATTGACTGGATTCGTATCTCCATTATTGCACATCTAGTTGCCGGGATACTTTACTTTTGGCCTTACATGTGAAATATGTATGTGGATGCCACTTTTAAGTTTGTTTATTTTTCATAAGTAAGGGCATCATCGAAAAAAGGGGGTCTTTTCACTGTTACTGCACTCGTTGCATAAAGACTAAAAGAAGAAATTTTATTTGCAGATATTGGTAAAATCTTCACGTACATCTTATCTTTCCCCTTTTTGTATAGGATTCAATCTCAATTATCAAAACATCATGACATAAATAAGCATGTCTTTTTTTCCCCTTACATTTTTCAGTTTTGTATTTGGCTGTTATGCACCTCGTTTAAGATAAAACGAAGAAGTTCGAATGCCCCTGTTCTTGCTGGGGAAAATAGGAAGAGTTTAAAGACACAACATCTTAATGTCATTCTACCTCTCATTAATTACTACAGAAACTTTCAGCACTTGGTACCCGCATTTTCTGCATGATTTCTAAGAATGTTTGATACATGATACAGGGAGACGAGCGGTGACAATAATCATAATGTAGTTTCTTAACTCCCGCCAAAACTCACCTCCATTGTCGTCTGACACCTGTCGTACCTCGTGCTCAGCATGACATGGTTTTCGTCGTGGTCGAAAGCGAGGCAGCTATCGTCATTGAAGTGGAAATTGCCTGCTTCGACTGTGTTAGGCAAGGTTGTCTTCTGCAAGTAAACGACCATGGACATATTGTCGCAGACCACGGTAACATTACCTGCCAAAATGTACAGGAAATGTAATTACGTCATGAAACATTCTACCAAAATATGATTTGGATTGTTTAGATTATTGCAAACATATTACAATCTGCTCTCGTACAGATCTTGAAGCAGTTTTTTTTTTTTTCAAAACGTCTATACCCCGATCAAACGTCATACCGGAAATTCTGTCATATTAGTCTCACACATTCTCGAATGAACACTTAAAACATGAAAACTCTCGATGTGAAAAAAAAAATGCACACATAATACAACACAACATGAGCACATAAGACTCAAACACTATGGATACAAATTCAACAAAATATACACGGAACACTCGTTGAACTTCATCTTCATAGATTGTTATGTTAGGCATACAGACCAGCAAAGTAGACAAACAGCATATAATCACCACCATAGTTGGTGAACTTCAAGCTTTCAAAGGCTCTTTGTGGAACAAGATAGTTTGATATGAGCCACTTCGGGTTCCACTCTGGGGATTGTTCAATACATTCAATATAAAATGTACAGCGAAACAGATATGGCCAAGATTAAATGACATGCCATTCTGAACACCTGGTCTACGAACAATTAAGCACTGTTTGTTTTAACATATTAATTGATGGCATTCAAAAGAGTTTAAGACCGGAAACAAGTATAATGGCTTGCCAATGGAGGAGATAAAAGAGAGGTCATTTGTATCAATGTGGACATTGTAAGATGACAACGTTTGATCTTACCTGCCGTAGAGGTTGCTACAGGGGTGTCAGTTGTGGCAACGATTTCGGGCTCCGGTTCAGTCGGTGTACCTGTGTTTAGCAAAGTATGCTAGCATATACATCACCGTGACTCTTTTGCTTAGCTTTCCTTTCGTTCTTATTTCTTCTTTCTTTCAAGATTAACGTCCAAATAAAAAGCTAAATACAGTTGTTGAGAGGATTAATGCGATTTTGTACATATCCTTTTCTGAGATATTTACACTTGAATGTGCTCTATCGTCAATTTTCTTCGATATTTACACTTGAATGTGCTCTATCGTCAATTTTCTTCGTAGCTCATATCCAACAACAACAACAACAACAAATCCACGTAAGTTTGCCAAGTTGGAATGAGAATAGACTGTTCACGATTTTTCGATTTTTACGGGAACCGTGACGAAACCTCAAATTTGCACCTCTTCGTTCAGTGACATACCCCCCCTAACTGTCAGGATGGACACTGTGCAGCATGTCTCTGCCGCTTGCAGTTCAAAGTCTTTACATAGTGTCATGAGGGCTACTAGATCTCAGTGCCATGATAGAGCAGTCACACACACTAACTACTTGTAGCTATCAAATTCTAGTGGAGGTTAATGCGGACTTACTAACTGTGCTATTGTAAACATATTCCGGGATGTCTTGAGCTATTAAGGATAAGGACTGTAATCACGACAAATATCATTGGTGAAATCACTTTGTTCCCAATGTTTTCCAGATCCGCTCACCTTTCAGTCGAATTTCAGCATCAAATCCGTCTCCGATATATCTCTCATATCGGCCGATCAGGTAAACCGTTGCTCCTCCACCACTTGAAATGAAAGGCGGAACTTCGTAGTCAACCCTGCTGGTAAACTCTTCGCTTCTGAGGCCCTCTGTCGAACTTGGGGACGCCAGCGGGTGGTCGTAAATGCCGACCTTCTCGTTCAAGACTTCGATCCTGCGCCACGTGATTTCGATCGCCCTATCAGGCGGCGCAAAGAAGCGCCAGTAGCAAGACACTCTTCCGTACTTTGTGCTTCCGGCGTTGTTGAACGGGGAACCGATGTAAATGACGGGTGTCGCGTCAGTGACGTCGACAGTTCCACCGCATGATGTCGGCTGTGGAAGAGGCGTATCATCTGTTTGGAAATAAAAACAGAGATTCTGTGATCACACATATCACTGTATTTGACTAGCATTGAATGTCGTACTGTTGTATAATTTGTCGGCTCATTAGCACGTCTAAATGTAAACACGGAGAAAAAAAAAATTCTATGACTTTAAAAATAGGGAGTCATTTCTCCTTTAGATAGTTATCAATCTCTTTCCCTACTCTCTTCTGGGTGTGTATGTATGTGTGTGCATGTTCGTGTGTGTGTGTGTGTGTGTGTGTGTGTGTGTGTGTCGATGCGTATGCTTAATGTTACCATCGATGTAATGAAAAGTGTATATTTCCAATGATTAACTTGTACGGTACATGTATTGTATTTTGTAAGCTATGTATTAATGTATTGTAGTAATGTAAAGCGAGAAAGTGAGGGGAGTGCACTATACAGGTTCGCCTTTTAGTAGCCCCTCAATTCATGAAACAAGATGTATTGTATATTACAAGATATGTTATCATTTGACGTTTGTATTACCTATGTATAATATTATTGATTGGAAATGAAAATAAAAACATGAATGAATGAATATTGTATGCTCTTCTGGATTAGCTTTTTTGCCTTCCTTGAAGTTATACGTAAATATCTCGGGAATTATTGATGGGGGGGGGGGGTAAATGCCCCTGCCCCTCCCCTCCCCCTCCCCCCCCCCCCACCCCCACCCCCGATCGACGCCCTCAGCAAAGACACATACAACATGAAATCATATGCTCCAGTCGCGTTGTAGTGATGTAAAACATAGATATTTTATAACTTCTTTTGACTGAAAGTCAAGCATTCTTGTTGTCCCGTGACTTCATCTGTTTTTCTTCTTTTCTGTAGAAAGTCGGCCTTACAGTAAGAATGTTGATCTATAAGTCAGTATGAGATCACATGGTGTAATTTCCTGTCATTTTCAGAACTTACGAAAGCTGAATCAAAGCTATACCACCTGTTAAATTATGCAAAGTTACAAACGATAATTTATTAATGATAGCTTTAATAGTGGTAAACTTATAATAATTAGAAAAAAATGAATTTTACTTTGATAAACTCATAAGTATTATAGTTCGTAATATCATTGTTATCTTTATAAGTGCAGTAATCATTAAAGTGAAAATAATCACAAGTTTCAGTTTGCAATAAGTTCTTCTTCTTTTTTCAGCCAATCAGTTGCTCCAATAATTTTCAGCAAATATCCTTACGCCTTAAGTTTGATACTGACAAGTTGGCTGTTTTTTTTTTTACTACACATCCTGCTTTTGGACCCCTTCCATTGCTACCACGTGTACGTATGAAATCATTGTTGACGATTCTCGCGACTCACCTACAACTGACACGGTTAGAGTGAATCCTCGCTTGTTGTCCCATCCCCCGGATAAGTCGTCGTAAAATATCGTCACTCCGCCCCTGAATGAGACAAAAGGGGGTATATCTGCTCTGACTTCGTTATTCAGTATGGTAGCGAGATAGGATTCGTCGGTGGAAGCTGGATGGTCGAAGATTTTCAGATGTTCGTCGTTTGTCACGATCTCCCCATACGTCACTTCCACCTGCTTCCCTCGGGGCGCACTAACCATCCATAGGCAGTCAAACTCCACTCCGGACGGTGGGTCCTGCGCCTCAAAGTACGGAGTGGTGATCGTCCTGGTCGGTTCAGTATCCGTTAGAGTGATGTTTTCACCGCAGGGAAGCGTGTACTGACCTAGATAAAAGATGACAGTTACAGCCAGCAAGCCTTCAACTGTTAGAAACTCCCTTTTTTATCATGTCAAAGATTTTTACACCAGTCATTGTGAGGGCCCATTTGGTTGGATACGAGTACAATTCACACGTTTCTTAAAAACGCATCTGCATAGTGCCATGAACCTGAGACAGACAACAAGTTTGGTAGCTATTGACAGTTCTCATGAAGGCATAAGTAGTCACATAATTATGTATAAAAAAGATACACCATCTAGTGATATCGAAAAAGAATGCAGGTGTAACAAGATGACGTCCATCTCAATTCTTAACATTGTACACAAGAAAGCAGATCATCCTTTCAGCCAGTCACAGATGGCTGCAGATAAAATCATTATGATTACACTCTATGACAACATTCACAATCAATATGCTTTTATGGCAATACGTTTTTTCTCTATCTGTTGATTTGTTGATTTCAAGCTTTCGGTTTCCCCGAAACAAAACAAAACAAAAATGTCATTGAAGTTCAGATGCGTTCAGGTGTATGATAACGTATCAACACAATGGGTCCAAGCAGTTATTATAACAGGTTTCAAAAAACAAACAAACAAACAAACAAACAAACAAAGGAGCATTTTCAACTTTCAATGTGTTAACGGATGTCAAATTTATCATCTCTTCCATACAAATCGAGAAATATTTTGCTGCTGTCTCTGCACAAATATCTGCCACTTTATTAGGCTGACAACACTCTTAAGATAATCTCTATATACATACACACACACGCACATACACATACATAATACATATAATGAATAAATAATATATATATATATATATATATGTATATATATATATATATATATATATATGTATGTATATATATATATATATATGTATATGATAAAAAAACCTAATATGGCACTAAAATGCTTCATCCTGACGGGGAAGCGCATGTTCTTAGAAGCAAGACAATGTATATGTATAATATCTAAATTGGCAGATCTTACCCAAGATGACGGGCACAGCAAAAAGTACCAGACTGATTCTATGAGTTAACGAGAGACCCATGCTTAAAGCGAGTAAATCTCAGTCCAGTATCCAACGAGTCAGATCGCAACACAGACGGCATTGACTACAATGTCCTCTTAAATCCTCCCTTTATATATTGGATGGAAGCCAGGTTTTTGTTTGAAACATAGGAGTGGGGTGGGGGAGGCTCAGTTTGTAGTGAATGATAGTGAAAGGAGAAATGCTTACAAAAGACAATTTAAGGGTCACAAAGAGGGAAAAGAGTGTTGAAGCGTGTAATTGAGAGGGGAAAAATGTTAAATGAAACGCGCAAACTCGGCCCTATGGTGTAATTTGTCCCTTTGTTATACTTCAACATGAAACTTAATAAAGTTCGGGCGTGGCTTAAAGCAAGAATGGTGTGCAGATGCATGAATCTAAATTCCAATTTGGCGATTATATAAGAACAGCAAGGTAAACGGTGAATTGATTTGTTTTGGTAGAAGATTGATTTTTTCCGCTTTCACCCTGACTGCAACAAATTTACTATCAGAAAGGAAATCCTATGTCCGCCAAATAATCTAACTTTAAGCATTGTTAAGTGCTCTTTGGAACAGACAACAACCTAAATGAAAGTTATTTGTAACAATAACACTTACAAGATTATTGAATTCAATATATAGTTATTTATCCATTATTATTATTATTATTATTATTATCATCATCATCATTATGATGATTATTATTACAAAAGGTTTACACAAGAATTTAACAATGTTCCTGCGTTGATGCTTTGGTATGATGACATCACAAACGGTATCGTGTATATGATCTTCATATTTACAAAATTAAGAAATGAGAACGGATCATACAAGTTTTCCTTATTGATTCAAAGTAAAATTAACAAACCTGATGATACGAATGAATGACTACACCTCATCACGTCAGCATCTCTACACAAAGCTTCCAGCTTTGATGAACTGTTTATGCGAAAGCCAAAATAAGGACGACCAATCAAGATAAAGTTATGAAGCCAAGCTAACAGGGGGTAGTCAATGTCTCCTCTGTTATAACTACCTGAAGCCCCATTCAAACTACTTCAAAACTATCTTTAAAACCTTTTCAATCAACATGCGTCGTCACTAGCTATCTCCCCAAGATGTCTAAACGTAATGACTATTATTAAAACACCAAGAATCTGATAAGTCTATTCTTAAATCTGCATGCCAACTTTGAATGTTTGTGTATTTTTTCATTTGCAATGCTGATTCTGTGCTAATACCAAACATGAAGATTTTCAGTAGACACACAATATAGGTTGTATATATATATATATAGACCTATATTTTTTTCGTCATTGGTTTCCATGTTCTGTTATCTGTATTTATACATAAAAGTCTTCCGTTTTCCTCGTCTCACTTTACTCTGATATATTTATTTGTATTTTACAGCAATAATGTAAACCTTCATTACCAAATTGACATCAATCCTCAGTATAGGTTTTGTTTAAGCCTTTTGGATATACAGCAGGTCATTCACCATTATACTTGACAATTGAAGACTTGAAGAAAAAAGAAGTCAATTTGATGGTGGACGAAAAAAAAGAACCCAATAGATCACTTGCATTTTACTCTAAAGATCTCTGTGTGTGTTTGTGTGTATGTGTGTGTTTGTGTGGGTGTGATTGCTGTTATATTTAAGCAATATCTGAAGTGATCACCGGTGAATTGTTTCAATCGCTGTTTCCGATGTTATTTTTCACAGAAACTGCATTTTATTATCGAGCTATTATAAGTTAATATACACATAACAAAATAAATGAATCCACCTTTTCTCCATGTTTTGATTTGAATAGACCTTAACAAGCATTGAATTATTTCAAAACATACCGTAAGAAGATAACTATCTAAAACATCCCGGAGTTTCTTTTTTGAACTTTTTTTTGTTTTTTGTTTTGTTTTATTTTCCTCGACTCCTCGACTATGTTCAGGATTGAAAGGCGAGTAGAAGCCTTGGCTTGGACAAGGTCCCTATTTTATCAAAAGATAAAATTGATTTTGAATTTCCTTAACACACAGGCTGTCATAGACTAATCATAGAAATCAACTTTATAATCAATTTTAACTCTTCACAAAACAGGGCCCTGATCATTCTACGAAACACCAACTGCTGACCAAAACGTCCCTTTTGTTCTACTCAAGGTGCCCAGATGAGCTAGAATAGGCTGATTTCTCACCTTCCCGCTAGAAACAAGGCACCTTATTGCATAAATCATGTCAACAAGTCATTTATACTTGCCGCAGGTTTAGGTTTCCGTACGATCGTCACGGCAGGAAGTCAGAGGATAGGGTTTGAGTCACGCTAAAGTCAGCCGGTCCTTGGACCTTCACAGGTGGTTCCTGAACGGTCGTGACACGAGTTTTGCCACCAGAGGGATGTGTGTATCAAACTGCATTGTACTATGGTAACAATTTGTTAATTTTGGCTGATTCAGCTTCTGTCGCTTACAACCTGCCGATTATTACCTCCAGTTGTACACTCCGAGTTGTTAGGGAGCTTATAGTTAAGTATATCATATTAATGTAGGGTTGGACATAATCGGGTACGGCCCGAAGTCCCGGGGGCCACTAACAATCGATGTTGGGCAATCGAATTTGCAGAATTTCTCTTTCTCTCTCTCTCTCTCTCTCTCTCTCTCTCTCTCTCTCTCTTGTGGTTCTAACGGGCACTGGGATTCAAAATGGATTGTAACATTTCCTTCTATTTTGGGCCAATATATTTCTCTTTCGGGTCACCAAAATGTTTAATCTAAATTTGTTGGTGTTTGTTTTGTTTTGTTGTTTTTGTGTGTGTGTTTGTTTGTTGTTGTTGTTTTTTTTTTTTGGGGGGGGGGAGAAAGTTTATACAGTGGATCACTCATCTGCTAAGAGTTCTTGTTTTATTTTGGTTTTATACAGAAACGTCGTGGCAATAATTGTTATAATGTTTCTTCGCTTAACTGATATTTGCTCGCAAAGGAACTGCGTGGTAAAGGGGTAAATTGAACTGACCTTTTTATGACCGTTTTAATAATCAAATGGTAGGCCTTCTACTTAACTTTTTGCCGTTGGATGTGATTTTCTTTTTGGATAAAATTATCAAGTTTTGAAGAAGATACACAGTTCCAAGTCATGTCAGTGAGTCATGACAAAACATAATTATTATCTGTATTTGACGACGTAATCTTTCATCTGACGTTCATTATATATTTTTACATCAAGAAGGGATAAAATGGGAAGCATATTAGAGATACACATGTTAATTTGCTTGAGAATCTGTAAACGAGGGCATTTCCTACGGGACGTCTGGATAAGTAAAGTTTTAACCCGTTCCATACGGGAACCTGGTGGCTTGTTTATTAAGTCTATTGGGATTTCAGAATTTAGTATGGAACAGGTTAAAAGGTAACTTTGAATATGAAATCTTTGCTGCGGCAAAGAATATGATTCTGAAAATCAAATACTTGTCGAAACAATAAAATCAAATGTGTGTAGTGGAAGAGTGTACTTCCTTTTAAGTCCAGGGGTGTCAAATTGTTAATGACCATTTAGACAGACCTATATAAACCGCATACATCTCTCAAGGTCCATACTGCGTGCAGTAATAGTCAAGGGTGCATCCTGTCATTAAGATTATGTCCGGTGACAGCAATATGACCCGTGTTAATTTGCAGCCATGAAAAAGATCTTGCAACAGCTATCACCTTAATTTCAATGAATATGATACAATGTTTAGTGTTTCAGGGTCGGTATGTAGTACAGTGGTTATTTTTTCCGTTCTGATATCACCAATTTTCCACAACGATCACCTTGATCTTTAATGACATATACAAACAAAAATATAAACATAAATGTTTTGTAAAATACGAACACGCAATTCACACTAATTAAAAGACCTTTCTTCAGCAGGATTGACAAGACTATTGTTGGTAAGGTTACACATAGAAATTAAAAACAACACAAATTAAGCGGAGCTGCCTTGTACATTTTCCAAAGTAAAGGAGAGCTTGAAACATAGAACCTCATATTTTCCACACAAAATACCATCTAAAGATACATGTGAAATATGAAGAATATTGACTTTAGGCATGCAAAGCAGGGCCATAATTGCTGCTTTGAATTAAAAAATCCAAATGTTGCTCATTGTACAGTATTGTGTATTGTTTTTCTGAACAAGGAGTAAAACACATTTTTTCTCCTTATCATTCCTAATCTTACTCTGATGTCTTGAAGTTTTTGGTTTGATCAATATGAATTCAAAACACACCAAAAAATATATACTGAATTCACAGAATGTATATAAGAATGGAGATAAGTTAGATGATAGTAATTACAGGCCTATTTCTTTACTATCTTGTTTGTCCAAGATTTTAGAGAAAATTATATATAAAAGAACGATGAATTTTTTAAAGATGTGTAATGTTTTTACAAATTCGCAGTTTGGATTCCGAGAAAAGCATAGCACCTGTCATGCTTTGCTTAATTTTGTTGACAAAGTAGCAAATGCTTTAGACAATCGGTCACATTTGATTGGTATCTTCCTGGACTTCTCCAAGGCCTTCGACACTATAAACCATGATATCTTACTCTACAAGTTGTCTCATTATGGTATACGTGGGAAGGCCTTGGAGTGGTTCAGGAGTTATCTAACTAATCGCAAACAATATGTATTTTTGAACAATCATAATTCTGATATGAGAGAACTGAAGTGTGGCGTGCCACAAGGTAGTTTATTGGGCCCACTATTGTTTATTGTTTACATTAATGATTTTTGTGCTTCGTCAAATGTGTTATCGTTCATACTTTTTGCCGACGATTCAAATGTTTTTTACTCACATGAAGACCCAAATATTCTTGTGCAGACAGTTAATTCCGAACTACAACATTTATGTGAGTGGATACGAGCAAATAAGTTGTCTTTGAATATCCAAAAAACAAAATATATGCTTTTTAGTAACACTTTAGATAATTTAGATATGGACATTTGTTTTGGTGACGCTGTCTTAGAAAGTGTTCCCCATATAAAGTTTCTCGGTGTTACAGTTGATAACAAACTTTCTTGGAAATTTCATATCGATAATGTTTGCAAGAAAATTTCACGTAACATAGGTGTTATTAATAGATTAAAACTGTCTATTCCTCAGCATTCGCTGTTAACATTGTATTCATCTTTGATATTGCCTTATTTAAATTATGGAATTTTGGTATGGGGAAACACGCATCAATTATCATTGGATAGGATTCTACTGTTACAAAAGAAGGCTCTTCGCATTATTTGCAATACTGTCCCATATTCTCATACAGATCCTTTGTTTTTTGATAACAAGATTCTGAAAATTAAGGATTTGTTTTTATTACAATTAGGGCAGTTTATGTATACTTATAATAATAATTGCCTCCCGTTTGTATTTAACTCCATGTTTATGCGCAACCGGACATACCATAGATACCCAACTAGACAATCAAATGAATTTCATTTACCTCTGTTAAGAACCTTGTTAGCTCAAGAGACTTTTATTTATGTAGGTCCAAGATTCTGGAACTCCCTTCCTATGGATATAAAAAGTGTCCCTTCATTGAATTCTTTTAAAACGAGATTGAAAATGCTTCTTTTGAAATCTTATAATGTAACTGAATGTTTTTAATTTTGTAATATATTTTGTGAGCACGATATCATCTTCTCTTCTTTGACTGAAAGGCTGCGTTCTCTTGAGGTATCACTTATTTTTACTACCTGGTAGTATTCTATACGTGCTCTCGTTCATTCGTCCTCACAGTTGAATCTCTTCCGCTGGAAAGCTGCTCGACAATTTGTCACTTTAGAAAACACCTGGCTAATTGTCTCTGTGGGCTTTCGCCCTTGGTGTATGCATCAACAAATTTTTGGTTTCTCTCTCTCTTCTCTCTCTCTTCCACTTTTCCCTGTTTGTTGTTTCTTTTTTTTTTCACACTTTTGCTTTCTTTTTTTCTCTATTCCCCGCTTCCCCAGTTTCCCGCACTCTTTGTAGTTGTAAGTTTTCACCCCATTTTCCCCCTTTCCCTCAGAGGTATCCACATGTTACAAGCTTAGTCTTTTGAGTGGGTACCTCCACTTTTTTTCTCCTCAGTGTGTATATATAGAGTGTATGTATCTTTATTTTACTGATCATGTAGACAAGAATATGTTGTTAATCCTGTCTGGTTATATATATTTACAACGAGTCGCATGTCAAGTTCATGATATTGTTTCTTATACATTCTGTTGAAGAAAGAAAGTGAAAATAAAGTTTGAATTTGAAGTTTGAATTTGAATGTAATTTTGTATATCTTAACTACAAGAAATAATCTGTCAGATTCTAAGGTGGCAAGCTGATTACATTAAGCACAACTGCATTTTGAAGTTTCGTATATGAAACATCATGAACCTCGTTCGTGACATTAAACTTTTTGAGCAAAAATAAATCAATAGTGATAACACAGTGTGGATAACCTGAGTATAAGTAATTATTCACTTTCAATATCTGTCGAAGAGATTTAATTTGTAATATTCATCCAAGTAACAACCATTCATATCTGAGCAAAAGATTAAAGGGGAAGATTCCCCAAAGGAACACGTGACTTGTGTTATACAAGGAGCGATACAAGGAAACTATAGACAGATCCGAAAAATATGATTTTTCAACCATAACGAAATAGCAATCATTGACGTACTTCATTCAGATTGCAAGGGAAATTATAAAACTTAACATAAGTATGTTAGTAACAAATTAAAACAATGAGTAACTTTCATTTGAAATATATATATATACATATTCTGTGGAATTTTCTCTCTCAATTGCATGCAAATTGCCTGAAAAAAAAAGAAACACAGAGAAGATAGAACAAAACACATGCACACGGCCGCATACACAAACATACAGCATACAAACAAGCATATTTAACATCTTGTCTTATATAGACGAGGATAAGCGTCGAAAGAATAACAGAACAGGTTTAAGTGGACAGGAGAAGAGGACAGGAAAAAGGGGCAAAGGAGGAGTTCAATGGTCAGTACCGGCCCGAGCGGAAACAGAGCTCACAGAGGTATAAGTTTGAGACTGTATTATTCGGATGAATAAAGAAATTATGAATAATCATTTATCTTACTACATACTTATTTGAGGAAGAATGTCATGCATGTAGAACTCCTGCAACAGGAATTTACAGACGATTTCATTTATTCATCGGCTGTCAAGAATGTCATGAATGTAGAACTCCAGAAACAGGAATTTACAAACCATTTCTTTCTTTGAAAAGTATTGAAACTCAAAGCTTCTCAAAAGGAGAACACACACACATACGCACACACATACACACACACATACACACACACACACACACACACACACACACACACACACATATATATATATATATATATATATATATATATATATATACATATTTACATTGGTGGCGCCACGAATGATATTAGCTGTGTTCAGACGGAGGCAGTTTTGGTCGGAGTTACTTCGGAGGATAGGTCGGAGTAGTGCCCGTCTGAACAAGGTCGTGGTAACTTCCTCCGATCGGAGGAACTTACCACGACCTGTTCCTCCGAACGAGATACTCCTGAGTTTTCTCAGGAGTATCTCGCTACCACGACTAGCCGGTCGGAGTAAATTGCCCGTGCGGACAAGCCCACGGAGTATCTATGAACTTACATACCTTACGACCTAGGTAAAACTTCCTGGGTCAAATCGCAATGTTGACATTTTGCGAGTACACGTGCAATTTTAACCTAGTCGATCGCGACGAAGAAGCTAGAGCTCATGCAGAAATTTCCATCAACAAGAATGGAGAAGAAAAATGCCACTGGTAAAAAACAATCGCATGGTCGACATGCGCGGCGCTACCACTTCCGGAAGTTACACCGACCCTCGCACATAAATTGGTCGGAGTTTCTTCCCACGACCGTTGTGTGGACACAAGGGTCGTGGTAGGACATGCATTAATTTGAATATTAATTATCGTGCCATAAATGTATTTTTTACTCCGTCTAGAAATACGTCTGAACATGGGTATTGTGACCTCTTGTTTGATATTCCCCATGCTATTGTAGAAATGTAAATGCTTAACAGATAAACCGGAGTAAAACCGGATATGATCAATACGCGGTATATGCTGAAATTCCCTTCATTCCTTGGAGGAATTCGGAGAAACGTGAAGAAAAGGAAAACACGGGGGGGGGGGGAGATTACCTCGTCTTTTTAACCTCCGTTAACGTTTAACTTCCACTGTATCCGACTTGTACCTTGCTCGCGTGATCACGCAACTCTCCTGAAGTTTTGTACCGCGGACATTGTTTTCTTTGTTTTCTCCTTTTTTTATTCTTCGAGGTTTATATCTCCCCAATTTATAAATTGTCATTGCTTTCAATTGTAAATATCTAGTAAGAATTAATCTCATATCAGCATCTGGGAAACTACACCTTACAAGCAATGTTTTTATGTAGATTCCTCATGTTTCACATATTTAATTGTCTTAAATGTTATTATTTTGACAATTCATCTATTATGTTATGTTTATGGTTTATTAGTTGAAATGTGGAATATGGAACAATAAAAAACAAAAAGAAACAAACAAACTTCGTTCTCCCAAAAGGCTCTGTATTCAATGAATTCTGGAAGTATAGATGATCATAACATTGCCGATTGAGGACACAGCGTATGTTGCCAAATCGAACAAAAGTCAATCATAGGTCAACGAATTAAGGCTGAGCCATAGCCACGGAGCTATCCTGGAAGCAAATGCATTTGCAGATGACATACATGTACTTACATTACAATATTAGTAGATTCATCATGTAATGAATTGTTCATTTATTCTTTTTTTTCATTAGCACTATATCTTATTGATAACTAACAGTCGCCGTGATATTACATTACTGCACAGCAAAAAAATGATAAAGATAGATAAATAAAAATGCTTTGTATCTACCTAAATTGCAAGGGGTCAGACTCGACTAACATTCATGCATTCTTCTAATTCCTTATGATCCTTTCTCATCTTTTTTTTTCATGTTGACTGCAAAATCGTTAACGTGTGCAATGATTATTATGGCATTGGATAATAAATTCAAATTCAATTCATTTATTCAGTCAGTCATTCATTCAATCATTCTTTACAGACCAGTAGAATTCATGTCATCCTATGAAGGGCGCCGTCACTTGGTTTGGCAAGTTCTGTAAGCCCACTTGGAAACTCCTAAAAGTGGCAGTCCTCTACGATGTGATGCATGGTTCGGTTGGGATGGCACTAGCTGGACTATCTACGAACCCCCCATTTATGTATCAGTCCTTGAATAGAGGTTTGGGTGCGGTTCAGTGTGAGCGTGGACTAGGTCCATGGTGTGAGCCACTGCTTTCTCTATAGGGAGGTTACCAGAAAGTCCTCTGGCTTTGAAATGCTGCTGGTGGAGGTGTTAAAGACTCTCGATTCGTCAAGAGATTTATGTCTTTAATAATTAGCATTCCAATCCCTTCGGATGGATCATTTTGTATGTTTTCTCCCAAGCATGTCATCGTTTATAACATCATCAGCCACTCAACATTTGAACTTATTACTTTGCTTCCTTTCTTCACCTGTGATAATACGTTGATCCCCAGATGTCGATACACGTTCCCCATCCCTTTAAAAATAGGGAGCTTAGATTTTCGACGCGCGGACGTTCAAAGGAAAAAAACATGTTCTGAGCTTGCGCAGTAGCGCACGTGAAGTCAATCTACATTGTATTTTTAGCTTGCGTCGCCTGAGTTGTTTACTACGCGTACTGGGCTATTTTAACGTCCGCACAGTTTGCGACGTTGAGAGCTGCTTCATGCACTAATCATGGCGGGGGGGGGGGGGGGGCGATTTTATTTTTTATACGTTGCGTCGCAGCGTAATCTAAAGCTACTTTTCCACACGATGCAGGGAGAGGAGAACGTCCAGCGCAAGCGTCGGCTCAATAATAATAATAATAATAATAGTAATAATTATTATTATTATCATTATTATCATTATTATTATAATTATTATTATTATTATTATTATAGATATTAAGATTCAGAGACGAATACACATCAACAGTCATGACGGTTTTTGAAAACAAAGGTAGGGTTTCTTTTATTAATAACTTTGAATCAGAATGGAATTCACATCTTGTTTATATCCGTTGACTTATTGAAACAATGATTTAGATTAGATTGATCTCGGATTACTGATGTGAAACGTCGTGAGGAAAATCCGAAGATCGTCACATTTATGCAAACTCAAAATAATTAAGAAAAGAACGATAAGAGAATTCTACAATCACAATTCCACATCACCAGCCATACACGGGGTTGAACGTGAAACGGACACAGTAGAAAGAGTAGAGTGAAAATCAAGTGTCATTATACTGAATAGTAGATTGATTGCAATGATTTACATCACAACTGGTCTCAACTGCCCCTTAATATCAAGTCCTTAATGAAACAAGATGTATTCCTACTAATCATGTGCTATTATGTTACAAGAAAACCATTACTTTGAAACTTTTTTTTAATCCATGTATATTGTTTGGAAATGAAAAAGGAATGTATGAAACAAATAGGACCATAAATAATTCATAGCTATGTGCTCTTTGCAAGGCTTGTCGTATTTACTAAAGAAGTAAACAACAACATCAAAAATCGACCACGGTTGAGAGTTCCGCTGGAAATTCTTGCCGGAAAGGGAAGAGGGGAGGGAGGTATGGAGGTGGTACTACCAAGGAGGTACTAGCTAGTACCTCCTTGGTACTACCATCGACCCTTGGTTCCCATGAGCCAGCAACAACCCCCCCCCCCGACACACACAGACACACACACTCCTAAAAAACCTTCAGCTGCCTCTGACGTTGATACTTTTACATTGGTTGGTTGGTGTTTATTTCCGTTAAAATAAAAACAATTGCGCAAATGTGACAATAATAAACACTTTCACACAATTATACTGCCACACATGATAAATACGGCTGGATAGCCTCTCTCATCGGATAGCCATCTACACAGTTTTTTCACAGGAGGGTCCATAACATGATTACAACTCTAAAAAGTCTACAACATTTCAGATTCATCTGTGTGGTGAATGATGACATGCCCCTCATACTCATTCCTTACAGTTTTTTTTCTCTCTCTCCTTCAGCCTTTTACTTCTTTCTTGTTCATAAAATGTCATTAAGGTTATAATTTTTATATCATTACCCGATTACATAATACAAATGAGTTCTATCATGCTATTTTCTTAATGGACAACTTTCCCGATCACGTCACTATTGGACCTCTGAGTAAGGTTGTACATGCATCTATGGCTGTGTTCGCATATGCATACCTATTTGTGTATACACACATTCACATATTCCTTTCTTTATCTCTCCTTCTCCTACTCTATCTTTATTAGACCCCTCATTTACCCATTCTACCCTGGTCTTTCCATCATTATATTCTGTTTTACCATCAGGTGAAAGCATTCATTCACTCTGTTATCATTTTGATGGGGCCACCTTCCCTTTCACGTTGTTGTATCTCTTTATTTTTGCAATTTTTAAAGTGTGCGGTCCATGATAATATGTATGTATGCATTTATTACTGTGAAAGCTAAATAGGATATAAATGTGTCATTTTTTCATTCTGCATCCCCATACAAACGTCTCCATTTATGTACATGCATATGACTGTGTATGTATGTACAGTATGATTGTACCTATATATGCATGTATTACATAAACATCAAAATATTGGTTAGACCCTTTTTTTATCCAGTTTGCCTTGTCCTTCCCATCTGCTCCGGCAGGCGAAATTTTTCACTGATGTTATTATTTTGATGGGGCTATTTTTCTGATTATGTTGCTGTTCATTACCGATTATTTTTCTATTTTTTCAATATCTATTAAAATTAGATGTGGTTTATGATATACATTTCTTTCGTCATTCCACATACACAAACAGACATATACACACTATCAGTATATGACAATGAATTATGTAAATTGATATGTATGACCTATGAAAAGGTATTTCATTATGCCGAACATGATGAGAGACATAGTGCATATTAACAATTGTAAGCTTAAGTATGCTCAAAATATACTGCATAATTTGTATACAGAGAATCATGTAATAAAACACAATGAATATTTAGATCATTCTTTCTACACAGTCATCTGAATCACTCTTTTGCAACTTTCTCTCTCTTTACCTCTCTCCCTCATGCAAGCACTGCTTTTAGCATTCCTCCCCATTTCCGGTATTTCCGTAGACTTACAATATTCTTTAAACTTATCTTTTATGATGCATTGTGATGTAATTTATGTCTTCAATTTCTGTAAAATATCTTTATATTTCTGCTAGAAATTGAAAAAAAAATAATAAATGAATATATGAATCAATGAAAACATTTGCAATTCTGTCTTTGGCTGCCAGACATGATTTTGATAAATTCTCAAAATTATGTGTACGTGAATGATATGCAAGTAAATGATATGATCATAAGTTATATCTGTGTATATGTCCGTGTATACATGCATGTATATTTACAGAGATGTTTACACTTCAAAATCGAATACAAACACAATACACAAACACAAGCGAAAACACGCCATACCAATACCAGTCATACGCCATACAGACCACGTAACACCAACAGCACGCCATTTCCGAACTCAATGTCACAAAACACACCCACCAGCTGAAAGCTTAGCAATTAAAATACGGTATAAAGGAAAGTCACTTGATGTACTAGCCCATTTCATCTTTACACTTATACAAAAGATATCCACACTTCGAGTAAAAAGATGTTGAAGCTCATTACTAATGTGTGTGGTTCATATGCATATTATACAACCACACACACGCATTATAGTATACAGTTTTTTTGTATGCAATATCTATATCATATTCTGTATCCATCATCATTATTTTGTCCGATTTCTTTGATCCTCAGTATTGATAAAGGGCAGGGCCCGAAAGCTTGAGAATAAAAATCAAACTTTGAGGATTCAAACTACGTCTGTCTTTTCATATATATATACATATATATTTATACCACATACATATACATAATAGCATTGTACACTTAATTTCACGTACTCGAAACTTGATTATCTTTGTAGTTGCAGTTGTTGTACGCTGGTCTATGTTATGTTCATGTTGTCCTTTAATTTTGAAGCATTGCGTTTCTTTTCGTTTGACATTTAAAGGACAAGTTCACCTTCATATACATAAGGATTGAGAGAATGCAGCAGTATTAGTAGAACACATCAGTGAAAGTTTGAGGAAAATTGGACAATCCGTTCAAAAGTTACGAATATTTTAAGTATCTGCGCAGTCACTGCTGGAAGAGAAGACTACTAGAGTGTATGATGTCACATGCGTACAACTATATAAGGAAAATAAAAAGAGAATTTCACAAAACTTTACTTTTTGAATAATGTGCACATTTCTTCGACTTGCTACTGACGTATGTTGAGGGTAATATTATTTCCCCTGCCTTCTGAAAGAGAGAAGTCGAGTGTTCTTTTGTTCTGCGAGAAAATGGAAATATGTTGAATTTTCTTTATTCTTTCTTTATATCGTTGTACTCATGTGACATCACAAGCTATAGCAGTCTTTTCATTTAGCCGTGACTGAGCAGAAAATTCAAAAATTCATAACTTTTTAACGGATTGTCCGATTTTGCTCAACTCTCACTGATGTGTTCTACTACTATTGCTGCATTCACTCAACCCACATGTCTATGAAGGTGAACTTGTCCTTTAACTGTTTATGTAGAGGGTGATCTTTTGAATTGTTAAGATTGCAAAATGTGGTGATGTTTGAGTATTTCGAGAAGATATGTGTGCCATGTATCAAGCATGTTAGAGAATGGAATCTCACAGAAAAGATAGGAGTAATAACCGTTGCATTCGATATAGAAGAGAAGAAAAGACGAGAAAAACATCTTAAAATTCCAGAGTCAACAACATTGCTAGTATGTTAACCGTACCGCGCTTTATTATTCTCATATGCAATACTTAAGGCTTTTGTACGTGATAAGTTGTTAGATTAATTGAAGTATTGATATATTATACAGGTTGTCCTTTTCTTATTTCTTCTTTTTAAGATTCTTCCAATCTTTAATTTTTATATTGTAGAAGCTGGATGATTGATATTGACAGGAGTTAAGTTATAGAATTCATGAATGCAGCTAATTCATAGAATGCTCGATTCCAAGCGTTTGTGCTGGTGAGAAATCCACGCTTTTCTCTTTGTATAGTTCAAAGCCTCCATAGTTGCCGTCATGGCAAACTTCTTTGGGAGGCTGCTCCACTTCTATACTGGTAAGGAAAGAACGAGTGTTCACTGTGAAAAGACGTAGGTGTACTCTCAGAGCCGAATAGATCAGTTCGATTTTAGGGAGTGCCGGTGGGGTGATGTCTCCGGAGTTTGACCGCGGTGAGTGTGGCTCCCAGTCCGATGACGAGACAAACCAGCGCAACGACCAGCATAGTGACGGTTGTAATGCCGGTGGCCAACGACTTCTCATCTACGAAATGGAAAACGGCCACAATTTAGGACGAACTATAAGTCCTTTTGTCAGGACACAGAGTGCGCAATTCAAAACGGTTTTTTTTTTTTCAACATCCATAAACGTTCCTTTGTTGGATGTTCGTGTATTAGCATACAATGGTTGGCTCTGTTTTGTTTCTTCTTTAAATCCGCATTAATATTGGGTAATGATTGTGTTTTCTGTGAGCTGTATTATGCATTTTCCCCACCTTTCTTTAATCAATAGCTACAGAGATATCTAGAAATATCTACATTCATTTGATTAAGTATGATCAAAATGGCATTCTTGCACTTTCTTTCATAATGTCCGAAGCATCTAATTTTTTTTTTAAATGATAGCTATGTCATATAATATATAGGGTTTACATATATTGAAATATATATACACATAATCATATTGAAATAGCGTTTGGGTTTGAGAGTTAGAGATTTGATAGCAATAACTCTTGAATATCTCACCTCCATGGTAACCTTTTGCGTTCTTCTCAAGCTTGAAAGGTCCTCCAGACACGACCCGGGGCGCCGAGCTCTGTCCCCCCAGAGCACCGGGGGCGCGTCGACGTCTGGATACGCAACCCTGACTGCACCGCGAGGTATCGTCATTTTCGAAACAAACGAGCGCTTCACAATGTACAAAAACCTACGAAATGTACAGAAACAAACAAACAAATATCTCTGAGTCAAGACAGCTGGAGAAAGTGGCCCACAGACAGGTACGAATATAATGCTAGAAATCGATCCTGATCGAAACTTACGCGCTGTCTCATTGTATTTATGTGGAAGAAATCAAGTTTGTTTTACTTTTCCCTTTTATCAAGTTTCGGCCTCTCATGACCTTCATCAGGATCTACCAAGAGAACGCATTGCAATAAATTTCGAGATGGCATCAGGTGCCATGATGTAATATGGGGAATATTATTACATTGCGCGTTATGCCATCTCGACATCTGGACAATTATTGTAACGTTTTCTGTCGGTAAATGTCCTGATGAAAGCTTGATTCAAGGGAAAAGTAGAGAGCAACGATCGGTTCAAACTTGTTTTCTTCCATATTATATATAACAATTACTGGGAAATGGACATGGGGAATCTGCTGTCCAAAGCTAGTCACAATGCGCAAATGAATTATTTCAATAAAATAGATGACAAAGGAAGATCGAGGCAACGAAAGAAATGGTTACAAATGCGTGCAATTATTCTATATGCTCTTTAACTCAAGCTTCCAAAGCTATCGTCATTAAGAGCATTTTTTTTTCAAACGTTATCCCTGCAACTACACACATAAGACACTATTATATACAACAAACTTTTCTCAGTCATTTCTCTCACTCACTCAAAGCATACAAGTTTCCGTACAAATACTGTCTCATCTTGCTCGATGGGTCGTTATCTTCAAGTCACCTATTGAATATAAAGTCATTCAAGCAGTAAATCATACTCGTACATGCTTTTTTTTTTAATACTTACAGAGCAATTCCATAATAACAACGGTAGAACATGTCAAACCTACCGGAATTGTCAACCCCAAATTCCTCGAATCCAGTGGTCATCAACCCACAGTATTGTTAACTTCACAGTGTCGAGGAAGTCCCAAAGTGAATAACCAAACCTTACTCTTTATTGACCTTTTGATTTATTTTTGTTTTGTTTTGAGTTGTTTTGTTTTGTTTTGTTTTGTTTAGGTCATGTGATGCGAAGAGCTCGATGGAAAGTTGGAAATGATAAAACTCTGTCGGTGAGTCATTCACTGGGATATGAACCATCTCTATAATTAGTCTCCATTGAAAAAAAAAAAAGTTGAAAGAGGAAGCGGATATAGTTTTTGTTGTTACTGTTGTTGTTGTTGTTCATGCATACCTGTGAGTAATCACCAATGAAAGTGAACGCATCCAGCGAGAACGATTTGAACGTTGGGCTTATGTCGTTGTACATCTGGAGAGTAGCGTCGTTTTGGCATCTAGATAGAGCAGGGTATTAAATGCATGTCGTGAATGAAAGTCCATCTTAAAAGCAGTTTATAGTACATTCACTGAAAAAAAATATAAACATTGCCCTGTCTGTGCGTTCAACCACGGCATGTTTTGCTCTACAATGAATAACTGAAGTGATCTTTTTCAATTCATCCGTTTGAAGGCGTCATAAATAAATGGATAAATAAATATACTTATATATATATACATATATAGTATATCATAAGTATATATGCATACTTTATTTTGTATATACATAAGTATAAATGTAAGATATACATACATGCTACATTTAACACACGAAGTTCATAATTACATAATCGTCTTGAAGTAGACACAATGTCATCCGATATGGAAAGCGGAAGATAACGTCTTGTTACATTTGGTTGTTTCTTGTTATCTTTATTACATAATCATAGTTTAATATGTAATGTGGTTACAACAATACTTCCCTGATTTAGAGAGCTAGAATATTACGGTTATGATATATGTATTCACACACGTGCATCAAGAGCACAGGAAAGTCGGTATTGTCTCGGTATTTATGAAAAAAAAATACCACAGATCGCTAGCCTAGTAGTGGTCAGCTATAGCAAATAAATAGTCCCTTACCCTCTGCTGATGAGGCTGTACTGCTTTGGGTCGAGTGGATCCGGTGAAGGAGTTGACCAGCAGTTGTCAATGAAGACGGTCAGTCCGGGCACGCTGGTCAGCGTAACGCCGAAGAAGACGCGATCGCCCAACAATATGGGTGCTTCCGGATTTTCGGGATTGCTGTCGAATTGCTCGTCGGTGTAGCGATCGAAGGTCAGGGTGAAGTTGCCGTAGCCCACTTCGCTGACTTCGATAGAGCTACTGATTGGGTTGAAAAATCGGTCAAGGATCTGTTGTCGCCCTAATCTGCACTGGACGTCGACCATGATTTCGACCACATCACGAGTAATCTCGGTGTCTGGGACCGGTACAACGTGGGAGTACTTCACTACGTTGGAGTACACTATATCCGAATCCGTTTGCTGATGAAAGACAGAATGTTTCAAAAGATTTAACTGGCATTTTAACCCCTGGTTCTTTTTATTCATATTCCTGCTCCGCTTCCTTGTCAATCTTAACAGCTTTTATTTTGATATCATTAATATTTTTGGCTACCGTAACGTGCATAATAACACCAATTTTACACAATACACATTGATTTTTCACCCAGCATTCACCTATGGTTACCACTACAAATTTCAAACATTTTGTAATATGGACACAAAAGACACATTTTGCTGATTAATTCTTATGATAAAATGCTGGATTAAAATGTAGAAATGTCTTTTCATACTAGCGATATGCTACCGATATTTCAAATTTGAACAACAGCAGAGTACACACAATACGTCAATGTCTTTTCCCTTCAACTAAACATGTAGTATAACTATCTGGAATTAGAAGCGCCATTTTACGAAGAGAAACCTTCTAAAGTAATACCAAGGCCAAGACGCGTCTTGTATTGAAAATGGAAAACAAAGGTCCTTTTTTCTTTTCTTTTTTTTTGGTTCTTCATCAATTGTGTCGAGGTACCTGAAAAATGACATATGAAAACGTGTAGATGAAAGTATTGCGAAGATGAGAAGTGAGAACAATAACGAATCATATTTCATCTACCCATCAAAACTTACCTCCATTGTGGTCTGACACCTGTCGTACCTCGTGCTCAGCATGACCTGGTTTTCGTCGTGGTCGAAAGCAACGCAGCTGTCGTCAATGAAGTGGAATTCGCCCGCTTCGACTGTGTTAGGCAAGGCTGATTTTTGTAGGTAAACACTCATGGACATATTGTCGCAGATCACGGTCGCACCTGTCAATATATCACATCAAGCAGAAATATCTTTGTAAATAAGAAGTTAGTGATACATAAGAATTGATGAAACGTGCGCGTAAATGAATGGTGATAATCATAGTATGCATACTGAAATGAAGGATAACTGTATAAGTATAAAAGTTACTTGAAAAATAAGGTCCAACTTTATTGCAATATGAACCTGATTATTGAATATGATACATTTGAACTTTATTTTATTTCATTTAAAAAACACATCTTTTGTACAATACCAATCTGAAGACAGTAAACTATAAATGAAACATGGAAACTACGAAAGATCAGGAGTAATTGCTACATGAATTATGTTGGGTTTTTTTTTTCAATCCAGTCGACTATAAATGTAAATGAAACAAAACTGGAAGAAAAAGCTACGAGGAAGGGACGGGGTAGAATTGTTGCAGTACAGAACCTGACTTAAAAAGAAGGAAAATAAAGTTATTTTTACTGATTATGTAACCATAAGTTCAGTACAGTTTTCATTATACCTTGGATTGAGGAGGGGCTATCAGGATCAGCAGTTGTTACGTCTGAAAGAATAATGAAGAGAGATGGAAGAGAGAAGATCACGACGGTGCCGCGAACGCATCACAGACTATCTAGTACAACAATGAGTATGATAAGTCAAAATCTCTCTACGGGACTGACATGCGAAACAGCGTCAGCTAGCATACGCGAGATCTTCTTTACTGCTCTGGAAAAATACTATAGCCTCTGGCGGTCGATCGACACTCAACTTTGGTGAAGATGACGCACTTACGTTCTTTTCCGCAAAGATCATTGAAGTATGATACAAAAGGCTGATGTATATATATATATATATATATATATATATATATAGATATATATGTGTGTGTGTGTGTGTGTGGTTGCCTTGTGTGGGTGTGTGAACACGCAAAACGCATGTAATTTTTGCTTGTTTTTGTATAATCAACAGGTTTTGTATAACTTGATTTTCCTCAGGTTTAAAGTTCTGTGTTTGTGTACGTGTGTGTGTGTGTGTCTGTGTGTGTGACTTGAGAGTGAGCCTGCCGGTATTTCTTTTCTTTGTTTACTGATTTGCTTGTTTTTGTTCACATCAACGAAAAGATAAAGAAGATAAACTCAACAGGGTTCGAGGAAGCGGTCATCCTTCAATGAGATGGTCAAAGTTGCAAGTTTTCTACCGACATAAATCGCCAAAAAGTGTTCTATGAACAGATTAATACCATCATTCTAACCGTCGTCGCAGATCTCTTCAGGAATCCTAACGGGACAATGTCGTCATCTGACAGACGGACAAAGGGGTAAAGTGGTCTAACACCAAGTCGAATCAGAGCCACCTTTATAGAAAAGAATAATGACATGCCTTCATAACGCCCTTACACCAAACTAATAATGTGACACCCACCTTCGTCGCAAGTGGCTTCAGGCTCCCCAATGTCGCAATATGTCCATCTAGTATTGGGATCAGTGGTGTAACACCAGGCCGAATCTTCTCCATCTGGATTGCGACAATAGTTGTGGTCACCAAGACCGGAATCGGGGAAATTCTCGGGAGTTACGCCATGAGTGTGAGGGCTTTGTGACGTCCATTTTTGACATTGGCTGCCATCGTTTCCCTGGTTTACGGATCCGCGGTAATCTGAAGCGTCTGCAGCGCTGTAGCACTCGGACGGGGTCGGTGTAGTGGCTATTTCTGAATAGGTAGAGAAATTACAAGATTAGTCATCAAACGCCATATCCAAAATCGAATTGTTTCTATTTCTGAAGTGGAAATCTTATCAGATAAAGAAAATGAATTAAAAGAAAATGACTTGCCGGCATAATGCCCTGACCAAACTAATAACGTGACACCCACCTTCGTCGCAAGTGGCTTCAGGCTCCCCAATGTCGCAATATTTCCATCTAGTATTGGGATCAGTGGTGTAACACCAGGCCGAATCTTCACCGTCTGGATTGCGACAATAGTTGTGGTCACCAAGGCCGGAATTGGGGAATTTCTCAGGAGTTACGCCATGCGTGTGAGGGCTTTGTGAAGTCCATTTTTGACACTGACCGCCACCAATGGGCTGGTTAATGGACCCGCGGTAATCTGAAGCGTCTTCCGCTGTGTAGCACTCGGAGAGTGTCGGCGTAATTTCTGTTTCTAAATATATAAAG
The DNA here is from genome assembly GCF_040938485.1 of Diadema antillarum. NCBI lineage: Eukaryota > Metazoa > Echinodermata > Echinoidea > Diadematoida > Diadematidae > Diadema > Diadema antillarum. The sequence goes on along the minus strand of NW_027271591.1, from coordinate 398,609 downwards.
ATGTTACGAGGTTAATAGTAAAGTGTCATATCCAAAATTGCATGGTTTCTTCCTCCAAACTAGACAAATTTCATCCGATAAAGAAAATCACATCCCTGCATATTCTACACAGGCTGCCAAGATAAACAAATCGGTGCCACCTCCTCAAAGCAAAATTTACCTACTCATTCTACAAAATAGTCCTTTAACCAAATGCAGATACTTCTGAAGAAAGAACTAACGGTTCCCATCTTTTAAAAAGAAGTAACTCCGATCCAGTTAAACCTTATTTTCCCACAGAAAAGAAAAAAAAAGAAAGAAATGTTAATGAGCTCAATGGTGCCATATTGATCTATCACCTTAATGTAGCTATCAGATTTGGGAGTTTTTAATTTTCATAAAAGACTTCTCGCACTGTCAAAATGAATATGCTATACAGAGAAGAGAAACGTTGTACAAATTACTCCGATCCCGCTGAGATTGACAGATAGCATTTTGGTGTCGTTTCCTACCTTGGTTTGATGTGGTGGCTTCAGGTACTGACGTAGTTAAATCTAGAAAGATGAGCGAAAGAAGAATATCACTGAACAACCATAGACAGGAAAATTGTCATATATGCCTGAATATCAAAAGAAGAGAAACTGCACAGAGTTCAAGGGGGCGGTTAGCCTACACTCAGACTGTCAAAGCGAAAACATGTTTACAATCGACATAAATCTCAAAACCTTTATAAAGTACTCACACCCAAAATAGCGTTATATTGCTTCTTTTTTCATTCAAAGCAAAAACAGACACAGAAGTGACACATTTGTTTGTGTGTCATAGTCTCAATGCAGATGAACTCTCCGTTACTTTATTGGTTCATCACATTTCGTTTTATTTCTCAACACCGCTAAACCAACCTTATCATATTTTTAGCATGCTTACAATGAATACTATGTGGACAAGAGCGTGTGCACACCAGTGGATAAGTTCGGGTTAATGGATAAGTTCGGGTTAGTGCAATGTTATTTCACTTTGTCATAAAAGATCATTCCAGACGATTTTCACGATTTCACGTCATGTAGTACGTACATCAACATGTCCATGTATTGATTTGTGGAATTTATTGTGGTCCTTGAACAGAGAAACCAATACTCTGAAATATCTTAAACAAATTACACTGAACAGTTTTGGTGACATAGGAGCCTCACATATTTCAGAAATGTAGCAGTGCAATTCCATTACAGTATCGCTTGCAGAACAAATTCACCCGTGTAGAATCTACGCATTCTTTCTTCGTTCTGCTTCCTTGAGCCTCAACTTATGCCTCCCTATGTTGAGGTTCCATGTCGTTATCCTCGTTTATTGTAATTTGTTTTAAATTTTGAAAACATTTTTATTTCTAGTACTTTATGAGCAAAACAGTACAAATTCAATCCATTAAAAAGAAATAACAATATAAAATTCTGAAATTTTGATTTTCATTAGATAGTTTAGGCACAGTAAATATGACTTTGCTATAAAGAGAAAAAAAATAATGTCGAACAGGTTACTAATATGCACCAGTTGAGATTAACTATTAGGCACTTTCCTTTCCTACCTGGACTTAATGTAGTGGCTTCAGGTGCTGACGTTGTTAAATCTAGAAAGAAAAGCGAAAGAAGCATATTACTGAGAGAAGATAGACAGGAAAATTGGCAAAGATGCCTGATTATCAAAAGGAAATAAACTGAACAGGGTTTGAGGGAGGTTAGCCTTCACTGAGATGACCACAGTGACAAGTTCACCATCGACATAAATCTCCCAAACCTTTATAAAGCACAAATACGCAAATAATCGGAGTAATGTGCCCCGCTAATTAAAAACATGTATGCTTGATACTTGGTCTTGAAACTGTCAGGGATAGTATTGGCCGCTGTCGTACCGTCAAGACGTCACCAACCAAATAAAATACATGCCGAGCAAAATGTTCTACAAACAAACTAATACCGCTATTCTCAACGGCTTCGCAGGTCTCTTGAGAGGGCTGGAGGGGACAATACCGCCATCTGACTGAAGGGTTAGTGGTGTAACACCACGCCGAATCTGCACCATCTGGGTTGCGACAATAATTGTGGTCACCAAGGCCGGAATCGGGGTAATCCTCGGGAGTTCTATCGTGAGTGTGGGGGCTTTGTGAAGTCCACTTTTGACACTGATTTTCCTGGCTACCACCAATGGGCTGGTTTATGGACCCGCGGTAATCTGAAGCGTCTTCCGCTGTGTAGCACTCGGAAAGTGTCGGCGCGGTTTCCATCCCTGAATAGGTAGAGATGTTACTAGATTAATCCTAAACCGGCATTTTAGAAATTGCACTGTTTCTTTCTGTAAACTAGAATTCTTATCAAAGAAACAAAAAAGTAAAGCCCTATCATGAGCACACAGTGAAAATTAGATCCATTAAAAAGCCATAGAGACAGTATAAGATTCTAGAGTTTTTATACACATAAAAACACTTCTTGAACAGACAAAATAAATGATATGCTCTGCATAGAACAGAAACGTTGTACACGTTACTCTGATTCCGTTGAGGTTGACAAGGCACTTTTTGTGTATTTACCTACCTTGGCTTGATGTGGTGATTTCAGGTACTGACGTTGTTGAATCTAGAAAGAAAAGCGAAAGAAGCATATCACTGAGTAGTATTATCCACCACAATGGTTCCACTTGTACTCATGAATATGACGAGGGGCACTTTTCAATACTTTTGGTGCCACTCCCGCGTTTCATCAGCTAAAAAGCCCCCAAAGAAAAGGTCTTCAGCGCAACTTCTGGTGCCACTTCAGGGTTTCTTCAGCTGACAAGCAAAAAAAAAAAGAATAAATAAATAAAAACAAATAAGGTCTTCAGCGCAAAAACAAAGGTCTTACAGCGCTAAAACTTCAAGGTTTCATTTTTTTCTAGTGCCACTTCAGGGGTAAAAAAAGAAAAAAAAAAAGAATGGGAGCCCAAAGTGGTGACATCCTAAGTATTCCTGTGCATGGTGCAAACAAAAGTGGAAGGGGGGGGGGGGGGAGGCCGAAACCCCTCCCCCTCGCCCCCCCCCCCCCCCCCCCCTCCGTTCGGCCGGCCCTGATAATTTCCTCAGCAATCCCTCTCCTTGCTTTAAAAAATATGAAAACTATGCACAAACAACAGAAAGCATGACTGTGATTGAGTAACTTTTATTAAAGTCGGCCATGATTATAGAGTCACCACGTTATTAATGTTTCGAGCAGAATATATTACCTCCAATGTAGAAGACAGTGGCTCGGAAACCGCGCTGAAGAACGTCGGCACTTATTTCATCGGCTTCGAACTCGACCATGGCAATGTTGCCGTCGAGTTGGAGGAGTGACTCCACTTCAGCCTGGTTGTTGGTGTAGTAAGCAGATCTCTCGCCATCTTGCCAGACCATGACCGACACGTCCTCATTGAGAAAAAGCGGATCGAACCTGATGACGAGCTGGCTTTCCGGTGGACTAGTGATGCGCCAAAGGCAAAGAAAGTAGTTGTACTGGTAGGTCTCCGGGTAGGTTGGCGAGGAGAGGGTGAAAGAAGGTGTCGATTCATCCAGTTGGATCGTTCTACCGCAGTAATTTTCGGCACCCCTGAACGAATTCTCTGAGATAGTGCGTGGGCAGTGAAAAATAGTTGATTTTACAAAGATGGACTAACATGGACAAACTTAATGTAAGTATTACATGTCAAAAAGCATCTCGTTTCACACGTAAACCATGCAGATTACGACGTGACTAATTATGTCGATTTTGTTAGAAATGAAGGTGATAATTGAGAAAGATCCTTCTAACATTTGAATTTAAGTGCTCATTAACCTTTTCGGTGCCAATGAGCCCCTCCCCCCCCCCCCCCCCCCAAAAAAAAAAAAAAAGATTCAGACACATACCTGTGGACAAAAACAAAATAATGTATTCAAATACGGCAGGCAGAGAGTTAAACGAGTTATTATAACCTTGCAAAGTGTAATGTAATTGTCTCTGTGGCTATTTTCATTTTGGGAGTGTTTTGAGGAAACTAGACACGTACAAATTGAGTAAATGGAATAGTACAGGCAGATTATTAATTCAAACTCAAATTTTTTTGCAAGCATATTTGCGCATGCGCAGAACATTTTTTTCCTCTGAACGTCCGCGTTGCGAAAACATAAGGCTCCCTATATAATAATAATGGGAAACAATAAAACGGTACTTTGCACACACACACACACACACACACAAATGTCTTACAGTGGTGGGCAATAATGGATTGACATCATAAGCCAGTGTAAATGAATGGGAATTCCTTGCCTGTTCTGTGCAGTGACTAAATTGAGATCAGTTTTCAGTATATTTCAGAAAATACTTGGGTTGTGCTTGTATAATGATATTGTAATGGTCTATTGAGCTTGTAACATTATTATATGTTGAATAAAGCTCAAAAACTGCATCTTGTAGTTTGAATAAACACTGGCCGCTGAAATTTCAACTTTCAAGCTTTTAACAGTTTTCATTCACCATTTCAAGGAGCTTACTGAGTATTTGCTGACATTTTTAATGTCATTATTTCCAGATAGAAGGTATGTAACGAATGTGACAGCACAGTTGCCTAGTCATAATCGCAAAATCAAATAACACCAATGTCGGATGATAACTACTCACCAATGTAATTATATAGCCCTATATTAATAAATGTACTATGTATATTTTATTATTATATTGTTATAATATGTGTATGCATTATATGTAAACATATCCTTCTGCTTCCAACAGATTGTCCAAATTGATATATCCAGAAGCTGGTGAATACTTCCACATGGCTGAAATGGTAGAAACCTACAGAATTGTATTATAAGCTAGGGCTAATGATTGTATCAACGGAAGTTGGTCAGAATACAATCAAGAAAGAGTTCAAAGAAAGAAAGAAAGGATGGAGGGAGGGAAGTACTTCAACGACCTTTCTTGAGCTCTATGACTTTCCATTTGTTCGTGTATGACTACAATTTACTTATACTATACTCTATGATTGGTATATATACATGATTATATAAAATGATATTCATTTTTTCTTTTTGGCCAATGAACGATAAATTTTGGGAAATTGTTTGTTATGATATGTTTACTTTATGAAAATGCAGAACCAGAATTAAATCAAAATAAACCAACTGATACTGCTAAGGTCAATGATGAGCTTGTGCGGAATTTGAGGTAAGAAGAGAGAACTTCAATGAATAACGTATGCACTTTTTGACAACTGGGCCAGTTCCTAATAGCACGTTGCCTTATAACATTCCTTGTAAAGGAAACGTGGATGGTTCTTAGCATTAGTCAACCGCAACAGAAGGAAAGATTTGGTGCCATTAACAATGATTAAGAGGGTGTAAAATAAGCCATTACACTGTAATGATATGACGATGGGATAAGTTCACAGAAATTTAAAAGACTGCGTGGGCTTATTCGTTGTTATAGTAATGCGGGAGCTCGGTTTCAAAGCACTAGTATACTGTAGCCTACGTATAGGAAGGGCGGGCGCGCTCAGCGCTCGGCAACTACTCGTAAGTATTATGTATAAGGGGCAGACGCGCTCAGCTCTTGGTACTTACTTGCGAGCGCGTTCGCGTAGTTTGGGTATATAATAATTGTGACTGGGCGCTCGTCGCGGTCGGGTATATGCTAAGAAGGTTGCGTCTCGATCTCCGTCACCTAGTGACCTAGTGTGTGTATAATATAGTGCTAGGCGTCTCGTATGGCCTACGCTGTGTATCGCTCCATCAATACGGCAAACTCACTTGTGTCTCCAATATGGATCTGGATCGATGCGGTTAATATAGTTCTTCTTCACAAACTCGGTTGCATTGATTGATGCGCGTGATTTTGTGATATCGGTTCTGCGAAAATGTGGCGTGATGTCTTGGTGGTGACGTAATGTGATTCTGGCTGAATTGGCCGTGACCGTAAGATACAAAGCCAATAAACGAACCCAGAGAGTAACTGGAGGATTACAGTTACGTTACAATACCTCTCTTTGATTGTCAATTAGATTTGGCTCAGTCGGTAGCTCGGGTACCGTCTGCCTCCAGATCCAAAGGACGCGGGTTTGATTCCCGAGTCTGACTTAGCAATGTCGTATGTAATCATATACCGTCCCGTCTAGTAAGGGGCAAACACTCTGTTCCTCGGGTAGGACACAAAAATAATGGGTGTTCCGTGCGTTAGAGTCACAATTCATGCACATAAAATATCCCGTTTCATTCATTCATGGCAAAGCGCACGCTGCGTGCAACTCTAGCGGCAGCCGCCTCATTCCGAACTGGACCCATTATGAAAAGCCAACTAGCATTACTAGTGCAGGTGAATATGGGCTGAATATGGGTTGTCCAGTCATCTTTTCAGATGGAATACCGAAACAACAAATCGCGTGTCATTAAAAAAAAAAGTCTAAGCATTACGAATCGCCCTTAAAGGTAGGGGATACCTTTTACAGACCTCCCAAAATGCAGCAAAACATTAAATATGAACCTCAGGGGACTTGCTTAGGCCACTGCTTAGAAATTTGGAAGTCAACCGTTATCTAAAATTTGAATAATGCACAAAACTCAACTACTCAGTAGTTCTGTGTGTCAGCCACACTTAAGCCTTTTTGTTGCATTCTTCTGTATTTGTGATCTATAAACACAAATCTAAAAGTACTAGAGTTGATGTAATAACATATAGAGTGTGTGGTAAGAATGTATATAGAAATGTTTGTAAGTGTTGACGAACTTTCTTCACAAAATATACATGATGGACACACATGCAGTACATGGGTCTGCGAAGGTAGCCTAGTAATGTACTGGAATTTACGGTGAGCCCCGAAAACAATTCAATTCAAAATCTAACCGTCAAAAAAATGTACTAAATGTTACCTTCCACTTTCAATACTTTATGGGAGTTTCTAAAATGATATTCTCTTCAACATACCACTGTATTTATACAACTCTTCATTTAAGGCGTGCAAATGGGATTCCCTACCTTTAAGCCATATCACCTACCTACGACTGCGACATCGAATATGGCTCCTCTTGTGTAGATCGAGTCTTCCTCGTCATCATAGACGATAGTGAGCCCTCCTCTTGTCGACACCGCTGATGTTGACTCGATGTTACCGTAGATTTCAGAGAGCCAGTACCGCTCGTCAGAGGAGTGTGGGTGATCATAGATTTCAATTTCTTCGTAATACTCGTTCATGATGTTTCTGGCAGTTGCAAGCACCTGTTTGCCATCGGGAGCGTTCACGAACCAGCGGCAGCGGAAAGCGCCGCCAAAATTTTCTCTGTAGTATTGTGGAGTGCTGAAGGACATTGTTGGCGACTCGTCCGTAAGGTAAAGCGTACCACCGCATGACTGATTATTAAATCCAGGGTCTGATTTAGCAAAGAAGGAATAGGGGAGAAAATACTACAGTACAACATTTAAAATAATTATGTTACATTCAATGACGTGGAAAATCGGCAAGGAAATTGTGGTAAGCAAAATACTGATCCTTTGGGAGAGATTAATGTTTTGTCAACTATTTATGAAAATCAACCGGAATTCAGGAATCTCTCGATACATTATTCAAACTTGGAGTCGAAGAAAGCGAACAGCGACTGTTATCGAAAATATTACATGTCTGAGATACTGAAGTATGTTTACAAGCACCCCCTCCCCCCCCCCCCCCAAAAAAAAATATATATATATATATATATCATGGTCGCCTCAAAGTATAAATGGATGACGTACATCTGGTGTCGAAGCATTCATCCTGTGTTACTATTCGACTACGACCAATGTATAGCAGAAAAATAACATAAAACCATAAATTCTCCTCTTGCTGACCATTGTAAATAGCACCCAAATGAATGGAAAAGATGAAACAATTGATAATTTATCATAGCAAATTGAAGAATGCAGTATTCCAGGACAAGCAAAAACAAACAAGAAAAAAACCTTTTCTTCTTGTTAATGGCCTCAGTTGAGAGTATCTCTAATTTTGATTTCTTGCTTTGAATCATTGAAACATTGTCACATAGTGATTCAGGCCTTCTAAACCTTTACAGAATTTGTCTCTGCCTTGTCCACCTCTAGCGGTTCCCTTTCTATCCATTATGGCTCGCATCAGCTCACCTGATAATCGGATTTCTGCATCAAATCCCCTCCCGACGAATTGATGGTGTCCGCCCCTCAGGTAAACCGTTGCTCCCCCGGCGCTGGAAATGAAGGGTGCGATTTCGAAATTGATTTCGTCAGAGGTGAGCTCCGCGACCTCCAAGTCCTTCAAGGTGCCCTGCGGATCGTCGATGATGCCGACGTCTTCATTTAAGAGATCAATCCTTCCCCAAACGACCTCGATCTCCTTGCCCGGTGGCGCCAGGAAGCGCCAGAGACAAGTCACACGCCCTTGCCTTTTGCTTGCTGGGTTGTTGAACGGGGAACCGATATTAAGGACGGACATCGATTCCGTGATTTCAACATTTCCACCGCAAGATAGTGGCGTTGGGAGCTCCGTGTTATCTGTGTGCCAGTAACAGAACGATTTTTAAGCGAATTACTCTCACACGTACCTGACGTTACTCAGAATGACCACAGAAACTCCTTTACACATTATTGTCTGAGATGTTTGCTGGACTGAGGAAGTGGGTATTGTTTTAATTTTGGGCTGGTGCTCCTTAGCTGTCTCTTGAACACATTTATTTGAACACAATCATTATCATATCATAAAATTAAAATGAATCAATATGCATATTATTATGACAGTGTTAACGAGCGATGCTGCAGCTGATATCATCGCCCACAACAATACTATCACTATTTGATAATGTTCTTATTACTCTCTCATTCGCAGAGTCATCTTTTGTTTTTCATTACCGTAGTTTTGGGGTACAATTTTACCAGTTTTTTGTTTGTCTGTTTGTAAATGATGTCATATTCAGCGGCGTTAGTTAGTTAGTTAGTTTTTTTTTTTACTCCCTTAAGCTGCTTTTACACTTCACATATCACTTTAACTTCTTACGTCATTACGTCTTCAAATACACATGTGTGAATACTTCATTGTTGTGCTGCGACATACCTACAACAGTCACGGTAATGGCGAACCCTCGCTCATTGTCCCATCTAGCAGATCTGTCATCGTAAAATATTGTTACTCCACCCTGCGTCGAGACGAATGGGAGTATAACTGCCGCCACCGCGCCCGCAAATTTGGCGACGAGATACGACTGGTCGGTGGAAGCCGGGTGGTCGAAGATGTTCAGCTCCTCCACGTATGTTATGATCGCCAAGTAATGCACTTGCACCTGCTTCCCTGGGGGAGCACTAACCATCCACAGACAGTCGAACTCTATGCCGGACGGTGGGTCCTGCGTCACATAGTATGGAGTGGTGATCGTCCTGGTGGGCTCCGTATCCGTTAGAGTGATGTTTTCACCGCAGGGGAGCGTGTGCTGACCTAAATAAAGATGTGTTGTATCAAAAACGTGTCTGCAAAGCATTCGACTTCTCAAGTAATAACCAAAAGGTCTATTTGCATTTTATGCAGACAGATATTCTTTCAATTTCAGAAGTAAATAAAATAACAGTACCATTCTTTTCTGATAAGAGAGAGCGAGAGAGAGAGAGAGCACGAGAACAAAATCCACCTGTGACATTAAAAATGTATACTTGATATCTAATTCTCATAATAGCTATAATCATAATGGTGACATTTCGTCGATGCACAAATCGTTAGCCAACGAAATTATGCGCCTGTAAATTGTTTCTCCGGCCCCCGGGTACCCAAGCACTACCAGGGTACTCGCCGTGCATTGTCGGGGGTTTGTGCAGGCAGACGTCCCTGCCGGCGGGGAACACGTACGGAGTACGCGGGGGTGGCTCAAATGCAGACACCCCCCTGCAGACACCCCTTTAAACGGAGTTACGCCTCGAGCGCAAACATCCCGGCCGGCCTGGGGCCATGTACGGGGTTGCGGCGGCGATGGCTAGATGGTGTTCATTTGGGCCGCGAATTGAGCGGGAATCTCTATCGGGGATGTAAGTGGGAGCTTGTCCCTCACCAAATTCAGCTTGGGATTGCAGCGCATGCACCTATCAATACGCCCATTAATACCGTCAGGCATGCATTGCGCATTTTTGCATGCCAGCATAATAATATATAAGGATTATCGGCAGCAGTTATCAACGTCCCCGAAGACAGTGGAATGACGTAATGGCTCGACGGGAGAAAGGTGGGGGGGGGGGGACAAATAGCTTGAATAGTCCGAAACTAAAATTTATAAGGGGAAGAAATAGCCCCCTAAAGGGCTTTTTACACTTGTAAATTTTTGCTTAGTCCCGTACCAACGGTGGGGCTAGGGGGGGGGGGGGGCTTAACCCCACCGTTGGTACGGGACTATCCTTAGCCCACTTTCTGTTTACATTCGTTTTTGCGAAAGTGGGCTAGCCCCACGGGTAATCCCGTACTATCTGGCCCTGCAAAATAGCAGGGTTAGCACTGCAATTGCGGTGCCAAGCAAGTGAGTGTAAACAGAACGAAAAAATAATCCTGGGCTAAGCAACGGAGACGAAGTCCAACGTTCACTGACCAATCAGAAACGAGGTAATGAAGTGCTGCCGGTGCGTGCGTGTACGTGTACAGTAAACAGCGTAATCATGAATATTCATGTGGTTTGGAAAGTACCGGACTAAGAAATACGAGTGTAAAAAGGTCAATTTTCTCCTTAGCCCCGGACAAGAGCTTAGTACGGGACTAATTGGCGAGTGTAAAAAGCTGAAAAATTGGTACGGGACTAACGATAGTCCTGGGTCAGAGAAAGTACGGGGTTAAGAAACACAAGTGTAAAAAGGGCTTAACAGAGTGAAGTATTGTTCCATATCGCTAATACTCGGGCCCGTGTCAGCAAGTCATCTGAATCCAGAAAACGAATGCATGACGGAATTACTGTATTCTTTCAACATTTCCCGTGAGTTTGAAAAATCTCTACATATTATACAATATATCTATTCGTAACATATAGAAAAACAAATTATTTGACACCTCCAAGAAATATGAAGCCCCCCGAAGGCAGAGTTCATTCATAGTGCGTAACAATATCCATTCCACATCAAGAATTGTTCATCTTTCTCCCGCCATTTCTAGACTGAAGTTCGTCTGGTATGAGGGAAGGGACTTCGTCCACTACTGAAAAAACCCCAACAACAACATGGTATGGCGGCCGGGAATTAGTCGGTGAATTGCCGCTGAAGATAGCCTGCCCAGCGGGGAAGCCGGAGGGGAAGTCGGCGGGAATTTGTCAGGGTTAGAGGGGCCCTAATCCCCCAGTGCCAAGGTATAGCCCGGGGCCGGAGAAACTATTGACGGGCGCATAATACTCTTCCATTATCAAATGCAATTGGAGTTGGTGCAAAAACGATGCCATTAATTTCTGAACAAACATAATGAAGAGCAGTTGATCTTGAACATAATGAGTGGTTGCCTGACTAACAGAATGACCTCGATTCGTTACAATTTACAAAATGCACTGGAACATACTATTTTTTTTTGACTCACGATGTAATTCTTCTAATTGAAAAAGGAAACAAAAATCGCAAAGCGTGAAAACTGTGCTCAGGACTCTATACATTCAGAATGTCTCACAATCCTTTTATGGAATAGAATAATGATGTCTGTCAACCTATACGGTTGCACTGAATTGCAAGATTAAAATTTACTGATAATTGTATTTGATTCTACCTCTTTTATGCATCTTGTCGTCGAGATTTCTTACTTCAGTCTTTTAACATCAATAGTGTTTGTCAGAATCCCTTTCGGTATGATTTTGAATGATATTAACACAGTGTATCACACAATACAATATACTGTAGACATACATGTATAGACAAGGAGTCCCGAATAAAACGATACACTTTTAAAATGTCCCCCAAATGAAAATTTTTACCGAATTTTGGAAAACTTTTTAGTTATGGATGACTGAGAGGCACTTGTATCATACTCATCACAAAGTAACACAAAAAACCCACTAAAGTAAACTAAACTAAACTAAACTAAACTGAAACAAAACAATGTTTCATGCTTGAGTGAGCACCGTACACTTTCATAAAGGATGTGAAAATTAGGTTCCGCAGGAATTTGCTATCCAATTTGGGTGAAGTGAAAGTGTGTTGGGGGTGGTAGTATGTGTGCGAGAGTGTCTTAGAAAGACATGTCACAGTTCTGCAAGACACATTTCATTGCTATAGGTCCATCCTTAGCAATTTTGCTCCACTTCCAACCATCCGTCGCACATTTCCCATACCCCCAAAACACCATTTTCTAGCGGGACAAAAAATGGCAGGGGCAGGTGCACCAGCCAACTGAATGGATTAATAGAGAATTCCTGTGTGGTCTGCCTTTTCTCTTTCTTTACAAAAGTGGGCAGTACTGACATTGGTGTCATAATTATGATACAAGAGACCCTCAGTTAATACATATTTTAAAAAGAAGAAAGAATTCCATGACTTTTTTTTTGAGGGAGGGTAATTTTAAAGCTATATCATCATATTCATATATACTTTTTTTTTCTTCATGGAAGCAATCCTCAATTAAGATGTTAAAAAACGAAAGCTCCCACAAAACGTCGTTAAACACATTATTCTAAGAAAATAGGAATTGAAGGGCAGATATTGCGTTCCTACGGAAAATTTGAAGAATTGCTCTCCAATTGGTACTAACTCTACAGAAACAAATTCATTTTAAGTTGTCCCATACAGCCATATCTTCGAAGCAAAAATTCTTGAGAGAAACTGGAAAAAAAAAATCCGGCAAGGAAATTATGATTTTTGATCCAAAAGGTGCTAAATTCATTTCTGTTTTATTCAAAATGTTGCTAAATCCAGCAGCATCAAATTGGAAACGCATGTGCGTGTTTATTCGCATTTTGAACCCAGAGTAAGGCTAGGTGGGCGAGCTTTCATGATGTAGCTTTCCAAATGACTCACGTATTACCTAATTATTGGCTCTGGAATGTTTCCTTTCATACTTCCTTTCATCCCAGAAAAAAAAACACAGGCGCAGGAACTAGTCTCTAAAACAATAAGATATAAATTCTGTGAAAATCTGTGTGGATACATAAAGACTTTTCCAAAGCGCATTTTCTTTATCCCATAATGGGGTCCTATATCAAGGAACATGAAATGTTTCCATGAAAACACTTTGAAGCGTGCGAAATAAAAATCCATTATTTTTTCTCCTTTCCATCAAAAGGGAATTTAGCACCTTTCGGAAAAGAACTCTTCTATTTAAACACAAAGAACACCACGCACAGATACCATACTGCTAAAAGTAAAATATCGAATTGACTAGGATTTCTCAACAAGCTTCTTTAAAACACACACACACACACACACACACACACACACAACAGAAAAATGTTCCGCATATGAAATATTCCTCAGTCAGCGGGCTTTTGATTTAAAAATAAATACTGAACATCCATATTCTGTATACAAGTCAATTATATAGTAACAGAGTCACTTGATAGATAAATAAATATGAATATGATATGCTTAAAACATGCAATAGCTAATGAGGCAGGGAGCAAATCTTGCCCTTGAACCTTACCGTAGGATACCGGCACTGCAAGAAGGACCAGACAGGCTGCGTAGGCAAACCTCAAAGCCATGGTTGGCGTAGTATCAGACAGTGCCACGGTCATAGGATTTGCAGGTATTACGAAAGAGTGTTCGTACTGCGTTGACTGACAGCCACTTAGCAACGTAGACGATAATGACTTTCAAGTCCATCAATACCCCCTTTATATCAACAGAGAGCCATCGAAACACAGAGAGAGAGAGAGAGAGAGAGAGAGATAGAGAGAGAGAGTAAACAGGATGGGGCATGATTTGTTTGTGGTGGCTAGTGATAAGGAAATTGCAACCCTGACTTCTATAATGAACTTTAAAAAGGAAAACCAAAGAAGCATTTCCGAAAAGATTGTTATTCGATGGTCGTGATATGAAATACAATAATTATACAAACACCTGTTCAGTCACAACAAAAATCACCACGTCAGCTGACAGCAACAGACAAAAAAGTCGAACAAATCAAATCATCAACTGAATGATCACCACGTCTTCACATGTCTTCACTATGGTCACATGTGTTGCTCCTTTTGTTCTTATTTTTGTTTCATCACGAGTTTGCACCATTGGTTTGGCAGTCTTGGGCTGCTCGAAGTTTACTAGATTTGGTTCTTAAGATGTCGAGATGTTGGCAAGTCTCGCTAGTCACTCAATCTCTGGATTTTAATTTTGTTTTGATTTCTACTTTATAAGTGAGATTCAATGAAATACTCTAATGTTAACTATATACAAGTTAGGCACCTTGATAGGTGGTAATACTCTTGACAATTTATAAGACGATTTGTGTTTATTTGGCTCAAACAGAATCATTGACTCAGTTTTATCGAGGCTCTAGGGACTCTCCAATTCAGCTGTTTTGATATTATGAAACAAGCTCCCTTATTTTGATTAGGAAGTGTTGTTGTATAATTGTAACTTGGTCTGATTCGACTTCTTAAAGCATGATAAAAAGTTGTTGCAAAATCATATTTATTCCAGTCAAAAGCTTGTTGACACAAGTTGTTCTATTCAAATATCCGTATTGCCAAACAGACTCATTTATGTGATGCGCTTATCCCACAGCGTGATTTCTTTAGATAATTTCAATGGGCTTAATGTCCAAAGGTACCACTTCATTTTTATTTTCGATGAGATCGAACAATAATCCTCATATTATGCCGCAATGATACGGCTTATTCTAGTATGCATAATCTCAGCCCTGAATGCAATAACTTTCTGAGTTTGAAGCACACGAAAATTTTGTTGTTCTTTTTCTTGTTGTTTTCTCACAGATGCGAATATTGTACTCATTTTATACACCTTGCACCTATAGTTTCATACTAAATTGTCCAAACCCTGATTTTGATTTTGTCTGTCACGGTGCAAAGTTAATTCGCATCATTGCTCTGTCCATAATGATTACAGGATGATTTTGTAATCCTTTTGCTTAAATAGACCAACTTTATTTTTTAGAGCCTATCATAGATATTATGTCATTTACAGACATTTCGAATATTCTTGTGTGTTGTGTTTGAAAAACTGAGCGAAACTGGTATTACAATCATTATGAAGCAATTGCCCTATTGCTGTTGTTGCTTTTGCTAGCTGTGAGCTAGTATACTATTGTAATACAATGTTCTATAGGATGAGGATGGGGGGGGGTAGCCTGACATAGTTTCTGTGGTGGAAACAGATGGAAATAACTTTGGCTCTACGCGGGAACCATGTTCATGCCTTCTTCTGTTATTTTTCCATTCATTGTACATTGTTTGCTCAGGGTATCAACCCTGCTTGCCTGATTTCTACGCGGGAACCATGTTCATGCCTTCTTCTGTTATTTTTCCATTCATTGTATAATACATTGTTTGTTCAGGGTTCCAACCCTGCTTGGCTGATTTCTTTATGTAAAAAGATTTCGGTTTAACCCAATTTATATAGGCAACTGAGAGAATTTGTTTTGATTACGTAAGAGCAATGACACACTGCACTTGTACGTGCAGTGGCAATAGCGTACCATTATCATTATCCTGTAGTCGTGATTTTTATAAGAATGTGAATAGTTGACCGCATTTAAAACGTTATCCAACCAGACTGCATTTTCCCCATTATACATTTAACGCATAATAATGCATGCCGAAGTCTGTATAGACAAGGGTTTGACTTACCCCAGCATCCCAGTATAAAGTCCTTCATGATAGAAATTTTGGCGAGGATCTCAAGTCACCGTGGTCACATGCAATGTTCCTTTTAATTTTTTTTTTTTTGTTTCACCATGATTTCGTGCCATTGAGTTGAGGGGTCTCAGGCTACCCGAAGCTCACTAAAACCTGGTTTTTATCACGTTGTCAAGTCTCGCCATGGTGTCACTCAACCTCACTCTGAATTTTATTTTGTTCTGTTTTGTTTTGATAGATAAACCTTTGCGGTATTTTGATGCCCCAATCTCAGTATAAAGATCCATAATATTTGTTTTGCATAGGATTTTTCCCTTCAATATTGCATCAAACTTTGTCAGTTTTCACAAGAATAATATAACATCCCTTTTATAATCTGATACTGTGTAATAATGTATATCTCATTCATATCGTTAAAAAAAAAGTATGATTAATCTTACGCTTCTTATTGATTGCAGCATGATTAATGTCTGCATTTTCTTTAAGTTGCTCTTTTTAGTGCTGCTATATTTTCATCGTTCACTTCCGTCATTCTTGATTATCTTATATTTCCTCACATACTTTTCGCCAAGACAAAGCGTAGGGAGCTTCTACTGTTTTTTCTTTCCTCTGTTCATATGCCCTGTACTGATTCTGCTGAATTCCGTTTGCAGACCTTGTCATTTAGTGTGTACGCTTTCTACTTGTGTTGTTTATCTTGTTCTTCTGTGTTCTTTGATTGTGTCGCTTGAACTCTATGTTAATATGTTTTTGCCTACACGCTGTACTATCCCCGAACTCGAAATTGTTTGTGATTCATTTACGTTCACACATATTATTCTTTTGCAACCTTGCCAGTTGACATGCCTTCATATACTTTATGTTCTGCGTTATGGCTAATCGACTTAACGCAGCATTTGACTCCCTTGATGACGATGAACTCTTTGATTTGTTTAGACGCTCGCCTACAGAATCAACAAGTCAATTCAATTCACGTTCTTCTGCACTTTATGAAAACCTCGTTGCCAATAATGTCAATTTTTTTTCTAATGATTAGTTTGATGATTTTGACTTTGAACATGATTCCACTTTAATCTCCTCCAAATATGTTACGGTTGATCAATTTAAAGATTTTGTGAAAGATTTTTCAGAAAGTATATTTTCTATAGTACATTTGAATATTAGGAGTATGAATAAGCATTTTGATGAATTACAGGTATTGCTAGATAATCAAAATAAACAACAAATATCTGTAATAGGTTTAACTGAAACATGGTTATCATCTGATATCAATTTACCGTATACATTGAATGGTTATGATTTGATTGTAAACAATAGAGTGAATAGGACCGGCGGCGGGGTTGCGATTTATTTATCCAATGACCTTGAGTTTGATACTTGTGATGATTTGAATATAATGAATGATATAATAGAGTCTTTGTTTGTTGAAATTTCCATCCTTCAAAGTAAAAATATTATAGTTGGCGTTGTTTATAGACCCCCAAACTCCAGTTCTAAAGATTTTTTAGATAGTATGACGAATTTATTAAAAAGCCCTCGTTTTGTTAATAAATGTGTTTATATAATGGGTGATTTTAATATTGATTTGATTAAGAGTGATGATAATACGTCACAAGAATTTCTTGAATTATTTTTGTCATCCTCTTTTTTGCCATTAATTTCCAAACCTACACGTGTTACAAATCATTCTGCCACCCTCCTTGATAATATTTTCACTAATTCTTTACAAGTTTTGAATTCTTCTATAATCTTATCCGATATGACTGATCACTTTCCAATTATAACATGCTGTGACCTTAAAGATTCGGTTAATAAGTCTTATTTTCCTTTATTTAAACGTAGAGCCACACCAGAAAATTTAGCTAGTCTTGACGCTTGTTTAGACAGGGTTGATTGGTCAAGTGTTTGTGATACTGATGATGTTAATGTATCATTTGATAATTTTATGGAGATAATCAATAAGCACTTAGATGATTATATTCCTAAACTAAAAGATAAGTCAGTAAATTATAAAACAACACCTAAACTTCCATGGATTTCGAAATCTCTCCTCCGTTCAATTAACAGAAACAATAGGTTGTATTATAAATTCAAAATGAAAAAAACTGAGGAGTAAAAAAATAAATATACATCATATAAGAATATTTTGATTAAGGTCATACGATCTGAAAAGCGGAAATATTATACCATTCAGATAGAAAAATATAAACATGATGTGAAGAATACATGGAAGATATTAAAGCAGGCCATGAATATATCAAAAAAGAAATTGAATATTACAAAAATAAGATTTGATAATAAAGTTGTAGAAGATCCTGGTAATATAGCAAATATTTTTAATTCTTATTTTTCAGTGATTGGAGAGAATCTGGCAAAAGAAGTATCGCAGTCCGATACGCATTTTGCAAAATTTTTAGGTCAATCCAATCCCAGTTCTATTTTCTTAGCTCCAACTACGAAATATGAAATAATAGACATTGTTACTGCAATGAATGATAAACGAAGTGCCGGTTATGATGATATAAGTAATTTTATTATAAAGGGAATTATATTTTCTATTGCTGACCCACTTTCTCATATTTTCAATAAATCCATATTACATGGTGTTTTTCCTGATTGTATGAAAATTGCTAAGGTGTGTCCTTTATTCAAAAAAGGAGACAGTTTTGATATAAGTAATTATAGACCTATTTCTCTTCTTTCATCCCTATCTAAGGTTTTGGAAAAATTGATATTGACAAGAACGATTAAATTTCTCAATTATTATAATGTTTTTACGAATTCTCAATTTGGGTTTCGTCAGAAACACAGCACCATTCATGCTCTTTTGAAGTTTATTGATAACGCCGCACATACTATAGATGACCATTCTCATCTTGTGGGTATCTTCCTGGACTTCTCCAAGGCCTTCGACACAATTAATCACGAAATTTTACTTCATAAATTGTCTCATTATGGTATACGAGGGAAGGCCTTGGAGTGGTTCAGGAGTTACCTGCAAAACCGAAAACAATATGTGTCTTTGAACGAGCACAGCTCTAGTCTTGAAGTTATTAAATGTGGCGTCCCTCAGGGAAGTATATTAGGACCTTTACTTTTCATCATTTACATAAATGATTTTTGTAGATCATCCGATATACTTTCTTTTATACTTTTTGCCGATGATTCAAATATTTTCTTCTCCCACCAAAATCCAATCACTCTTGTCGATACTGTTAATTCTGAATTTAAAAAAGTGACTCAATGGATAAGAGCCAATAAATTATCACTGAATCTTCAGAAAACTAACTACATGTTATTCAGTAAGTCTATAGAAGTTTTACGCACAGATATCATCTTTGATGACGTTCATTTAGAGCGTGTATCACATACAAAGTTTCTCGGTATTACAGTAGACGATAAACTTTCGTGGAAGCCTCATATTATTAATATTAGTAAAATAATTTCGCGTAATATTGGTATTATTAATAGACTTAAATCTCATATCCCGTTGTCTTCTTTGCTGACGTTGTATTTTTCATTGATATTACCTTATTTAAATTATGGAATTTTAGCATGGGGCAGTGCCCATCAAACTTTATTAGATAGATTATTGTTATTACAAAAAAAGGCACTTCGTATTATTTGTGGCGTTTCTCCATGTTCCCATGCAGATCCATTATTTGTTAGATATAAGATTTTAAAAATCAAAGACTTGTTTTTCTTTCAGCTGGGTCAGTTTATGTTTAATTATAACACAAATGCACTTCCTAGCTTTTTTGATTCAATGTTTCCACGAAATCAGTCTTTTCATAATTATCCCACCAGGCGATCAAATGAGTTTCATTTACCCCTTCTGAGAACGTTATTGGCTCAAAATACATTTATATACAGTGGCCCTAGATTTTGGAATTCTTTAAGTTGTGGTATAAAAAATTCTTTATCCTTGAATTCGTTTAAGCGTAAGTTAAATTTTTTTTTGTTGAACTCATATTAAGCTATATATGATTCATTACCTAGCTGGTCTTTACAGCCTAAGGGTTCATCGTCAATCATTGATTTCATCATTGTGTATTTTTTACATTATCTTATTTGTATAAACTTTGTTCGGCTGATCGAGCTGAAACACCTCAATTCCCTCTTCTGATCCAGATGTACAGCACCTCAATTCCATCTTCTGATCCCGATGTTCAGCGTGTTGGCTTTTCCTTTCACTTCCTTTTTCTTTCTCTCCTTTCTTTCCATTGTTCTTTTGTGTTTTATTACTGTCATGGTATACCCTACTGTAAAGTCATGTAAAGTCGTTGTGTTTCTACTGTCTTGTTCTGTCCTGTCTTGTTCTCTCCTGTCTTTGTAAAAAAAAAAAGTTCAATGTATTCATAAGAATCCTTTGAGTGGTTCACAATTTACAAGCATGCTTTTCAGTGAACCTCTCAGTTCTTTCTTTCTTTTTTTCCCTCCAAACATAACTTTGTATTTTGCCGATATGCATGTATAATTTCATATTTGTTAAACATTATCTACCATGTAAAGTCGAATACATGCCTATGTTATATCTTCTGATTCATTTCGTGTTATGTTTGACGAAAAAGAAAGAAGGAATGAAATAAATGAAATGAAATGAAATAAAATGAAAATTAACTGTTGACAGTCAAACGTCAACACAAACGGTATTGGCCTTAACCATTTCTGTGCCAGGGACTTTGGTCAGTGTGTACAATACTATGGGGCCTCTCTGTGCCAATCCACTCTCAAAGCACACAAAAGGTTTAAGTTCATGAACACTCACTTTACACAGGCGGATCCAGGAATTTCGCAAAGAAAGGTGCATTTACGAAATTAAAGGGGGTGCACGCACCCCATCCCCATGTTTGTTTCATTTATTAAAATTATATCTGTTTAAGCCAAAAACAAAATAACAAAACAAAATAAAATAAAGGGGGACGCGCCCGGTGCACCCCCGCCTGGATCCGCCACTGCATTATACTCCCAAGGAGACATGAATTAACAGAAGGAAACAAAGAGAAAAAGAAGATATATCTGACCTGTTGCCATAACCATATTATTTAGTCGAGTTTCATTGGTGAAGATTATGATACCTCTTTATTGATCGTATAGTTGTATCAAAGTCCGAAAATTGTTGAATCAATCGCGGGAACAATATGTTTGTCCGTATGTCACATAAGACATCCGATAATTTGTCCTTCACCTTATACGAAATACTCTCCATTTATCCTGTCGGCAGCATATTTTGATTTGTGCAAAGAAATAAAAGAAAGGACATACACACACACACACACATACACACAATAAGCACATAACTGTACGCAAAGATTCAAGATTCATACTATTTTAATATCCATCAAAAGTAAACAGAGAAATTACTTGCAATGTATATGCAGAACATGTTTGTAATAATTGCAAAAACCCACGTAAATTAACAAAGTACATGTGAAAATGAGTAACACATGAAGAAATATGAAGAGCATGCTTCCAAAAGGCGCTAAATCCATTGAAAAATGATTGATTTAGCGCTTTTTGAAACCAAGCTCTTCATAATTACATTTTATGTATATATAATATATATCTATATATATCTATATATGAAGAGCTCATTTGCAAAAGGGGCTAGATCCACTTTTAGTACTTTAGAGAAAAACTGGTTTGTTTGTGAGAATTTGTACACAAGTGTATGGAAAATCAAAATTCAATTTTGCTATAATTTCTTTTCAAATGGTTGTCAGGAGTTGAAATTTTTACTGTAACTAAATCAAATGGGATCCTATGCAGTGATGCTAATAAGTAAATTTTCATCAAAAATGGATGTAGCCCCTTTTGCAAATAAGCTCGTCATATATATACATACATATGAATATTGTATAAGTTAATTAAGGATGGGAATTGAAATGGAGGGTCCCACTGAAAAGCAAAGCTTGTACGATAAGGGACCCTCAGAAAATTCATAAGACATCGAATAATTAATTAAAGAACCTACAAACAGATATAAAACAAAATCAAACGAATCAGTGTCAACCGACACGAAATCAAATTGGGAAGGAATATACATACATATATATATATATATATATATATATATATATGTATATATATATATATTATACCGGGTGTCCCAAAAAAAGCGGAACGGTGGATTTTCAGTACCTTGCGTTCTAAAAGTGATATATTTTTTGACATCATTAGAAATAGTATCTTCCGCAGAAGACCATGATACCAAAATCATTAAATTTGGTTCAGTACTTTTTATTCTACGCCAATTTCTGTAAATGCAGTCATTTTCAATTTGTTGCGACTTATGAGATAATAATTTGGGTGCGACACGCGTTCCATACGGTGAATTGTGTAAGCTCGTTGATCCATGTCAACAAAAGATAACGCTTTCATATTGGGAGCGCGCGCGCACACACACACACACAGACACACACACACAAGGGTTTTTTTTTCCTGGCCCGTGCCCAATCTGAAAGCTGTATCTTTTGTTGACATGGATCACCGAGCTTACACATTATCATCTATATAGGACGTTTTAGCGGCGCATTAAAAACGCGTATTGTAGTCCGCTCAATTTTTAACGTTCAATATCAGAGCATATTGAACGAATCGCATAGACCAACGTATTAATTCCCCATAGGCTACCGTTGTTACTTGCCGTTCAAGATCACACGATATTCAATTCTGTTTCGTTTATTTCGTGAGCGCTTGCTGAATGCGCAAACGCTTGCTACTAGTGCGCGTCATTTTGTTACATTTTTCACAAGCGCGCAAACATCTTGCTAGTTGTTTGTTTCATACGCAGTTTTAGGGGCTTCCCCTTTTCAGCGCTGGGATGGGACTGCCGAGTCAACTTCAAAGACGAGTAGAAGCCGGGTAATTTTGTGCAGTTCATGGTTGCTCTACTTGATTGTATAGATGATAATAATTATATTGGATGGCCTTGATTCATGGAATACCAGGGAATATTGCACTCGTCAGAGTCAATATTGAACTCATCTTCCATTCGTGCAATATGGCCCTAACTTGTGCAATATTCCCTGGTATCCCATTCATAGCCATCCAATATAATATAATTATCATCTATATAGGACGTTTTCGCGGCGCATTAAAAACGCGTATTGTAGTCCGCTCATTTTTTACCGTTCAATATCAGAGCTTATTGAACGAATCGCATAGACCAACGTATTAATTCCCCATAGGCTACCGTTGTTACTCGCCGTTCAAGATCACACGATATTCAGTTCTGTCTCGTTTATTGCGTGAGCGCTTGCTGAATGCGCAAACGCTTGCTACTAGTGCGCGTCATTTTGTTACATTTTTCACAAGCGCGCAAACATCTTGCTAGTTGTTTGTTTCATACGCAGTTTTAGGGGCTTCCCCTTTTCAGCGCTGGGATGGGACTGCCGAGTCAACTTCAAAGACGAGTAGAAGCCGGGTAATTTTGTGCAGTTTATGCTTGCTCTGCTTGATTGTATAGATGATAATAATCATATTGGATGGCCTTGATTCATGGAATACCAGGGAATATTGCACTCGTTAGGGTCAATATTGCACTCATCTTCGATTCGTGCAATATTGGCCCTAACTCGTGCAATATCCCCTGGTATCCCATTCATAGCCATCCAATATAATATAAATATTCACCGTATGGATCGCTTGTCGCACTCAAATTATTATCTCGTAAGTCGCAATAATCCGGCGAAATTTGGCAATGACTGCATTTTCAGAAATTGGCGTAGAATAAAAAGTACTGAACCAAATTTGATGCTTTTGGTATCATAGTCTTTTGCGGAAAATGCTCTTTTTAATGATGTCAAAAGATATATAACTTTTAGACCGCAAGGTACTGAAAATCCACCGTTCCGCTTTTTTTGGGACACCCGGTATATATATATATATATATATATATATATTGTCACAAATGTACACACTAGTAGTTATGTACATATGCATGATGTACTGTATGCATGGCTGTTTTAATGTGTATGTACACAGGTTGACCAGATTAATGGAGAACATTCTATGTGGTATAGATATAGTACATACAGGCTGACCAGATCAGTGGAGAATTTTCTAGGTGGTATACAATTTAGCTATAGAGTACATGCATATAACAGGAAAACATTATAGCTCACTCAATCTAGAATGATTTCTACCATTCCAGAATATTCTAGGAAGTGCTTACATGTTTGGCTGAGTGAGGCACTGTCCCTGTAGCCCAATGTGATTGGTAGTTATTCTTGGCAATGATGTTTTGCACATAGTTAGGCAGTGAGTCATCCAGGTTTCCTGGAACTTGGATTTGCTAGTATGTTCAGGTGTGTGACCCCAGGTTGGAGAGAGTTACAGAATGTGCTAGAAAGGGGTGAATGGATATAAAAGAAGGAGAAATTCTGCAGTAGGCATGCAGAGTACCCAACACCTCTGCTCTGAGAGTTACGTCACTTCTGGCTCTGAAGCGACTTGTTATAGTCAGTCCTGTGTTACCTGCTGACCTGTTATGGTTGTGGAGATAAGGCCTGGGAGACATTTTGCCTGCAGATAATTAATTTGCCTACATTGGAGATAGACTCCAGTTTGATGCAACGGACATTGTTACGGCGAAGCTGTGACGGGCTGGATTCCTAGCTGAACATTATTGAGCGAATCATCATTCAATGCATCGACTGGACGTGGTCGTCATAACATTGGATTCTGTACATTTCGCAGTGGACATATACTGTGGAGTTTTAAAACGTGGACGTATATCCTGGATTTTTACCCCGGATTTATACCGAGGATTATCGCAACCTGCGCGTCTGGATTTACGTCGGAGGAATCATTCATCGGTGCATCGCGGATCATTCATCTGTGCATCGAACATCGTATCTGGACACTACCAGGGAACTGTAGCGACTTTGTGATTTAAGATTTGGATGCATGTAAGTGATTCCATTCCCGATTTGTAATTGTTTCTATTGATCATTGTTGTACTGATATGACGCCGATTACCAGTCTGTACCCACAATATCACTGTTAATAAACCGCCTGAACATCAGTTGATTGTTTCTTTTGTGCGATCATTCTCAGAGTGATTTTGGTCGTATATATATATATTTATTTATTTATTTATATCTTGGGGGGGGGGGACTCTAGGGGAGATGGTAAAGAGGAGAAACCCTGACATAGATCTAGTTTAAAGTTGCCAGGAAGTTGGAGAATGTGAACATTGTCACGATATCGCGATACAGTGTGTCCTTGGTGCTTCTAACAAATAAAATGAAATGAAACAAATGAAATGAAATGAAATGAAATGAAGTTTCCCTGCACTCTCCTGACATCATACACACGCCAGTTCGGGCTTCCACTTTGCGCATGTGCAGAAGAAAAAGGAGTCATTTGTACCAACAGGACACGTTGGTTTGTAAATTCACTGAGACAAACATCTGTGATAATATTGTAATTATCATTCAAATAATCATTGTAAATGGTGCTTGCCAGCACATCCACCTGACAGCAAAATAGGTTTTCATGGAGAAAACTCGAACATTTTAAAACTTTTGCCACCGTTCACACACACTGTACTGTGCAGGGCAAATCATTGCGATGCTTAAAAGAAATCAATAGTGAAGGAACATTAACTCGGGCATCCGAGAGCATGGACCTATTAGGGCGAGCGGCATGTATAGGATTGACAGATTCGAGTTCACACACATCCGCTGGAAACAAATTATCGCCAAGTTTCCCAACAAATAAAGCGGGATCGATTTTTGGATCGCGATGTGACAATTAACAATTGTGTGTTTGTGTTTGTGTGTGTGTGCGTATGTGTGTGTGTTTGTGTATGTGTGTTTGTCCACACGCACGAATTTCACAAATTACAATCTTTTGCAATGCAACGGGTACTAACGACTCAGAATGTTAACAACTTTTAACGAAGCAAAAGGTAGCGGTCAGGGGGCATAGAAAACCAAAATTGTCGTTGTTGTTGTTTGTTTGTTTGTTAATGTTGTTGTTTGTCTGTTTGAGTTTTGTGCTTTGATTTGATGTTCAGATAGTACGGAGTATGCATGCGATGGAAACTTAAATGTATGCATCAAGGTCGGTGATTTGCACTGTCAAGGGTTCATTTTCTCCTCGTTAAGCGCATCCCCCGACAGTTATTTGACCCTAACGATCGTAACCACAAGAGAGAGAAAGAGAGAGTGAGGTTGTTTTTACACCTACTGAGAAACGGAATTGTAATGCTGAATTATGAACTCGATTGCAATTACGATTCGAATTATCGTTCGTTCACACGACCAAGGAAGGCTTCACGGATTCTACGAATTTGAATTTCAGAACAGGGAGGAGAGGATTGGCTTCTTTCCACGTTTCCACCAATCATTCTTGAGCCTTAAGTAGCGAGCGCTTTGATTGTAGCAGTGTGAACATTTCATTAGCGCAGTCTCTGTAAGCTCCGCCCCAAAAACACAATTGGAGGCCAATCGCGTTCACACGACTATTTCGCTCCTTAATTCTGGCGAAACGTACTTGGCTGGAAAACACCTCTGGACGGTCGTTAATTTTGAAACGTGATTGAAATTATGATTCAAATCACTATCCAGTTTGCATTCATACGCGCAGGAATGCTTTGAAACACGATTCTAGTGATGTGTCATTAATAATGATGATGGCGATGATGATGATGATAATAAAAATAATAATAATAACAATAATAATAATGATAATAATAATAGTGATAATACATTTTACATAGCGCATTTTCCATAAACGTACATTTTCAATTGCCGTTTACCACTGGATTATTAACATTAATGAAACAAGCGAGTTTTTAAATATTTTTTTAAAAAAGATTATGAGAGATTGCTGGTTGAGGAGAGTTTGGGGTAGAATCTGGTTACAGCTCGTTATTCCGAAGGTTCGTTAATCCGAAAACGTGATGAGGTTTGTTATTCCGAAGGTTCATTAATCCGAAAATGAAATAAGGTTCGTTATTCCGAAGGTTTGTTAATCCGAAAATGAAAGAAAGCTCGTTGTTCCGAAGGTTCGTTACGAACTCTATTTCACTTCGGATCAACGAACCTTCGGAATAACGAACCCATTTTCATTTTCGGATTAACGAACCTTCGGAATAACGAACCCTATTTTATTTTTGGATAAACGAGCCTTCGGAATAGCGAACCCTATTTCATTTTCGGATTAACGAACCTTCGGAACAACGCCACAAATGTTCGGATTAACGAACCCTTTTTCATTTTCGGATTAACGAACCTCTAGGTATAGGGAATTTGTTTGTTTCGGATTAACGAACCTTCGGAATAACGAACCTTCGGAATAACGAACAGCGCCCGTTGATTCCACAGTTTGGGAGCTAAAGCAGATGACAATGCAGTGTGACCAGCATGGAAGTGGGATTGTTAAGTGTGATACCTTGTGAGTAGCTGAGGGTGTACCGGAATGGAGGACGGATGGTTATGAGTTCGGATAAGTAGGGAGGGGCGAGACCATGGATGCATTTGAAAGTGAGCAGAAGTATCTTGTAGTGGATCCTGAACCTGATGGGAAGCCAGTTCAGTTGACGGAAGACAGATTCCATGTGGGAAAATTAGGATGTGCCTGTGGCAAAGTCTGGCGGCTGCATTTTGAACCCGCATGTATTAAAAGTTGTCAACTAATTAAAAGACCTTTCTTCAGCAGGATTGACAAGACTAATGTTGGTAAGGTTACACATAGAAATTAAAAACAACACAAATTAAGCGGAGCTGCCTTGTACATTTTCCAAAGTAAAGGAGAGCTTGAAACATAGAACCTCATATTTTCCACACAATATACCATCTAAAGATACATGTGAAATATGAAGAATATTGACTTTAGGCATGCAAAGCAGGGCCATACTTGCTGCTTTGAATTAAAAAATCCAAACGTTGCTCATTGTACAGTATTGTGTATTGTTTTTCTGAGCAAGGAGTAAAACACATTTTTTTTCTCATTATCATTGCTAATCTTACTCTGATGTCTTGAAGTTTTTGTTTTGATCAATATGAATTCAAAACACACCAAAAAATATATACTGAATTCACAGAATGTATATAAGAATGGAGATAAGTTAGATGTTAGTAATTACAGGCCTATTTCTTTACTATCTTGTTTGTCCAAGATTTTAGAGAAAATTATATATAAAAGAACGATGAATTTTTTAAAGATGTGTAATGTTTTTACAAATTCGCAGTTTGGATTCCGAGAAAAGCATAGCACCTGTCATGCTTTGCTTAATTTTGTTGACAAAGTAGCAAATGCTTTAGACAATCGGTCACATTTGATTGGTATCTTCCTGGACTTCTCCAAGGCCTTCGACACTATAAACCATGATATCTTACTCTACAAGTTGTCTCATTATGGTATACGTGGGAAGGCCTTGGAGTGGTTCAGGAGTTATCTAACTGATCGCAAACAATATGTATTTTTGAACAATCATAATTCTGATATGAGAGAACTGAAGTGTGGCGTGCCACAAGGTAGTTTATTGGGCCCACTATTGTTTATTGTTTACATTAATGATTTTTGTGCTTCGTCAGATGTGTTATCGTTCATACTTTTTGCCGACGATTCAAATGTTTTTTACTCACATGAAGACCCAAATATTCTTGTGCAGACAGTTAATTCCGAACTACAACATTTATGTGAGTGGATACGAGCAAATAAGTTGTCTTTGAATATCCAAAAAACAAAATATATGCTTTTTAGTAACACTTTAGATAATTTAGACATGGACATTTGTTTTGGTGACGCTGTCTTAGAAAGTGTTCCCCATATAAAGTTTCTCGGTGTTACAGTTGATAACAAACTTTCTTGGAAATTTCATATCGATAATGTTTGCAAGAAAATTTCACGTAACATAGGTGTTATTAATAGATTAAAACTGTCTATTCCTCAGCATTCGCTGTTAACATTGTATTCATCTTTGATATTGCCTTATTTAAATTATGGAATTTTGGTATGGGGAAACACGCATCAATTATCATTGGATAGGATTCTACTGTTACAAAAGAAGGCTCTTCGCATTATTTGCAATACTGTCCCATATTCTCATACAGATCCTTTGTTTTTTGATAACAAGATTCTGAAAATTAAGGATTTGTTTTTATTACAATTAGGGCAGTTTATGTATACTTATAATAATAATTGCCTCCCGTTTGTATTTAACTCCATGTTTATGCGCAACCGGACATACCATAGATACCCAACTAGACAATCAAATGAATTTCATTTACCTCTGTTAAGAACCTTGTTAGCTCAAGAGACTTTTATTTATGTAGGTCCAAGATTCTGGAACTCCCTTCCTATGGATATAAAAAGTGCCCCTTCATTGAATTCTTTTAAAACGAGATTGAAAATGCTTCTTTTGAATTCTTATAATGTTATAACTGAATGTTTTTAATTTTGTAATATATTTTGTGAGCACGATATCATCTTCTCTTCTTTGACTGAAAGGCTGCGTTCTCTTGAGGTATCACTTATTTTTACTACCTGGTAGTATTCTATACGTGCTCTCGTTCATTCGTCCTCACAGTTGAATCGATTCCGCTGGAAAGCTGCTCGACAATTTGTCACTTTAGAAAACACCTGGCTAATTGTCTCTGTGGGCTTTCGCCCTTGGTGTATGCATCAACAAATTTTTGGTTTCTCTCTCTCTTCTCTCTCTCTTCCACTTTTCCCTGTTTGTTGTTTCTTTTTTTTCACACTTTTGCTTTCTTTTTTTCTCTATTCCCCGCTTCCCCAGTTTCCCGCACTCTTTGTAGTTGTAAGTTTTCACCCCATTTTCCCCCTTTCCCTCAGAGGTATCCACATGTTACAAGCTTAGTCTTTTGAGTGGGTACCTCCACTTTTTTTCTCCTCAGTGTGTATATATAGAGTGTATGTATCTTTATTTTACTGATCATGTAGACAAGAATATGTTGTTAATCCTGTCTGGTTATATATATTTACAACGAGTCGCATGTCAAGTTCATGATATTGTTTCTTATACATTCTGTTGAAGAAAGAAAGTGAAAATAAAGTTTGAATTTGAAGTTTGAATTTGAATTTAATTTTGTATATCTTAACTACAAGAAATAATCTGTCAAGTTCTAAGGTGGCAAGCTGATTACATTAAGCACAACTGCATTTTGAAGTTTCATATATGAAACATCATGAACCTCGTTCGTGACATTAAACTTTTTGAGCAAAAATAAATCAATAGTGATAACACAGTGTGGATAACCTGAGTATAAGTAATTATTCACTTTCAATATCTGTCGAAGAGATTTAATTTGTAATATTCATCCAAGTAACAACCATTCATATCTGAGCAAAAGATTAAAGGGGAAGATTCCCCAAAGGAACACGTGACTTGTGTTATACAAGGAGCGATACAAGGAAACTATAGACAGATCCGAAAAATATGATTTTTCAACCATAACGAAATAGCAATCATTGACGTACTTCATTCAGATTGCAAGGGAAATTATAAAACTTAACATAAGTATGTTAGTAACAAATTAAAACAATGAGTAACTTTCATTTGAAATATGTATATATATATACATATTCTGTGGAATTTTCTCTCTCAATTGCATGCAAATTGCCTGAAAAAAATGAAACACAGAGAAGATAGAACAAAACACATGCACACGGCCGCATACACAAACATACAGCATACAAACAAGCATATTTAACATCTTGTCTTATATAGACGAGGATAAGCGTCGAAAGAATAACAGAACAGGTTTAAGTGGACAGGAGAAGAGGACAGGAAAAAGGGGCAAAGGAGGAGTTCAATGGTCAGTACCGGCCCGAGCGGAAACAGAGCTCACAGAGGTATAAGTTTGAGACTGTATTATTCGGATGAATAAAGAAATTATGAATAATCATTTATCTTACTACATACTTATTTGAGGAAGAATGTCATGCATGTAGAACTCCTGCAACAGGAATTTACAGACGATTTCATTTATTCATCGGCTGTCAAGAATGTCATGAATGTAGAACTCCAGAAACAGGAATTTACAAACCATTTCTTTCTTTGAAAAGTATTGAAACTCAAAGCTTCTCAAAAGGAGAACACACACACATACGCACACACATACACACACACACACACACACACACACACACATATATATATATATATATATATATATATATATATATATACATATTTACATTGGTGGCGCCACGAATGATATTAGCTGTGTTCAGACGGAGGCAGTTTTGGTCGGAGTTACTTCGGAGGATAGGTCGGAGTAGTGCCCGTCTGAACAAGGTCGTGGTAACTTCCTCCGATCGGAGGAACTTACCACGACCTGTTCCTCCGAACGAGATACTCCTGAGTTTTCTCAGGAGTATCTCGCTACCACGACTAGCCGGTCGGAGTAAATTGCCCGTGCGGACAAGCCCACGGAGTATCTATGAACTTACATACCTTACGACCTAGGTAAAACTTCCTGGGTCAAATCGCAATGTTGACATTTTGCGAGTACACGTGCAATTTTAACCTAGTCGATCGCGACGAAGAAGCTAGAGCTCATGCAGAAATTTCCATCAACAAGAATGGAGAAGAAAAATGCCACTGGTAAAAAACAATCGCATGGTCGACATGCGCGGCGCTACCACTTCCGGAAGTTACACCGACCCTCGCACATAAATTGGTCGGAGTTTCTTCCCACGACCGTCGTGTGGACACAAGGGTCGTGGTAGGACATGCATTAATTTGAATATTAATTATCGTGCCATAAATTTATTTTTTACTCCGTCTAGAAATACGTCTGAACATGGGTATTGTGACCTCTTGTTTGATATTCCCCATGCTATTGTAGAAATGTAAATGCTTAACAGATAAACCGGAGTAAAACCGGATATGATCAATACGCGGTATATGCTGAAATTCCCTTCATTCCTTGGAGGAATTCGGAGAAACGTGAAGAAAAGGAAAACACGGGGGGGGGGGGGGAGAGATTACCTCGTCTTTTAACCTCCGTTAACGTTTAACTTCCACTGTATCCGACTTGTACCTTGCTCGCGTGATCACGCAACTCTCCTGAAGTTTTGTACCGCGGACATTGTTTTCTTTGTTTTCTCCTTTTTTTATTCTTCGACGTTTATATCTCCCCAATTTATAAATTGTCATTGCTTTCAATTGTAAATATCTAGTAAGAATTAATCTCATATCAGCATCTGGGAAATTACACCTTACAAGCAATGTTTTTATGTAGATTCCTCATGTTTCACATATTTAATTGTCTTAAATGTTACTATTTTGACAATTCATCTATTATGTTATGTTTATGGTTTATTAGTTGAAATGTTGAATATGGAACAATAAAAAACAAAAAGAAACAAACAAACTTCGTTTTCCCAAAAGGCTCTGTATTCAATGAATTCTGAAAGTATAGATGATCATAACATTGCCGATTGAGGACACAGCGTATGTTGCCAAATCGAACAAAAGTCAATCATAGGTCAACGAATTAAGGCTGAGCCATAGCCACGGAGCTATCCTGGAAGCAAATGCATTTGCAGATGACATACATGTACTTACATTACAATATTAGTAGATTCATCATGTAATGAATTGTTCATTTATTTTTTTTTCATTAGCACTATATCTTATTGATAACTAACAGTCGCCGTGATATTACATTGCTGCACAGCAAAAAATGATAAAGATAGATAAATAAAAATACTTTGTATCTACCTAAATTGCAAGGGGTCAGACTCGACTAACATTCATGCATTCTTCTAATTACTTATGATCCTTTCTCATCTTTTTTTTTTTCATGTTGACTGCAAAATCGTTAACGTGTGCAATGATTATTATGGCATTGGATAATAAATTCAAATTTAATTCATTTATTCAGTCAGTCATTCATTCAATCATTCATTACAGACCAGTAGAATTCATGTCATCCTATGAAGGGCGCCGTCACTTGGTTTGGCAAGTTCAGTAAGCCCACTTGGAAACTTCTAAAAGTGGCAGTCCTCTACGATGTGATGCATGGTTCGGTTGGGATGGCACTAGCTGGACTATCTACGAACCCCCCCCCCCCCCCCCCCCCATTTATGTATCAGTCCTTGCATAGAGGTTTGGGTGCGGTTCAGTGTGAGCGTGGACTATAGGTCCATGGTGTGAGCCACTGCTTTCTCTATAGGGAGGTTACCATAAAGCCCTCTGGCTTTGAAATGCTGCTGGTGGAGGTGTTAAAGACTCTCGATTCGTGCGCTGCGTAGCGTCGTGTTCGGCATTCGGTACGTACGGGGGTACAATAACGGAGGAGCAGCTTGTCGTGCTTTTCTACTGAGCTGCGAATCGCCTGCGACGACCGATTGCCTTTAATAAGCATTCCAATCCCTTCGGATGGATCATTTTGTATGTTTTCTCCCAAGCATGTCATCGTTTATAACATCATTAGCCACTCAACATTTGAACTTATTACTTTGCTTCCTTTCTTCACCTGTGATAATACGTTGATCCCCAGATGTCGATACATGTTCCCATCCTACGGAAGCTTAAAAGTGCCAACCAGATGACGAGATAAGAAGACGAAAAGACAGGTTAAATACCCAGAAGCCGAGTTATTGCAACTCGGCAAGTCGACTTGTTTAGGTCAAGAAGACAAGAAGCCGATTTCTTGTAGCTCGGCAAGTCGACTTGTTTGGGACAAGAATACATGATATCGAGTTGGTGCAAACTCGGAATATCGACTTGCTTGGGACAAGAAGACATGATAACGAGTTGTTGAACTCGGCAAGTCGACTTGCTTGGGACAAGAAGTCAAGATGACAAGTTGTTGAAACTCGGCAAGTCGACTTGCTTGGGACAAGAAGTCAAGATGACAAGTTGTTGAAACTCGGCAAGTCGACTCGTTTAGGACAAGAAGTCAAGATGACAAGTTGTTGAAACTCGCAAGTCGACTTGTTTGGGACAAGAAGACAAGAAGCCGATTTCTTGTAGCTCGGCAAGTCGACTTGTTTGGGACAAGAAGGCATGATATCGAGTTGTTGAAACTCGGAATATCGACTCTTGCTTGGGACAAGAAGACAAGATGACAAGTTATTGCAACCGGCAAGTCGACTTGTTTAGGTCAGAAGACAAGAAGCCCGATTTCTTGTAGCTCGGCAAGTCGACTTGTTTGGGACAAGAAGACATGATATCGAGTTGTTGAAACTCGGAATATCGACTTGCTTAGGACAAGAAGACAAGATGACAAGTTGATAAAACTCGGCAAGTCGACTTGCTTGGGACAAGAAGTCAAGATGACAAGTTGTTGAAACATCGGCAAGTCGACTTGCTTGGGACAAGAAGTCAAGATGACAAGTTGTTGAAACTCGGCAAGTCGACTCGTTAGGGCCAAGAGTCAAGATGACAAGTTGTTGAAACTCGGCAAGTCGACTTGTTTGGGACAAGAAGACATGATAACGAGTTGTTGAAACTCGGCAAGTCGACTGTTTGGGACAAGAAGACAAGAAGCCGATTTCTTGTAGCTCGGCAAGTCGACTTGTTTGGGACAAGAAGATATGATATCGAGTTGTTGAAACTCGGAATATCGACTTGCTTGGGACAAGAAGACAAGATGACAAGTTATAAAAACTCGGCAAGTCGACTTGCTTGGGACAAGAAGACAAGAAGCCGATTTCTTGTAGCTCGGCAAGTCGACTGTTTGGGACAGAAGACATGATATCGAGTTGTGAAATTCGGAATATCGACTTGCTGGGACAAGAAGACAAGATGACAAGTTGATAAAACTCGGCAAGTCGACTTGTTTGGGACAAGAAGACATGATGACGAGTTGTTGAAACTCGGAATGTCGACTTGTTTGGGACAAGAAGTCAACAACTTGTCATTTTGACTTCTTGTCCTAAGTAAGTCGACATTCCGAGTTTCAATAACTCGTTATCATGTCTTCTTGTCCCAAACAAGTCGACTTGCCGAGTTTCAACAACTTGTCATCTTGACTTCTTGACCCAAGTAAGTCGACATTCCGAGTTTCAACAACTCGTTATCATGTCTTCTTGTCCCAAACAAGTCGACTTGCCGAGATCAACAACTTGTCATCTGACTTCTTGTCCAAGTAGGTCGACTTGCCGAGTTTCAACAACTTGTCATCTTGACTTCTTGTCCCAAGCAAGTCGACTTGCCGAGTTTCAACAACTTGTCATCTTGACTTCTTGTCCAAGCAAGTCGATATTCCGAGTTTCAACAACTCGATATCATGCCTTCTTGTCCCAAACAAGTCGACTTGCTGAGCTACAAGAAATCGGCTTCTTGTCTTCTTGACCTAAACAAGTCGACTTGCCGAGTTTCAACAACTTGTCATCTTGACTTCTTGTCCCAAGCAAGTCGACTTGCCGAGTTTCAACAACTTGTCATCTTGACTTCTTGTCCCAAGCAAGTCGATATTCCGAGTTTCAACAACTCGATATCATGCCTTCTTGTCCCAAACAAGTCGACTTGCTGAGCTACAAGAAATCGGCTTCTTGTCTTCTTGACCTAAACAAGTCGACTTGCCGAGTTTCAACAACTTATCATCTTGACTTCTTGTCCCAAGCAAGTCGATATTCCGAGTTTCAACAACTCGATATCATGCCTTCTTGTCCCAAACAAGTCGACTTGCTGAGCTACAAGAAATCGGCTTCTTGTCTTCTTGACCTAAACAAGTCGACTTGCCGAGTTGCAATAACTTGTCATCTTGTCTTCTTGTCCCAAACAAGTCGATATTCCGAGTTTCAACAACTCGATATCATGTCTTCTTGTCCCAAACAAGTCGACTTGCTGAGCTACAAGAAATCGGCTTCTTGTCTTCTTGACCTAAACAAGTCGACTTGCCGAGTTGCAATAACTTGTCATCTTGTCTTCTTGTCCCAAACAAGTCGATATTCCGAGTTTCAACAACTCGATATCATGTCTTCTTGTCCCAAACAAGTCGACTTGCCGAGCTACAAGAAATCGGCTTCTTGTCTTCTTGACCTAAACAAGTCGACTTGCCGAGTTGCAATAACTTGTCATCTTGTCTTCTTGTGCCAAGCAAGTCGATGTTCCGAGTTTCAACAACTCGATATCATGTCTTCTTGTCCCAAACAAGTCGACTTGCCGAGCTACAAGAAATCGGCTTCTTGTCTTCTTGACCTAAACAAGTCGACTTGCCGAGTTGCAATAACTTGTCATCTTGTCTTCTTGTCCCAAGCAAGTCGACTTGCCGAGCTACAAGAAATCGGCTTCTTGTCTTCTTGACCTAAACAAGTCGACTTGCCGAGTTGCAATAACTCGGCTTCTGGGTATTTAACCTGTCTTCTCGTCTTCTTATCTCGTCATCTGGTTGGCACTTTTAAGCTTCCGTACCATCCCTTTAAAAATAGGGAACTTAGATTTTCGACGCGCTGACGTTCAAAGGAAAAAAACATGTTCTGAGCTTGCGCAGTAGCGCACGTGAAGTCAATCTACATTGTATTTTTAGCTTGCGTCGCCTGAGTTGTTTACTACGCGTACTGGGCTATTTTCACGTCCGCACAGTTTGCGACGTTGAGAGCTCCTTCATGCACTGATCATGGGGGCGCGATTTTATTTTTTATGCGTTGCGTCGCAGCGTAATCTAAAGCTACTTTTCCACACGACGCAGGGAGAGGAGAACGTCCAGCGCAAGCGTCGGCTCAAACGTCCGCGCGTCAAAATCTAAAGCTCCCTAATAATAAAAAGCACACATTTAACAATGCTACTTCTGAGAAGGAGGGCTCTAAAGTTAAGAGTAAATTCAAGAGCTACAAGCACCCTTCATTGTATGAATGAAAGAAACTTGGAAATTCATGGAAATAATTGGCTCAAAGGGTTCAGCAGATGAATCTGAAATGTGGTAGACTTTTTAGAGTTGTAATCATGTTATGGACCCTCCTGTGAAAAAAACTGTGTAGATGGCTATCCGATGAGAGAGGCTATCCAGCCGTATTTATCATGTGTGGCAGTATAATTGTGTGAAAGTGTTTATTATTGTCACATTTGCGCGATTGTTTTTATTTTAACGGAAATAAACACCAACCAACCAATGTAAAAGTATCAACGTCAGAGGCAGCTGAAGGTTTTTTAGGAGTGTGTGTGTCTGTGTGTGTCGGGGGGGGGGGGGGGGGGGGGTGGGGATTGTTGCTGGCTCATGGGAACCAAGGGTCGATGGTAGTACCAAGGAGGTACTAGCTAGTACCTCCTTGGTAGTACCACCTCCATACCTCCCTCCCCTCTTCCCTTTCCGGCAAGAATTTCCAGCGGAACTCTCAACCGTGGTCGATTTTTGATGTTGTTGTTTACTTCTTTAGTAAATACGACAAGCCTTGCAAAGAGCACATAGCTATGAATTATTTATGGTCCTATTTGTTTCATACATTCCTTTTTCATTTCCAAACAATATACATGGATTAAAAAAAAGTTTCAAAGTAATGGTTTTCTTGTAACATACACTGTAAAAACAGCGGTGTTAGATTTAACACCACGGGTGTTAAATCTAACACCGATCAAACTTCAATAAAGGACCACACCCACAGGTGTTAAAAATGCACTGTGATGGTGTTGAAAAGTGTTCACCTGACACTTCATGGTGTTAATTTGACACTCTACCTGGTGTTATTTTGACACTGTACTGGTGTTAATTCAAAAATGACACCACATGGTGTTGATTTGATATTTGCTGGTGTTAATATCAATGGTTTAACACCCGTCCAGCTTCAATAAGGGACCACACCAGCTGGTGTTACTTTGGTGTAAATTTATTTTCACATTTTTTCAAAAATCTAGTATTTTAATGTAAAATTCTTGATCGTCTTGTTTAAATTAAAAATCAACAAAAAGTGCAGTTTCTAAGAAACTCTTCAAAAAACAGTTTAAAATTTGGAAATGACACCCGTAGGTGTTAATTTAACACCATAAATGAGCATCGAAAATTTAACACCAGCTCGGTGTTCACTATTTAACACCGGACTTTTTGCAGTGTAATAGCACATGATTAGTAGGAATACATCTTGTTTCATTAAGGACTTGATATTAAGGGGCAGTTGAGACCAGTTGTGATGTAAATCATTGCAATCAATCTACTATTCAGTATAATGACACTTGATTTTCACTCTACTCTTTCTACTGTGTCCGTTTCACGTTCAACCCCGTGTATGGCTGGTGATGTGGAATTGTGATTGTAGAATTCTCTTATCGTTCTTTTCTTAATTATTTTGAGTTTGCATAAATGTGACGATCTTCGGATTTTCCTCACGACGTTTCACATCAGTAATCCGAGATCAATCTAATCTAAATCATTGTTTCAATAAGTCAACGGATATAAACAAGATGTGAATTCCATTCTGATTCAAAGTTATTAATAAAAGAAACCCTACCTTTGTTTTCAAAAACCGTCATGACTGTTGATGTGTATTCGTCTCTGAATCTTAATATCTATAATAATGATAATAATAATGATAATAATAATAATAATAATGATAATAATAATGATGATGATGATGATTATTATTATTATTATTATTATTATTATTATTATTATTATTATTATTAATTTTTATATCATTACCCGATTACATAATACAAATGAGTTCTATCATGCTATTTTCTTAATGGACAACTTTCCCGATCACGTCACTATTGGACCTCTGAGTAAGGTTGTACATGCATCTATGGCTGTGTTCGCATATGCATACCTATTTGTGTATACACACATTCACATATTCCTTTCTTTATCTCTCCTTCTCCTACTCTATCTTTATTAGACCCCTCATTTACCCATTTACCCTGGTCTTTCCATCATTATATTCTGTTTTACCATCAGGTGAAAGCCTTCATTCACTCTGTTATCATTTTGATGGGGCCACCTTCCCTTTCACGTTGTTGTATCTCTTTATTTTTGCAATTTTTAAAGTGTGCGGTCCATGATAATATGTATGTATGCATTTATTACTGTGAAAGCTAAATAGGATATAAATGTGTCATTTTTTCATTCTGCATCCCCATACAAACGTCTCCATTTATGTACATGCATATAACTGTGTATGTATGTACAGTATGATTGTACCTATATATATGCATGTATTACATAAACATCAAAATATTGGTTAGACCCTTTTTTTATCCAATTTGCCTTGTCCTTCCCATCTGCTCCGGCAGGCGAAATTTTTCACTGATGTTATTATTTTGATGGGGCTATTTTTCTGATTATGTTGCTGTTCATTACCGATTATTTTTCTATTTTTTCAATATCTATTAAAATTAGATGTGGTTTATGATATACATTTCTTTCGTCATTCCACATACACAAACAGACATATACACACTATCAGTATATGACAATGAATTATGTAAATTGATATGTATGACCTATGAAAAGGTATTTCATTATGCCGAACATGATGAGAGACATAGTGCATATTAACAATTGTAAGCTTAAGTATGCTCAAAATATACTGCATAATTTGTATACAGAGAATCATGTAATAAAACACAATGAATATTTAGATCATTCTTTCTACACAGTCATCTGAATCACTCTTTTGCAACTTTCTCTCTCTTTACCTCTCTCCCTCATGCAAGCACTGCTTTTAGCATTCCTCCCCATTTCCGGTATTTCCGTAGACTTACAATATTCTTTAAACTTATCTTTTATGATGCATTGTGATGTAATTTATGTCTTCAATTTCTGTAAAATATCTTTATATTTCTGCTAGAAATTGAAAAAAAAAAATAAATGAATATATGAATCAATGAAAACATTTGCAATTCTGTCTTTGGCTGCCAGACATGATTTTGATAAATTCTCAAAATTATGTGTACGTGAATGATGGTTTATATGCAAGTAAATGATATGTTCATAAGTTATGTCTGTGTATATGTCCGTGTATATACATGCATGTATATTTACAGAGATGTTTACACTTCAAAATCGAATACAAACACAATACACAAACACAAGCGAAAACACGCCATACCAATACCAGTCATACGCCATACAGACCACGTAACACCAACAGCACGCCATTTCCGAACTCAATGTCACAAAACACACCAACCAGCTGAAAGCTTAGCAATTAAAATACGGTATAAAGGAAAGTCACTTGATGTACTAGCCCATTTCATCTTTACACTTATACAAAAGAGATCCACACTTCGAGTAAAAAGATGTTGAAGCTCATTACTAATGTGTGTGGTTTATATGCATATTATACAACCACACACACGCCCATAGTATACAGTTTTTTGTATGCAATATCTATATCATATTCTGTATCCATCATCATTATTTTGTCCGATTTCTTTCATCCTCAGTATTGATAAAGGGCAGGGCCCGAAAGCTTGAGAATAAAAATCAAACTGTGAGGATTCAAACTACGTCTGTCTTTTCATATATATATATATATATATATATATATACCACATACATATACATAATAGCATTATAC
This sequence comes from Diadema antillarum, assembly GCF_040938485.1. Lineage (NCBI taxonomy): Eukaryota > Metazoa > Echinodermata > Echinoidea > Diadematoida > Diadematidae > Diadema > Diadema antillarum. The sequence goes on along the minus strand of NW_027271591.1, from coordinate 358,405 downwards.
ACTTAATTTCACGTACTCGAAACTTGATTATCTTTGTAGTTGCAGTTGTTGTACGCTGGTCATATGTATGTTATGTTCATGTTGTCCTTTAATTTTTGAAGCATTGCGTTTCTTTTCGTTTGACACTTAACTGTTTATGTAGAGGGTGATCTTTTGAATTAAGATTGCAAAATGTGGTGATGTTTGAGTATTTCGAGAAGATATGTGTGCCATGTATCAAGCATGTTAGAGAATGGAATCTCACAGAACACGAGAAAAGATAGGAGTAATAACCGTTGCATTCGATATAGAAGAGAAGAAAAGACGAGAAAAACATCTTAAAATTCCAGAGTCAACAACATTGCTAGTATGTTAACCGTACCACGCTTTATTATTCTCATATGCAATACTTAAGGCTTTTGTACGTGATAAGTTGTTAGATTAATTGAAGTATTGATATATTACACAAGTTGTCCTTTCTTATTTCTTCTTTTAAGATTCTTCCAATCTGTATTTTTGAAATTGTAGAAGCTGGATGATTGAACATTGCTAGTGACAGGAGTTAAGTTATAGAATTCATGAATGTAGCTAATTCATAGAATGCTCGATTCTAGCGTTTGTGCTGGTGAGAAATCCTCGCTTTTCTCTTTGTATAGTTCAAAGCCTCCATAGTTGCCGTCATGGCAAACTTCTTTGGGAGGCTGCTCCATTCTATACTGGTAAGGAAAGAACGAGTGTTCACTGTGAAAAGACGTAGGTGTACTCTCAGAGCCGAATAGATCAGTTCGATTTTAGGGAGTGCCGGTGGGGTGATGTCTCCGGAGTTTGACCGCGGTGAGTGTGGCTCCCAGTCCGATGACGAGACAAACCAGCGCAACGACCAGCATAGTGACGGTTGTAATGCCGGTGGCCAACGACTTCTCATCTACGAAATGGAAAACGGCCACAATTTAGGTCGAATTATAAGTCCTTTTGTCAGGACACAGAATGCGCAATTCAAAACGATTTTTTTTTCAACATCCATAAACGTTCCTTTGTCAGTGTTTGTTGGATGTCGTGTATTAGCATACAATTGTTGGCACTGTTTTGTTTCTTCTTTAAATCCGCATTAATTTTGGGTAAATGATTGTGTTTTTTGTGAGTTGTATTATGCATTTTCCCCATCTTTCTTTAATCAATAGCTACAGAGGGCCTTTGAAATATCTACATTCATTTTATTAAGTATGATCAAAATAGCATTCTTGCATTTTCTTTCATAATGTCCGAAGCATCTATTTTTTTTTAATGATATCTATGTCATAAATGTATAAGGACGTCTACATATATTGAAATATATATACACATATATTGAAATAGCATTTGGGTTTGAGAGTTAGAGATTTGATAGCAATAACTCTTGACTATCTCACCTCCATGGTAACCTTTTGCGTTCTTCTCAAGCTGTGAAAGGTCCTCCAGACACGACCGGGGCGCCGAGCTCTGTCCCCCCAGAGCACCGGGGGCGCGTCGACGTCTGGATACGCAACCCTGACTGCACCGCGAGGTATCGTCATTTCGAAACAAACGAGCGCTTCACAATGTACAAAACCTACGAAATGTACAGAAACAAACAAACAAACAAACATCTCTGAGTCAAGACAGCTGGAGAAAGTGGCCAACAGACAGGTACGAATATAATGCTAGAATCGATCCTGATCGAAACTTACGCGCTGTCTCATTGTATTTATGTGGAAGAAATCAAGTTTGAGGCGGATATTCATCTTTACTTTTCACTTCTAGTTTTCACTTCAAGTTTCGGCCTTTCATGACCTTCATCAGGAGTCTACCAAGAGAACGCATTGCAATAATTTTCGAGATGCCATCATGTACCATAATGTAATACAGTATGGGGAATATTATAACATTGCACGTTATGCCATCTAGACATCCTGACAATTATTGTAACGTGTTCTGTCGGTAAATGTCCTGATGAAAGCTTGATTAGAGGGAAAGTAGAGAACAACGATCGGCTCAAACTTGTTTTCTTCCATATTATACTAAGTATATACAATCAAGTGGAAATGGACATGGGGAATCCAAAGCTAGTCACAATGTGCCAATGAATTATTTCAATAAGATAAATGACAAAGGAAGATCGAGGCAACGTAAGAAATGGTTACAAATACGTGCAATGAAGTATATTCCATACGCTCTTTAACTCAAGCTTCCAAGGCTGTCGTCATTGAGAGCATTTTTTTTTCCAACGTTATCCCTGCAACTACACATATAAGACACTATCATACAACAAACTTCTCTCACTCAATTGCTCTCACTCACTCAAAGCATACAAGTTCCGTACAAATACTGTCTCATCTTGCTCGATGGGTCGTTATCTTCAAGTCACCTATTGAATATAAAGTCATTCAAGCAGTAAATCATACTCGTACATGCTTTTTTTTAAATACTTACAGAGCAATTCCATAATAACAACGGTAGAACATGTCAAACCTACCGGAATTGTCAACCCCAAATTCCTCGAATCCAGTGGTCATCAACCCACAGTATTGTTAACTTTACAGTGTCGAGGAAGCCCCAAAGTGAATAACCAACCCTTACTCTTTGTTGACCTTTTGATCTGTTTTTGTTTTGTTTTGAGTTGTTTTGTTTTGTTTTGTTTTGTTTAGGTCATGTGATGCGAAGAGCTCGATGAAAGTTGGAAATGATAAAACTCTGTCGGTGAGTCATTCACTGGGATATGAACCATCTCTATAATTAGTCTCCATTGAAAAAAAAAGTTGAAAGAGGAAGCGGATATAGTTTTTGTTGTTATTGTTGTTGTTGTTGTTGTCATGCATACCTGTGAGTAATCACCAATGAAAGTGAACGCATCCAGCGAGAACGATTTGAACGTTGGGCTTATGTCGTTGTACATCTGGAGAGTAGCGTCGTTTTGGCATCTAGATAGAGCAGGGTATTAAATGCATGTCGTGAATGAAAGTCCATCTTAAAAGCAGTTTTATAGTACATTCACTGAAAAAAAATATAAACATTGCCCTGTCTGTGCGTTCAACCACGGCATTTTTTGCTCTACAATGAATAACTGAAGTGATCTTTTTTCAATTCATCCGTTTGAAGGCGTCATAAATAAATGGATAAATAAATATACTTATATATATATAACATATATAGTATATCATAAGTATATATGCATACTTATGTTGTATACATAAGTATAAATGTAAGATATACATACATGCTACATTTAACACACGAAGTTATCATAATTACATAATCGTCTTGAAGTAGACACAATATCATCCGATATGGAAAGCGGAAGATAACGTTTTGTTACATTTCGTTTTTTCTTGTTATCTTTATTACATAATTATAGTTTATTATGTAATGTGCTTACAACAATACTTCCATGATTTAGAGAGCTAGAATATTACGGTTATGATATGTATTCCTGTACGTGCATCAAGAGCACAGGAAAGTCGGTATTGTCTCATTTATATTTGAAACATTTATGAAAAAAAAACCAAAGATCTCTAGCCTAGTGGTCAGCTTAGCAAATAAATAGTCCCTTACCCTCTGCTGATGAGGCTGTGCTGCTTTGGGTCGAGTGGATCCGGTGATGGAGTTGACCAGCAGTTGTCAATGAAGACGGTCAGTCCGGGCACGCTGGTCAGGGTAACGCCGAAGAAGACGCGATCGCCCAACAATATGGGTGCTTCCGGATTTTCGGGATTGCTGTCGAATTGCTCGTCGGTGTAGCGATCGAAGGTCAGGGTGAAGTTGCCGTAGCCCACTTCGCTGACTTCGATAGAGCTACTGATTGGGTTGAAAAAATCGGTCAAGGATCTGTTGTCGCCCTAATCTGCACTGGACGTCGACCATGATTTCGACCACATCACGAGTAATCTCGGTGTCTGGGACCGGTACAACGTGGGAGTACTTCACTACGTTGGAGTACACTATATCCGAATCAGTTTGCTGATGAAAGACAATGTTTCAAGAGATTTAACTGGCATTTTAACCCTGGTTCTTTTTATTCATATTCCTGCTCCGTTTCCTTGTCAATCTTAACAGTTTTTATTCTAATATTATTAATATTTTTGGCTAGCGTAACGTGCATAATAACACCAATTTTACACAATACACAATGATTTTTTCACCCAGCATTCACCCACGGTTACCACTACAAATTCCAAACCTTTTGTAATATGGACACAAAAGACACATTTTGCTGATTAATTCTTATGATAAAATGCTGGATTAAAATGTAGAAATGTGCCAAAGAAAAAATGTGATATGTCTTTTCATACTAGCGATATGCTACGATATTTCAAATTTGAACAACAGCAGAGTACACACAATACGTCAATGTCTTTTCCTTCAACTAAACATGTAGTATAACTATCTGGAATTAGAAGCGCCATTTTACGAAGAGAAACCTTCTAAAGTAATACCAAGGCCAAGACGCTTCTTGTATTGAAAATGGGAAAAAAAAGGTCCTTTTTTCTTTTCTTTTTTGGTTCTTCATCAATTGTGTCGAGGTACCTGAAAAATGACATGGAAACGTGTCGATGAAAGTATTGCGAAGATGAGAAGTGAGAACAATAACGAATCATATTTCATCTACCCATCAAAACTTACCTCCATTGTGGTCTGACACCTGTCGTACCTCGTGCTCAGCATGAGCTGGTTTCGTCGTGGTCGAAAGCAACGCAGCTGTCGTCAATGAAGTGGAATTCGCCCGCTTCGACTGTGTTAGGCAAGGCTGATTTTTGTAGGTAAACACTCATGGACATATTGTCGCAGATCACGGTCGCACCTGTCAATATATCACATCAAGCAGAAATATCTTTGTAAATAAGAAGTTAGTGATACATAAGAATTGATGAAACGTGCGCGTAAATGAATGGTGATAATCATAGTATGCATACTGAAATGAAGGATAACTGTATAAGTATAAAAGTTACTTGAAAAATAAGGTCCAACTTTAGTGCAATATGAACCTGATTATTGAATATGATAGGCCTACATTTGAACTTTATTTTGTTTCATTTAAAAAACACATCTTTTGTACAATACCAATCTGAAGACAGTAAACTATAAATGAAACATGGAAACTAAGAAAGATCAAGAGTAATTGTTACATGAATTATGTTGGTTCTTTACCCTGCTCTGGAAAAATACTATAGCCTCTGGCGGTCGATCGACACTCAACTTTGGTGAAGATGACGCACTTACGTTCTTTTCCGAAAAGATCATTGAAGTATGATACAAATGGCTGATGTATATATATATATATATATATATATATATGTGTGTGTGTGTGTGTGTGTGTGTGTGTGTGTGGGTTGCCTTGTGTGGGTGGGTGAACACGCAAAACGTATGTAATTTTTGCTTGTTTTTGTAATCAACAGGTTTTGTATAACTTGATTTTCCTCAGGTTTAAAGCTCTGTGTTTGTGTACGTGTGTGTGTGTGTGTCTGTGTGTGTGACTTGAGAGTGAGCCTGCCGGTATTTCTTTTCTTTGTTTACTGATTTGCTTGTTTTTGTTCACATCAACGAAAAGATAAAGAAGATAAACTCAACAGGGTTCGAGGAAGCGGTCATCCTTCAATGAGATGGTCAAAGTTGCAAGTTTTCTACCGACATAAATCGCCTAAAACTGTTCTATGAACAGATTAATACCATCATTCTAACCGTCGTCGCAGATCTCTTCAGGAATCCTAACGGGACAATGGTCGTCATCTGACAGACGGACAAAGGGGTAAAGTGGTCTAACACCAAGTCGAATCAGAGCCACCTTTATAGAAAAGAATAATGACATGCTTTCATAACGCCCTTACACCAAACTAATAACGTGACACCCACCTTCGTCGCAAGTGGCTTCAGGCTCCCCAATGTCGCAATATTTCCATCTAGTATTGGGATCAGTGGTGTAACACCACGCCGAATCTTCACCGTCTGGATTGCGACAATAATTGTGGTCGCCAAGACCGGAATCGGGGTAATTCTCGGGAGTTCTATCATGAGTGTGAGGGCTTTGTGAAGTCCACTTTTGACACTGGCCGCCACCTGTGGGCTGGTTTATGGACCCGCGGTAATCTGAAGCGTCTGCAGCGCTGTAGCACTCGGAGAGTGTCGGCGTAATTTCTGTTTCTAAATATATAAAGATGTTACGAGGTAAATAGTAAAGTGTCATATCCAAAATTGCATGGTTTCTTCCTCCAAACTAGACAAATTTCATCCGATAAAGAAAATCACATCCCTGCATATTCTACACAGGCTGCCAAGATAAACAAATCGGTGCCACCTCCTCAAAGCAAAATTTACCTACTCATTCTACAAAATAGTCCTTTAACCAAAGGCAGATACTTCTGAAGAAAGAACTAACGGTTCCCATCTTTTAAAAAGAAGTGTGTTAGGCAAGGCTGATTTTTGTAGGTAAACACTCATTGACATATTGTCGCAGATCACGGTCGCACCTGTCAATATATCACATCAAGCAGAAATATCTTTGTAAATAAGAAGTTAGTGATACATAATAATTGATGAAACGTGCGCGTAAATGAATGGTGATAATCATATCAGTATGCATACTGAAATGAAGGATAACTGTATAAGTATAAAAGTTACTTGAAAAATAAGGTCCAACTTTAGTGCAATATGAACCTGATTATTGAATATGATAGGCCTACATTTGAACTTTATTTTGTTTCATTTAAAAAACACATCTTTTGTACAATACCAATCTGAAGACAGTAAACTATAAATGAAACATGGAAACTACGAAAGATCAAGAGTAATTGCTACATGAATTATGTTGTTGTTGTTGTTTTTTTGTTGTAAATCCAGTCGACTATAACTGTAAATGAAACAAAATTGGAAGAAAAAAGCTACGAGGAAGGGACGGGGTAGAATTGTTGCAGTACAGAACCTGCCATAAAAAAAGGAAAATAAAGTTATTTTTACTGATTATGTAACCATAAGTTCAGTACAGTTTTCGTTGTACCTTGGATTGAGGAGGGGCTATCAGGAGCAGCCGTTGTTACGTCAGAAAGAATAATGAAGAGAGATGGAAGAGAGAAGATCACGACGATGCCGCGAACGCATCACAGACTATCTAGTATAACAATGAGTATGATAAGTCAAAAACTCTCTACGGGACTGACATGCGAAACAGCGTCAGCTAGCATACGCGAGATCTTCTTTACCCTGCTCTGGAAAAATACTATAGCCTCTGGCGGTCGATCGACACTCAACTTTGGTGAAGATGACGCACTTACGTTCTTTTCCGAAAAGATCATTGAAGTATGATACAAATGGCTGATGTATATATATATATATATATATATATATATGTGTGTGTGTGTGTGTGTGTGTGTGTGTGTGTGTGTGTGTGGTTGCCTTGTGTGGGTGTGTGAACACACAAAACGTATGTAATTTTTGCTTGTTTTTGTAATCAACAGGCTTTGTATAACTTGATTTTCCTCAGGTTTAAAGCTCTGTGTTTGTGTACGTGTGTGTGTGTGTGTGTGTGTCTGTGTGTGTGACTTGAGAGTGAGCCTGCCGGTATTTCTTTTCTTTGTTTACTGATTTGCTTGTTTTTGTTCACATCAACGAAGAGATAGAGAAGATAAACTCAACAGGGTTCGAGGAAGCGGTCATCCTTCAATGAAATGGTCAAAATTGCAAGTTTTCTACCGACATAAATCGCCAAAAAGTGTTCTATGAACAGATTAATACCATCATTCTAACCGTCGTCGCAGATCTCTTCAGGAATCCTAACGGGACAATGTCGTCATCTGACAGACGGACAAAGGGGTAAAGTGGTCTAACACCAAGTCGAATCAGAGCCACCTTTATAGAAAAGAATAATGACATGCCTTCATAACGCCCTTACACCAAACTAATAACGTGACACCCACCTTCGTCGCAAGTGGCTTCAGGCTCCCCAATGTCGCAATATTTCCATCTAGTATTGAGATCAGTGGTGTAACACCAGGCCGAATCTTCACCGTCTGGATTGCGACAATAGTTGTGGTCGCCAAGACCGGAATCGGGGAAATTCTCGGGAGTTCTATCATGAGTGTGAGGGCTTTGTGAAGTCCATTTTTGACACTGGCCGCCACCTGTGGGCTGGTTTATGGACCCGCGGTAATCTGAAGCGTCTGCAGCGCTGTAGCACTCGGAGAGTGTCGGCGTAATTTCTGTTTCTAAATTTATAAAGATGTTACGAGGTTAATAGTAAAGTGTCATATCCAAAATTGCATGGTTTCTTCCTCCAAACTAGACAAATTTCATCCGATAAAGAAAATCACATCCCTTCATATTCTACACAGGCTGCCAAGATAAACAAATCGGTGCCACCTCCTCAAAGCAAAATTTACCTACTCATTCTACAAAATAGTCCTTTAACCAAAGGCAGATACTTCTGAAGAAAGAACTAACGGTTCCCATCTTTTAAAAAGTAAGTAACTCCGATCCAGTTAAACTTTATTTTCCCACAGAAAAGAAAAAAAAGAAAGAAATGTTAATGAGCTCAACGGTGCCATATTGATCTATCACCTTAAGGTAGCTATCAGATTTGGGAGTTTTTGATTTTCATAAAAGACCTCTCGCACTGTCAAAATGAATATGCTATACAGAGAAGAGAAACGTTGTAAAAATTACTCCGATCCCGCTGAGATTGACAAATAGCATTTTGGTGTCGTTTCCTACCTTGGTTTGATGTGGTGGCTTCAGGTACTGACGTTGTTAAATCTAGAAAGATGAGCGAAAGAAGAATATCACTGAACAACCATAGACAGGAAAATTGGCATATATGCCTGAATATCAAAAGAAGAGAAACTGCACAGAGTTCAAGGGGGCAGTTAGCCTACACTCAGACTGTCAAAGCGAAAACATGTTTACAATCGACATAAATCGTCAAAACCTTTATAAAGTACTCACACACAAAGTAGCGTTATATTGCTTCTTTTTTCATTCAAAGCAAAAACAGACACAGAAGTGACACATTTGTTTTTGTGTCATAGTCTCAATGCAGATGAACTCTCCGTTACTTTATTGGCTCATTACATTTCGCTTTATTTCTCAATACCGCTTAGCCAACCTTATCATATTTTTAGCATGCTTACAATGAATACTATGTGGACAAGAGCGTGTGCACACCAGTGGATAAGTTCGGGTTAGTGCAATGTTATTTCACTTTGTCATAAAAGAGCATTCCAGACGATTTTCATGATTTCACGTCATGTAGTACGTATACATCAACATGTCCATGTATTGATTTGTGGAATTTATTGTGGTCATTGAACAGAGAAACCAATACTCTGAAATATTTTAAACAAATTACACTGAACAGTTTTGGTGACATAGGAGCCTCACATATTTCAGAAATGTAGCAGTGCAATTCCATTACAGTATCGCTTGCAGAACAAATTCACCCGTGTAGAATCTACGCATTCTTTCTTCGTTCTGCTTCATTGAGCCTCAACTTATGCCTCCCTATGTTGAGGTTCCATGTCGTTATCCTCGTTTATTGTAATTTGTTTTAAATTTTGAAAACATTTTTATTTCTAGTACTTTATGAGCAAAACAGTACAAATTCAATCCATTAAAAAGAAATAACAATATAAAATTCTGAAATTTTGATTTTCATTAGATAGTTTAGGCACAGTAAATATGACTTTGCTATAAAGAGAAAAAAATGATGAACAGGTTACTAATATGCACCAGTTGAGATTAACTATTAGGCACTTTCCTTTCCTACCTGGACTTAATGTAGTGGCTTCAGGTGCTGACGTTGTTAAATCTAGAACCAAAAGCGAAAAAAGCATATTACTGAGAGAAGATAGACAGGAAAATTGGCAGAGATGCCTGATTATCAAAAGGAAATAAACTGAACAGGGTTTGAGGGAGGTTAGCCTTCACTGAGATGACCAAAGTGACAAGTTCACTATCGACATAAATCTCCCAAACCTTTATAAAGCACAAATACGCAAATAATCGGAGTAATGTGCCCCGCTAATTAAAAACATGTATGCTTGATACTTGGTCTTGAAACTGTCAGGGATAGTATTGGCCGCTGTCGTACCGTCAAGACGTCACCAACTAAATAAAATACATGCCGAGCAAAATGTTCTACAAACAAACTAATACCGCTATTCTCAACGGCTTCGCAGGTCTCTTGAGAGGGCTGGAGGGGACAATACCGCCATCTGACTGAAGGGTTAGTGGTGTAACACCACGCCGAATCTGCACCATCTGGGTTGCGACAATAGTTGTGGTCGCCAAGACCGGAATCGGGGAAATTCTCGGGAGTTCTATCATGAGTGTGAGGGCTTTGTGAAGTCCATTTTTGACACTGACCGCCACCTGTGGGCTGGTTTATGGACCCGCGGTAATCTGAAGCGTCTGCAGCGCTGTAGCACTCGGAAAGTGTCGGCGCGGTTTCCATCTCTGAATAGGTAGAGATGTTACTAGATTAATCCTAAACCGGCATTTTAGAAATTGCACTGTTTCTTTCTGTAAACTAGAATTCTTATCAAAGAAACAAAAAAGTAAAGCCCTATCATGAGCACACAGTGATAATTAGATCCATTAAAAAGCCATAGAGACAGTATAAGATTCTAGAGTTTTTATACACATAAAAACACTTCTTGAACAGACAAAATAAATGATATGCTCTGCAGAGAACAGAAACGTTGTACACGTTACTCTGATTCCGTTGAGGTTGACAAGGCACTTTTGTGTATTTACCTACCTTGGCTTGATGTGGTGATTTCAGGTACTGACGTTGTTAAATCTAGAAAGAAAAGCGAAAGAAGCATATCACTGAGTAGTATTATCCACCAACATGGTTCCACTTGTACTCATGAATAATATGACGAGGGGCACTTTTCAATACTTTTGGTGCCACTTCCGCGTTTCATCAGCTAAAAAGCCCCCAAAGAAAAGGTCTTCAGCGCAACTTCTGGTGCCACTTCAGGGTTTCTTCAGCTGACAAGCAAAAAAATAAATAAATAAATGAACAAATAAATAAAAACAAATAGGGTCTTCAGTGCAAAAACAAAGGTCTTACAGCGCTAAAACTTCAAGGTTTCATTTTTTTCTAGTGCCACTTCAGGGGTAAAAAAAAGAAAAAAAAAAAGAATGGGAGCCCAAAGTGGTGACATCCTAAGTATTCCTGTGCATGGTGCAAACAAAAGTGGAAGGGGGGGGGAGGCCGAAACCCCTCCCCCTCGCCCCCCCCCCCCCCCCCCCCCCTCCGTTCGGCCGGCCCTGATAATTTCCTCATCAATCCCTCTCCTTGCTTTACAAAAATATTAAAACTATGCAAAAACAACAGAAAGCATGACTGTGATTGAGTAACTTTTATTAAAGTCGGCCATGATTATAGAGTCACCACGTTATAATGTTTCGAGCAGAATATTTTACCTCCAATGTAGAAGACAGTGGCTCGAAAACCGCGCTGAAGAACGTCGGCACTTATTTCATCGGCTTCGAACTCGACCATGGCAATGTTGCCGTCGAGTTGGAGGAGTGACTCCACTTCAGCCTGGTTGTTGGTGTAGTAAGCAGATCTCTCGCCATCTTGCCAGACCATGACCGAGACGTCCTCATTGAGAAAAAGCGGATCGAACCTGATGACGAGCTGGCTTTCCGGTGGACTAGTGATGCGCCAAAGGCAAAGAAAGTAGTTGTACTGGTAGGTCTCCGGGTAGGTTGGCGAGGAGAGGGTGAACGAAGGTGTCGATTCATCCAGTTGGATCGTTCTACCGCAGTAATTTTCGGCACCCCTGAACGAATTCTCTGAGATAGTGCGTGGGCAGTGAAAAATAGTTGATTTTACAAAGATGGACTAACATGGACAAACTTAATGTAAGTATTACATGTCAAATAGCATCTCGTTTCACACGTAAACCATGCAGATTACGACGTGACTAATTATGTCGATTTTGTTAGAAATGAAGGTGATGATTGAGAAAGATCCTTCTAACATTTGAATTTAAGTGCTCATTAACCTTTTTCGGTGCCAATGAGCCCCTCCCCCCCCCCCAAAAAAAAAAAGATTCAGACACATACCTGTGGACAAAAACAAAATAATGTATTCAAATACGGCATGCAGAGAGTTAAACGAGTTATTATAACCTTGCAAAGTGTAATGTAATTGTCTCTGTGGCTATTTTCATTTTGGGAGTGTTTTGAGGAAACTAGACACGTACAAATTGAGTAAATGGAATAGTACAGGCAGATTATTAATTCAAACTCAATTTTTTTTTTTTGCAAGCATATTTGCGCATGCGCAGAACATTTTTTTTTCCTCTGAACGTCCGCGTTGCGAAATCCAAGGCTCCCTATGTATAACAAGTAATGTATAACAAGTAATGGGAAACAATAAAACGGTACTTTGCACACACACACACACACACACACAAATGTTTTACTGTGGTGGGCAATATGGATTGACATCATAAGCCAGTGTAAATGAATGGGAATTCCTTGCCTGTTCTGTGCAGTGACTAAATTTAGATCAGTTTTCAGTAATATTTCAGAAAATACTTGGGTTGTGCTTGTAATGATATTGTAATGGTCTATTGAGCTTGTAACATTATTATAAGTTGAATAAAGCTCAAAAACTGCATCTTGTGGTTTGAATAATCACCGGCCGCTGAAAATTCAACTTTCAAGCTTTTAACAGTTTTCATTCACCATTTCAGGGAAACAGGAGCATACTGAGTGTTTGCTGACATTTTTAATGTCATTATTTCCAGATAGAAGGTATGTAACGAATGTGACACCGCAGTTGCCTAGTCATTATCGCAAAATCAAATAACACCAATGTCGGATGATAACTACTCACCAATGTAATTATATAGCCCTATATTAATAAATGTACTATATATATTCTATCATTATATTGTTATAATATGTATATGCATTATATAGAAACATATCCTTCTGCTTCCAACAGATTGTCCAAATTGATATATCCAGAAGCTGGTGAATACTTCCACATGGCTGAAATGGTAGAAACCTAAAGAATTGTATTATAAGCTAGGGCTGATGATTGTATCAACGGAAGTTGGTCAGAATACAATCAAGAAAGAGTTCAAAGAAAGAAAGGATGGAGGGAGGGAAGTACTTCAACGACCTTTCTTGAGCTCTATGATTTTCCATTTGTTCGTGTATGACTACAATTTACTTATACATACTATACTCTATGATTGGTAACATGATTATATAAAATGATATTCATTTTTTTTTTTGGCCAATGAACGATAAATTTTGGGAAATTGTTTGTTATGATATGTTTACTTTATGAAAATGCAGAACCAGAATTAAATCAAAATAAACCAACTGACACTGCTAAGGTCAATGATGAGCTTGTGCGGAATTTGAGGTAAGAAGAGAGAACCTCAATGAATAACGTATGCACTTTTTGACAACTAGGCCAGTTCCTAATAGCACGTTGCCTTATAACATTCCTTGTAAAGGAAACGTGGTTGGTTCTTAGCATTAGTCAACCGCAACAGAAGGAAAGATTTGGTGCCATTAACAATGATTAAGAGGGTGTAAAATAAGCCATTACACTGTAATGAAATGACGATGGGATGAGTTCACAGAAATTTAAAAGACTGTGTGGGCTTATTCGTTGTTACAGTAATGCGGGAGCTCGGTTTCAAAGTACTATATACTGTAGCCTACGTATATAGGAAGGGCGGGCGCGCCCAGCGCTCGGCAACTACTCGTAAGTATTATGTATAAGGGGCAGACGCGCTCATAAACAGCTCTTGGTACTTACCTGCGAGCGCGTTCGCGTAGTTTGGGTATATAATTGTGACTGGGCGCTCGTCGCGGTCGGGTATATGCTAAGAAGGTTGCGTCTCGATCTCCGTCACCTAGTGACCTAGATAATTATAGTGCTAGGCGTCTCGTATGGCCTACGCTGTGTATCGCTCCATCAATACGGCAAACTCACTTGTGTATCCAATAAGGATCTGGATCGATGCGGTTAATATAGTTCTTCTTCACGAACTCGGTTGCATTGATTGATGCGCGTGATTTTGTGATGTCGGTTCTGCGAAAATGTGGCGTGATGTCTTGGTGGTGACGTAATGTGATTCTGGCTGAATTGGCCGTGACCGTAAGATACAAAGCCAATAAACGAATCCAGAGAGTAACTGGAGGATTTGTAATACAGTTACGTTACAATACTTCTGTTTGATTGTCAATTAGATTTGGCTCAGTCGGTAGCTCGGGTACCGTCTGCCTCCAGATCCGAAGGACGCGGGTTTGATTCCCGAGTCTGACTTAGCAATGTCGTATGTAATCATATACCGTCCCGTCTAGTAAGGGGCAAACACTCTGTTCCTCGGGTAGGACACAAAAATAATGGGTGTTCCGTGCGTTAGAGTCACAATTCATGCACATAAAATATTATACAACACCTCAGAATGATGTCGAATTGTGATTGGCCAAGAACATGTCACATGACATTCAATAGAAAATACCTACCAAACTTATTGAGAGTGACAGCCATACAATAGGCCCCTGGCATGGGCCTATTGCACGGCTCGAAGGTACTATAGCACGGCTTCGTGGGGGGCTACTAATGTATGGCCGCTCACAGAGTTCTGTGGCTCACAGCAGCAAAGCGCCAGCAAACTACATTGTACGTGCTGGCCGGCTGCGCTGCGATGCGCTGCCGGCCGGTGTAAACAGACCAGTCGCGGCGCGGAGTACTGCAACGTTAACGTGTACGCGCGCGCAGCTACTTTACCTAGCTAGTTGCATGTATTGCAGCCTAGTACCTACTGCTGTGTTTTTAGTTTTGACTCTGATCTGCTACGTGGACCACAGTGATCCCAAAATCAAGACTTCATTTCAAGTTGAGAAACCGTAATTTGATTATTTTTCTGTGTTTTTATACAAAATCATTTTCGGAAATAGAGAAAGTCTAGACCTACTACTAGATCTACCGACATCTCAGATCGGCTTAACAGTCAGGCCTAACTCGATCTAACGTTAGCGTACGGAGTTTGTGATTCCTGTGACTGTGTGGTCGAATCATGACGAGTGTTTGAAAGCAGTACACGTGACAGGGTGGTTTACAATTCTCGGCCTAATTGTTACATTTATTTTTGGGCCTTCCTGAGTTAGCGGTCACTAATTAGTACTGTGATTGTGGACAAGGTGTTGTATAAAACGAATAATTTATGATTTTGTTCGTGCATTGGGGCACGTAATACCGCACTCGGCGCGAGATTCGCCACTGGTCTATTCAACGCGGCGCTGCGCGCCTTGTTGAATAGACCAGTGGCTTATCTCGCGCCTCGTGCGATATTCGTGCCCTATGCACTCACAACTCATAAATTATTCGTATACTAGTGTCCCGTTTCATTCATTCATGGCATGTGGCAAAGCGCACGCTGCGTGCAACTCTAGCGGCAGCCGCCTCATTCCGAACTGGACCCATTATGAAAAGCCAACTAGCATTACTAGTGACAGGTGAATATGGGCTGAATATGGGTTGTCCAGTCATCTTTTCAGATGGAATACCGAAACAGCAAATCGCGTGTTATTAAAAAAAAAAGTCTAAGCATTACGAATCGCCCCAACTTTAAGCCATATCACCTACCTACGACTGCGACATCGAATATGGCTCCTCTAGTGTAGATCGAGTCTTCCTCGTCATCATAGACGATAGTGAGCCCTCCTCTTGTCGACACCGCTGATGTTGACTCGATGTTACCGTAGATTTCAGAGAGCCAGTACCGCTCGTCAGAGGAGTGTGGGTGATCATAGATTTCAATTTCTTCGTAATACTCGTTCATGATGTTTCTGGCAGTTGCTAGCACCTGTTTGCCATCGGGAGCGTTCACGAACCAGCGGCAGCGGAAAGCGCCGCCAAAATTTTCTCTGTAGTATTGTGGAGTGCTGAAGGACATTGTTGGCGACTCGTCCGTAAGGTAAAGCGTACCACCGCATGACTGATTATTAAATCCAGGGTCTGATTTAGCAAAGAAGGAATAGGGGAGAAAATACTACAGTACAACATTTAAAATAATTATGTTACATTCATTGACGTGGAAAATCGGCATGGAAATTGTGGTAAGCAAAATACTGATCCTTTGGGAGAGATTAATGTTTTGTCAACTATTTATGAAAATCAACCGGAATTCAGGAATCTCTCGGTACATTATTCAAACTTGGAGTCGAAGAAAGCGAACAGCGACTGTTATCGAAAATATTACATGTCTGAGATACTGAAGTATGTTTACAAGCACCCCCCCCCCCCAAAAAAAAAAATTATATCATGGTCGCCTCAAAGTATATATGGATGACGTACATCTGGTGTCTAAGCATTCATCCTGTGTTACTATTCGACCTCGATCAATTTATAGCAGAAAAATAACATTAAAAAAATCATAAATTCTCCTCTTGCTGGCCATTGTAAATAGCACCCAAATGAATGGAAAAGATGAAACAATTGATAATTTATCATAGCAAATTGAAGAATGCACTATTCCAGGACAAGCAAAAACAAACAAGAAAAAAAACCTGAACATTTCTTCTTGTTAATGGCCTCAGTTGAGAGTATCTCTAATTTTGATTTCTTGCTTTGAATCATTGAAACATTGTCACATAGTGATTCAGGCCTTCTAAACCTTTACAGAATTTGTCTCTGCCTTGTCCACCTCTAGCGGTTCCCTTTCTATCCATTATGGCCCACATCAGCTCACCTGATAATCGGATTTCTGCATCAAATCCCTTCCCGACGAATTGATTGTGTCCGCCCCTCAGGTAAACCGTTGCTCCCCCGGCGCTGGAAATGAAGGGTGCGATTTCGAAATTGATTTCGTCAGAGGTGAGCTCCGCGACCTCCAAGTCCTTCAAGGTGCCCTGCGGATCGTCGATGATGCCGATGTCTTCGTTTAAGAGATCAATCCTTCCCCAAACGACCTCGATCTCCTTGCCCGGTGGCGCCAGGAAGCGCCAGAGACAAGTCACACGCCCTTGCCTGTTGCTTGCTAGGTTGTTGAACGGGGAACCGATATTAAGGACGGACATCGATTCCGTGATTTCAACATTTCCACCGCAAGATAGTGGCGTTGGGAGCTCCGTGTTATCTGTGTGCCAGTAACAGAACGATTTTTAAGCGAATTACTCTCACACGTACCTGACGTTACTCAGAATGACCACAGAAACTCCCTTACACATTATTGTCTGAGATGTTTGCTGGACTGAGGAAGTGGGTATTGTTTTAATTTTGGGCTGGTGCTCCTCAGCTGTCTCTTGAACACATTTATTTGAACACAATCATTATCATATCATAAAATTAAAATGAATCGATATGCATATTATTATGACAGTGTTAACGAGCGATGCTGCAGCTGATATCATCGCCCACAATAATACTATCACTATTTGATAATGTTCTTATTACTCTCTCATTCGCAGAGTCATCTTTTGTTTTTCATTACCGTAGTTTTGGGGTACAATTTTACCAGTTTTTTTGTTTGTCTGTTTGTAAATGATGTTATATTCAGCGGCGTTAGTTAGTTAGTTTTTTTTTTTACTGGCTTAAGCTGCTTTTACACTTCACATATCACTTTAACTTCTTACGTCATTACGTCTTCAAATATACATGTGTGAATACTTCATTGTTGTGCTGCGACATACCTACAACAGTCACGGTAATGGCGAACCCTCGCTGATTGTCCCATCTAGCAGATCTGTCATCGTAAAATATTGTTACTCCACCCTGCGTCGAGACGAATGGGAGTATAACTGTCGCCACCGTGCCCGCAAATTTGGCGACGAGATACGACTGGTCGGTGGAAGCCGGGTGGTCGAAGATGTTCAGCTCCTCCACGTATGTTATGATCGCCAAGTAATTCACTTGCACCTGCTTCCCTGGGGGAGCACTAACCATCCACAGACAGTCGAACTCTATGCCGGACGGAGGGTCCTGCGTCTGGTAGTACGGAGTGGTGATCGTCCTGGTGGGCTCCGTATCCGTTAGAGTGATGTTTTCACCGCAGGGGAGCGTGTGCTGACCTAAATAAAGATGTGTTGTATCAAAAACGTGTCTGCGAAGCATTCGACTTCTCAAGTAATAACGAAAAGGTCTATTTGCATTTTATGCAGACAGATATTCTTTCAATTTCAGAAGTATATGAAATAACAGTACCATTCTTTTCTGAAGAGAGAGAGAGAGAGAGAGAGAGCACGAGAACAAAATCCACCTGTGACATTAAAAATGTATACTTGATATCTAATTCTCATTATAGCTATAATCATAATGGTGACATTTCGTCGATGCACAATAGTCAACGAAATTATGCGCCTGTAAATATTCTCCGGCCCCCGGGTACCCGGGCACTATCAGGGTACTCGCCGTGTATTGTCGGGGGTTTGTGCAGGCAGACGTCCCTGCCGGCGGGGAACACGTACGGAGTACGCGGGGGTGGCTCAAATGCAGACACCCCCTGCAGACACCCCTTTAAACGGAGTTCCGGCTCGAGCGCAAACATCCCGGCCGGGCTGGGGCCATGTACGGGGTTGCGGCGGCGATGGCTAGATGGTGTTCATTTGGGCCGCGAATTGAGCGGGAATCTCTATCGGGGATGTAACTGGGAGCTTGTCCCTCACCAAATTCAGCTTGGGATTGCAGCGCATGCACCTATCAATACGCCCATTAATACCGTCAGGCATGCATTGCGCATTTTTGCATGCCAGCATAATAATATATAAGGATTATCGGCAGCAGTTATCAACGTCCCCGAAGACAGTGGAATGACGTAATGGCTCGACGGGAGAAAGGTGGGGGGGGGGGGACAAATAGCTTGAATAGTCCGAAACTAAAATTTATAAGGGGAAGAAATAGCCCCCTAAAGGGCTTTTTACACTTGTAAATTTTTGCTTAGTCCCGTACCAACGGTGGGGCTGGGGGGGGGGGGGGGGGGGGGGGCTTAACCCCACCGTTTGTACGGGACTATCCTTAGCCCACTTTCTGTTTACATTCGTTTTTGCGAAAGTGGGCTAGCCCCACGGGTAATCCCGTACTATCTGGCCCTGCAAAATAGCAGGGTTAGCACTGCAATTGCGGTGCCAAGCAAGTGAGTGTAAACAGAACGAAAAAATAATCCTGGGCTAAGCGACGGAGACGAAGTCCGACCCTCACTGACCAATCAGAAACGAGGTAATGAAGTGCTGCCGGTGCGTGCGTGTACGTGTACAGTAAACAGCGTAATCATGAATATTCATGTGGTTTGGAAAGTACCGGACTAAGAAATACGAGTGTAAAAAGGTCAATTTTCTCCTTAGCCCCGGACAAGAGCTTAGTACGAGACTAATTGGCGAGTGTAAAAAGCTGAAAAATTGGTACGGGACTAACGATAGTCCTGGGTCAGAGAAAGTACGGGGTTAAGAAACACAAGTGTAAAAAGGGCTTAACAGAGTGAAGTATTGTTCCATATCGCTAATACTCGGGCCCGTGTCAGCAAGTCATCTGAATCCAGAAAACGAATGCATGACGAAATTACTGTATTCTTTCAACATTTCCCGTGAGTTTGAAAAATCTCTACATATTATACAATATATCTATTCGTAACATATAGAAAAACAAATTATTTGACACCTCCAAGAAATATGAAGCCCCGAAGGCAGAGTTCATTCATAGTGCGTAACAATATCCATTCCACATCAAGAATTGTTCATCTTTCTCCCGCCATTTCTAGACTGAAGTTCGTCTGGTATGAGGGAAGGGACTTCGTCCACTACTGAAAAAAACCCAACAACAACATGGTATGGCGGCCGGGAATTAGTCGGTGAATTGCCGCTGAAGATAGCCTGCCCAGCGGGGAAGCCGGAGGGGAAGTCGGCGGGAATTTGTCAGGGTTAGAGGGGCCCTAATCCCCCAGTGCCTAGGTATAGCCCGGGGCCGGAGAAACTATTGACGGGCGCATAATACTCTTCCATTATCAAATGCAATTGGAGTTGGTGCAAAAACGATGCCATTAATTTCTGAACAAACATGATGAAGAGCAGTTGATCTTGAACAACTAATGAGTGGTTGCCTAACTAACAGAATGACCTCGATTCGTTACAATTTACAAAATGCACTGGAACATACTATTTTTTTTTGACTCACGATGTAATTCTTCTAATTGAAAAAGGAAACAAAAATCGCAAAGCGTGAAAACTGTGCTCAGGACTCTATACATTCAGAATGTCTCACAATCCTTTTATGGAATAGAATGATGATGTCTGTCAACCTATACGGTTGCACTGAATTGCAAGATTAAAATTTACTGATAATTGTATTTGATTCTACCTCTTTTATGCATCTTGTCGTCGAGATTTCTTACTTCAGTCTTTTAACATCAATAGTGTTTGTCAGAATCCCTTTCGGTATGATTTTGAATGATATTAACACAGTGTATCACACAATACAATATACTGTAGACATACATGTATAGACAAGGAGTCCCGAATAAAACGATACACTTTTAAAATGTCCCCCAAATGAAATTTTTTACCGAATTTTGGAAAACTTTTTAGTTATGGATGACTGAGAGGCACTTGTATCATACTCATCACAAAGTAAAAAAAAAAAAAACCCACTAAAGTAAACTAAACTAAACTAAACTAAACTAAACTGAAACAAAACAATGTTTCATGCTTGAGTGAGCACCGTACACTTTCATAAAGGATGTGAAAATTAGGTTCCGCAGGAATTGGCTATCCAATTTGGGTGAAGTGAAAGTGTGTTGGGGGTGGTAGTATGTGTGCGAGAGTGTCTTAGAAAGACATGTCACAGTTCTGCAAGACACATTTCATTGCTATAGGTCCATCCTTAGCAATTTTGCTCCACTTCCAACCATCCGTCGCACATTTCCCATACCCCCAAAACACCATTTTCTAGCGGGACAAAAAATGGCAGGGGCAGGTGCACCAGCCAACTGAATGGATTAATAGAGAATTCCTGTGTGGTCTGCCTTTTCTCTTTCTTTACAAAAGTGGGCAGTACTGACATTGGTGTCATAATTATGATACAAGAGACCCTCAGTTAATACATATTTTAAAAAGAAGAAAGAATTCAATGACTTTTTTTTTTGAGGGAGGGTCATTTTAAAGCTATATATCATATTCATATATACTTTTTTTTCTTCATGGAAGCAATCCTCAATTAAGATGTTAAAAAACGGAAGCTCCCAACAAAACGTCGTTAAACACATTATTCTAAGAAAATAGGAATTGAAGGGCAGATATTGCGTTCCTACGGAAAATTTGAAGAATTGCTCTCCAATTGGTACTAACTCTACAGAAACAAATTCATTTTAAGTTGTCCCATACAGCCATATCTTCGAAGCAAAAATTCTTGAGAGAAACTGGAAAAAAAAATCCGGCAAGGTAATTATGATTTTTGATCCAAAAGGTGCTAAATTCATTTCTGTTTTATTCAAAATGTTGCTAAATCCAGCAGCATCAAATTGGAAACACATGTGCGTGTTTATTCGCATTTTGAACCCAGAGTAAGACTAGGTGGGCGAGCTTTCATGATGTAGCTTTCCAAATGACTCACGTATTACCTAATTATTGGCTCTGGAATGTTTCCTTTCATACTTCCTTTCATCCCAGAAAAATACACAGGCGCAGGAACTAGTCTCTAAAACAATAAGATATAAATTCTGTGAAAATCTGTGTCGATACATAAAGACTTTTCCAAAGCGCATTTTCTTTATCCCATAATGGGGTCCTATATCAAGGAACATGAAATGTTTCCATGAAAACACTTTGAAGCGCGCGAAATAAAAATCCATTATTTTTTCTCCTTTCCATCAAAAGGGAATTTAGCACCTTTCGGAAAAGAACTCTTCTATTTAAACACAAAGAACACCACGTACAGATACCATACTGCTAAAAGTAAAATATCGAATTGACTAGTTCTTCTCAACAAGCTTCTTTAAAACACACACACACACACACACACACAACAGAAAAATGTTCCGCATATGAAATATTCCTCAGTCAGCGGGCTTTTGATTTAAAATAAATACTGAACATCCATATTCTGTATACAAGTCAATTATATAGTAACAGAGTCACTTGATAGATAAATAAATATAAATATGATATGCTTAAAACATGCAATAGCTAATGAGGCAGGGAGCAAATCTTGCCCTTGAACCTTACCGTAGGATACCGGCACTGCAAGAAGGACCAGACAGGCTGCGTAGGCAAACCTCAAAGCCATGGTTGGCGCAGTATCAGACAGTGCCACGGTCATAGCATTTGCAGGTATTACGAAAGAGTGTTCGTACTGCGTTGACTGATAGCCACTTAGCAACGCAGACGATAATGACTTTCAAGTCCATCAGTACCCCCTTTATATCAACAGAGAGCCATCGAAACACAGAGAGAGAGATAGAGATAGAGAGAGAGAGAGTAAACAGGATGGGGCATGATTTGTTTGTGGTGGCTAGTGATAGGGAAATTGCAACCCTGACTTCTATAATGAACTTTAAAAAGGAAAACCAAAGAAGCATTTCCGAAAAGATTGTTATTCGATGGTCGTGATATGAAATACAATAATTATACAAACACCTGTTCAGTCACAACAAAAATCACCACGTCAGCTGACAGCAACAGACAAAAAGTCGAACAAATCAAATCATCAACTAAATGATCACCACGTCTTCAAACGTCAACACAAACGGTATTGGCCTTAACCATTTCTGTGCCAGGGACTTTGGTCAGTGTGTACAATGCTATGGGGCCTCTCTGTGCCAATCCGCTCTCAAAGCACTCAAAAGGTTTAAGTTCATGAACACTCACTTTACAGGGGCGGATCCAGGAATTCCGCAAAGAAAGGTGCCTTTACGAAATTAAAGGGGGTGCACGCACCCCATCCCCATTTTTTTAATTTAAATTATTTCTGTTTAAGCAAAAATAAAAAATAAAATAAAATAAAACAAAATAAAATAAAGGGGGACGCGCCCGGTGCACCCCCGCCTGGATCCGCCACTGCATTATACTCCCAAGGAGACACGAATTAACAGAAGGAAACAAAGAGAAAAGGAAGATATATCTGACCTGTTGCCATGACCATATTATTTAGTCGAGTTTCAATGGTGAAGATTATGATACCTCTTTATTGATCGTATAGTCATATCAAAGTCCGAAAATTGTTGAATCAATCGCGAGAACAATATGTTTGTCCGTATGTCACATAAGACATCCGATAATTTGTCCTTCACCTTATACGAAATACTCTCCTGTCGGCAGCATATTTTGATTTGTGCAAAGAAATAAAAGAAAGGACACACACACACACACACACATACACACAATAAGCACACAACTGTACGCAAAGATTCAAGATTCATACTATTTTAATATCCATCAAAAGTGAACAGAGAAATTACTTGCAATGTATATGCAGAACATGTTTGTAATAATTGCAAAAACCCACGTAAATTAACAAAGTACATGTGAAAATGAGTAACACATGAAGAAATATGAAGAGCATGCTTCCAAAAGGCGCTAAATCCATTGAAAAATGATTGATTTAGCGCTTTTTGAAACCAAGCTCTTCATAATTACATTTTATGTATATATAATATTTATCTATATATCTATATATGAAGAGCTCATTTGCGAAAGAGGCTAGATCCACTTTTAGTTCTTTAGAGAAAAACTGGTTTGTGAGAATTGTACACAAGTGTATGGAAAATCAAAATTCAATTTTGCTATAATTTCTTTTCAAATGGTTGTCAGGAGTTGAAATTTTTACTGTAACTAAATCAAATGGGATCCTATGCAGTAATGCTAATAAGTAAATTTTCATCAAATATGTATGTAGCCCCTTTTGCAAATAAGCTCTTCATACATATATATGTATATACATATGCATATTGTATAAGTTAATTAAGGATGGGAATTGAAATGGAGGGTCCCACTGAAAAGCAAAGCTTGTACGATAAGGGACCCTCAGAAAATTCATAAGACATCGAATAATTAATTAAAGAACCTACAAACAGATATAAAACAAAATCAAATGAATCAGTGTCAACCGACATGAAATCAAATTGGGAAGGAATATACACACACACACACACACACACACACACACACACATATATATATATATATATATATATATATATATATATATATATATATATATATCTTGGGGGGGATGATAAAGAGGAGAAACCCTGACATAGATCTAGTTTAAAGTTGCCAGGAAGTTGGAGAATGTGAACATTGTCACGATATCGCGATAGTGTGTCCTTGGTGCTTCTAACAAATAAAATGAAATGAAACAAATGAAATGAAGTGAAATGAAATGAAATGAAATGAAATGAAATGAAATGAAGTTTCCCTGCACTCTCCTGACATCATACACACGCAATAGGCCAGTTCGGGCTTCCACTTTGCGCATGTGCAGAAGAAAAAAGGATTCATTTGTACCAACAGGACACGTTGGTTTGTAAATTCACTGAGACAAACATCTGTGATAATATTGTAATTATCATTCAAATAATCATTGTAAATGGTGCTTGCCAGCACATCCACCTGACAGCAAAATAGGTTTTCATGGCGAAAACTCGAACATTTTAAAACTTTTGCCACCGTTCACACACGCTGTATTGTGCAGGGCAAATCATTGCGATGCTTAAAAGAAATCAATAGTGAAGGAACATTAACTCGGGCATCCGAGAGCATGGACCTATTAGGGCGAGCGGCATGTATAGGATTGACAGATTCGAGTTCACACACATCCGCTGGAAACAAATTATCGCCAAGTTTCCCAACAAATAAAGCGGGATCGATTTTTGGATCGCGATGTGACAATTAACAATTGTGTGTTTGTGTTTGTGTGTGTGTGCGTATGTGTGTGTGTTTGTGTATGTGTGTTTGTCCACAAGCACGAATTTCACAAATTACAATCTTTTGCAATGCAACGGGTACTAACGACTCAGAATGTTAACACCTTTTAAAGAAGCAAAAGGTAGCGGTCAGGGGGCATAGAAAACCAAAATTGTCGTTGTTGTTGTTTGTTTGTTTGTTTGTTAATGTTGTTGTTTGTCTGTTTGAGTTTTGTGCTTTGATTTGATGTTCAGATAGTACGGAGTATGCATGCGATGGAAACTTAAATGTATGCATCAAGGTCGGTGATTTGCACTGTCAAGGGTTCATTTTCTCCTCGTTAAGCGCATCCCCTGACAGTTATTTGACCCTAACGATCGTAACCACAAGAGAGAGAAAGAGAGAGTGAGGTTGTTTTTACACCTACTGAGAAACGGAATTGTAATGCTGAATTATGAACTCGATTGCAATTACGATTCGAATTATCGTTCGTTCTCACGACCAAGGAAGGCTTCACGGATTCTACGAATTTGAATTTCAGAACAAGGAGGAGAGGATTGGCTTCTTTCCACGTTTCCACCTATCATTCTTGAGCCGTAAGTAGCGAGCGCTTTGACTATAGCAGTGTGAACATTTCATTAGCGCAGTCTCTCTAAGCTCCGCCCCCAGAACACATTTGGTGGCCAATCGCGTTCACACGACTGTTTCGCTCCTTAATTCTGGAGAAACGTACTTGACTGGAAAGCACGATGACATGATGATGATGATGATGATTATGACAATAATAATAATAATAATAATAATAACAATAATAATAATAATAAGAATACATTTATATAGCACACATCCAAATTTTCCCACACGCAATCTGTCTTCCGTCAACTGAACTGGTTTCCCATCAGGTCCAGGATCCACTACAAGACTTCTGCACCGTATATAGAGCAGACCATTACAGTTGATATACGTTCACAATCAGATTGTGGATGTGCCCGAACGCCCCTCCCTCCCCCACCACCACTGTTACCATGGTCCGTGAATGTTTGATATGTCTTGATTGAGGATAAAATTATCCTTATACAGGCTGGTACTTTTGAGCCAAGTTTGTTGGAGTGCTCAGCCTGTAAATGGATTGAAACAGTTAGGGCGCCACCCCAGCTATGAGCACAAGCACAGATTTGGCTCCGCCTCCAGAGCAATTGTTTGAAATTGCCCATGGCTTAAAGGAAACCAAAACCCAAAGAGAAAAGGGGATTGAGTGAAAGCAGCAACATTTGTGGAACACATCAGTGAAAGTTTGAGGAAAATCGGACAATTGAGGCAAAAGTTATGAATTTTTAAAGTTGCGAAAATGCAGATAAATGGAAGCGCAAACATTTACATATATGTATACATATATGTATATATATATATAGTATATATTTATATATTATATATATATATATACATATATGTATACATTATATGTATATATATATATATGTATTATATATATATATTGTATATATTTATATATTATATATATATGTATATACATATATAAACAAAGAAACAAAGAAAGGGGAAACTGAAACAAAAAACTACAACAACAACAACAACAATAACATTTGGAATAAATACGAGGGATCCCTTGCATTTATTCCAAAGTTGATTTACATCCTTTGGGTTTATGTCAGGTTAATGTGTGTTTGTGTGGCACACATACACACGCTATAGCTTATGACCACACGAGCAAAGAGAATTAAGGGTTTGGGACGAACACCTATCTAGGGCTTTCAATAGCTCAGTCGGTAGAGCATCGGTCTAGTAATCCGGAGGTCTTGGATTCGAATCCCAATGAAAACCCATTTATATATATATATATATATATATATATATATATATTATAACATAATATAGATGGCCCGGTGGCCCCGAGACCACTAAAATTTGATGTCAGGCCACTAAATTCCCCCAAAGACTATCTTTTGGTAGTCCGATTGGGAGCTGCAGAAATTCAAAATGATTGTTCATATTTCCTCTTATTCGGGCGAAGACATTTTCCTTTTCGAGCGATTGAAATTTAATATTCATTTTTTTTTTTTCAGTGGCCAGCACGGGCCACAAGAGAAAAAGTGTCGATCCTCGATTATGAAATGATATATACACGTACATGTATGTATATCAATAGTGCGAGAGATTGTTCCCTTCCCAAACGCACGCGGTGCCTCCTTGTGGGTAGCATATAGTGAAAGAAATTAGACTATAAACAGTCTTGTCCATATGCATTGCACACATATGCATACATACACACACATACGCACATACATACACACATATATATGTATATATATATATATATATATATATATATATATATATATTGTGACGAACTCGCCTTCTCGTCGTGAATTAAAATAATGTATTTGACTGTTTGTACAATGTCTCTGCGAGCCGTGTCAGGATGGCCGAGTAGGCGGGGTTCGTTTTGTTGCAGTTTACAACGATCCCTTTAAATTATTAGAACTACTAGTAGTAGTCTGTACGCTACCATGTATTATGTTGTGTCAGAAGCAGCTCACCAACACAAGCGGCACACATACCAAGTTCAGCATCACTTAAAGTATGTCACTCCCAAGCGTCACTTGTAGAGGATGTTGAATTGGTACACTTATTTTGTTACCAACTTTTGCTACCAACTCTTGCTACCAAGTTTTGTTACCAACTCTGCTACCAACTCAGTCACGCTAACGTGGAACACCTTTCACAACCATATGGTGGCACAGTATCATTGATGGCATGGGGTAAAATGCTGTATCGCACCGTTACCAACTTCCTCAGGCGACGACTGGAACTTGGATTGGGCACAGGGCATATGCGACAAGTCACATTACCACTATTCCCGAAATCTAACGGCGACGACTGGAACTTGGATTGGGCACGGACTATGCGACAAGTCACATTACCAATATACCCGAAATCCAACGGCGACGACTGGAACTTGGATTGGGCACGGACTATGCGACAAGTCACATTACCATTATACTCGAAATCCAATGACTTGCTAGTTGGTCTTCTCAGGAACGGCGCTCCAACTCAGGAACATGTACCACCACTCTCCGAATTGTTGTATTGTGGTAGAATCCTCATGAAGACACAGTGCACACAGCAATTCAGGAACACATGTACAGTTTAATACATATAAAATAACATGAACAACACATTGGAAATATTATGTCATACACGGGCTACTTTGTTGCGGACCGTACCGTACATGTCACACAACGGCCACTTTATACACCTCTCCTCCTGTCGCGGAATGAGGCATGCAATCCTGCACAGCGCCGTAAGCCATGTGCAATATACCCGCAGTAGTCCTTCAAATTATTTAAAATGTTGACGTGGTTACAAAATTCGTACAATGATTATACGTTTTAACAGTATCTCTTGTACATGGTTACTATAATTCGGCATGTATCATTTGTCTAAACCGGAGTTGGTATTAAATAACCCAAACTTGCCCAGGACAAACAAGTAACCACAAATTAGATAATAAATGTTTAATCTCATAACGATGCACTACCACCTTGAAACGTTTGTCCACCGTTCCGATAATGCGCCCATTTCTATACTACAGGCACAATCGATTATGACAAATTATAATCGAACGATTAAATCGAATTTCGTTACAATATATAAATATATATATATATATATATATATATATACATGTATACATAGACATAACTACATTTATTATAACACTTTCTAAATCAACATATCATTATAAACATTTTTTAATGTTACCGAATATTA
Source organism: Diadema antillarum (assembly GCF_040938485.1). NCBI lineage: Eukaryota > Metazoa > Echinodermata > Echinoidea > Diadematoida > Diadematidae > Diadema > Diadema antillarum. The sequence goes on along the minus strand of NW_027271591.1, from coordinate 329,758 downwards.
TGTCTATGAAGTTTTTTAAGTTATTATATTTCGATGAAAAGAATAAAAAAGAACAGAGAAAATAATTACAATAAAGCTCTCTGTTTGCGTTCAGGCTGAATAGACACACACACATACACACACACACACACACACACACACACACACACACACACTCACTCACACACAAATTGAGCACCCCGTGTCATGATATATACGCGTATACGTTTAAATGGATGTTTTAATGTTTTCATAATTTCTTAAGCATTTTCAAGTGGAGACAAACTTGCATTAAATGTTGTGGTACAATACTGGATATCAAAACTGCATAACTTCCTACAATTATCAAAACTGCTTAACTTCCTACAATGATCGTACATGGACAAAAAACCCGCAAACAGAACAAAATAATATAATATTCCACAAACTAAATACGGTATGAAGGGTTTACAAAGTCTGAAATAGTTAAACTGCTGAGATGTAAAAATATCTTAGAAGTATATCGCAAGGAATTAGGTGATCATGTGTGATGATGCAGTGCATTAGGGATTTGAAAATATGACATAATCATACGTACATTTCATTTCATTTCACGTTATTCACGTAACACAAACGATCATACATTCTGAACTGTATGCGCTATTGTGTCGCACCCCCCCCCCCCCCCCCCCAGTATAGTGAACCGCATCGCCTGGGTATTAAGAAATGAAATATCATGACTTGTATATCTATCTTGGAATATTATTCATGTGTCCGAAATGAACTTAAAGAAGAGTGATGGAAAACAGCTTGAATCGATTCAGACAAAAAGATCGACCAAGTTGTTATCTGAAGTTAGATCATTGTCATATTGTGAGAGAATCAAGTCTTTGGGAATTCCATCCCATTAGTATAGAAGTGAACGTGCAGATTATGATTCAAGTCTTCAAGATTTTGCATGATATCTAAGATTTTGATCCTGCTGTTTGTTTTTGTTATCAATAATCAAGTTACGCGTGATCATGAGTTCAAGTTGTATATAGGAAGATGTCGCACTAGTAAGAGGAAAGAGTGAAATCTTTGAATAGCCCTTGTGCTGATACTGTCGAGGCAACATCAATGATCACTGGAAACAGAAGCATAATAGATTTAATCCAGATTGCATAAACTGACCTCCCCGTGGACACATCGCGCTCTTGAACATATCGTATTCCTTTCTCCCTTGCACATGTGTCGTTGATGATAACGCTACGCGGAAACCTATCAAAATGTTAAAATCCCATAACTTCTCATTCATTTGGTTATTCTTTCTTTGTTGTTTTCTGTTTGGCGTAATTCCTACAGCTAAAGTCATATTCATCGAGTAGAATTTTTCATGACTTGGGGTTGTTGTATTATTGCCAGTAGTAGAATAGATAGGCCTATACGATTATCCCCAGATTTCAATTATAGACAAAGCGAAACGCTCTCCTCTGTCAATGTCTGTTCCTCCGCCATGTCCACTGATCCGAAAGCATTATTTGAGGCTTTTCTTTGAAATCTCGTGATTGAACCAATGGGCATATCAAGTTGCCATTTATTGAGTACTTTTTTTTTTTACTATCACCCCAATCGTAAGTCCTTGATTCATCTCTAAGAATCAATAACATGCTTAGTGCTTCTGAGTTTGGTTGAAGGTTGTTACAGGTGTCAGTGACGATGTAGAAGTATGATAGAAGTTCTGTTGTGTGAGCGTTCATAGACATTTTTATGATTTACTTCATTTTCGTTTTCTTTTATCTCATGAAGTGTGAGCGCGCCCATTTAATATGTATGTTCTTGTTTTGGAGAAGATTACTTGTATAGAGTCATTTATTGAATTTCATTCACTCATTCAGTCTTTCTTACACACTCCATACTGTGTCCAATGCGTTCATCTGGCCTTACTCTCCAGATGCCCATTACACATCTCAAGGGATACGGAGACCGGACATTTTCCTCTTTCGCTCCTCGCCTATGGAACTCCCTCCAATCTTTTCTCCGTGAAATTGACAAACTGGATCACTTCAAAGCCTCACTAAAAACTCACATTTTTTTTTTTTCACCAGGCATTCAATTGCTAACTGTCTTGGAGGAGTCTGCGCCTGTGAATGTTCTATAACAGATGTATGGCGCTATACAAATGCTGTAGATCATCATCATCGTCAAAAATGATAACGACACCTATGGTGTTACCTCATGATATCCTTAGGTCCTCTCTGTCACTTCATCATTATAGTTCATTTGAGAGAGAAAAGCAACGTGAAATACAGCTAAGACCCATGTTAATGACACGCTCCTTAATCTCTTAATTTCCCTGTAAGCTCGACTCATTTTCGACATATATTTCATCAAAGGAGCTAGCATGCTTCACTTAAACGCCTTAAAATTTAAACGAAAGATGTAATGCGCATGAGGCATAAAGGGCAATAAGATTATAGACAATTCATTTCACTCAAATATATTCATTGAAGTGTTTTTTTTCACTCATTGTTATTACGAATATCACACACTACCAGGCGAACACAAAAGAGTTTTCCGTGAAACGTATATGAAGGTTACCTCAATGATATGATGAAACAATAATTACTATAACAGAGTTATTAATAAACTGAAACTCGCGAACTAGTGTCTGCTGCAAATGGCAGATACACGTGAAGGCTTGCAAACAAATGGAGACACAGCAACAACAACAGCAACAAAAATCACACGAACATTATTGCGCCAAATGAGATGAATTGCACACATTTTTCGAAAGGAGTCTGTCTTAGCAATACATACGATATAACGAAACTTTAGAATGCAAATTTGTTTTAAAAAACATGTTTTATAAACACATAAACAATGATATTTTATTGAGGTCTGCATCTTATATTAGTTCTTCCTTTTGGTGCAAAGGGTGAGGTCTTTTTATACAGTGTACTCCCGTTATAACGGAGTTCTCGGTACAGGCGGTTTTCACTCGTCATATCGAAATTTCCTTATAGCCGAACAGTAAAGTATATAACAATATATAGGTGGTAATTTTGAGACCTGAATCTTTACTTCGCTGTCTCGAGAATTTCGTTATAACCGTGTTCACTGTACATGTATCTCTTCTCCTGCTCCTTCCTTTCTCCTTTCCATCTTCCTTGTATAATTTTTCCTCTTTTTTGTCTCGTTTCGTGAGAGACTGTGCGGCCTTTTTAGTCTTGGTCAAGTAATACACAGTACCGTGGCAGCCATTTCTCTCAACGGGGAGTTAACCACTGTGGTGACTGTTATATACGATTATTGCTCATCACTTTATGAGTCTACTAAGAAGACTACGTTACCATACCAACGAGATTTTACCCGATAAGATCCCACATTGTCCTCGAGAAACATATTTACGTATTCCCACTATTCTGTATAACCCTCACCTATACTTAAATGTAAGCCAGAAATAGTAATTTAATTTTCTCTTTTTATTGTCCACCATAATGATGTAGTAAACGGCATCGATCAGGTCTTTAAATATTTTCTGATGTATGTCTTTACTTGGACATTCAAATCAACGCTTTTCTGATGAGATTCTGTGATCGTAGATTTCCAGAACGTGGAAAGTATTTTCTAAGGTGGGATTCATGACTTTTGAAATAGACAACGTCCTCAGTTAATTATTGAATTGCAGATCGGTGGCATGTACAATAATGGTGAGCCCCAAAGAAACCGGTTTATCATGTTTTATGAAGCTTAATTACAATGTATCTGTATACTTCAAATCACGCCGGAAATTATGTTCTAAAGTAACGCACCATTTACTATACGAAGCTAACGGTAAAAAATGTTTGAGAAATGTAAGCACGCAGTTTTGAGAAATGAGAAATGTAAGCACGCAGTTTGAGAAATGTAAGCACGTATAGCGAGTTATGATATACTCAATAGGAAAACAAAGAAAAAGGCATAGTATGGTACTTTATCATAGACACGGCCTTCTCACGTTTTTTTTTTCTATTTCAGTTACTCAAAGTAAAATTGGCAGTCATCATAATCGTTTGCCAGATGGTAATGAATAAGGCAGCAGCGAGATATCGATATGATCAGCCCCGTGTGATCCTAGGAACTACGGCTAAATTTTACGATGATGAGAGTGATCACAGCGCCGAGAAAGAGACACACGAGCCCGGTAACCATGCCGACAAGGATTGTCGTGTTGGTGCTCATCGAATATTGAGCTGTGACAACGGAGCAGCAGACATCCACGTTGCAGAGAGGTTAAGGAGAAAAGGAAGAGGGGAAAAGATGTTTAGAGCTTAGATTAAAACAGTCTCTTGTCTCTCAATTGAATGATTTGATTCGATTTGATTTGACCTTATATCTATATATACTGAAAAAAAGTGTTTAAGAGGCAACTTCTTATCATTGTGTAATGAACAATATGTGTATATGATAATGAACAGTATACTAGTATTCAAACTCTTCATTTATTGTGATTGTAAACAATCAAATTACAATATCAAGAACGCGGTCTGAAATCATCACTCAAACACTTGACAAGTCTCTAGTTGTATGACGCTCTATGGTGTGAGAAAAAAATAAAAGAAATATGAGAGGCAAATTCAAGTATCAATATACATCAAATAACTGATTACTACACACATCTGTGTCAAACTATAAATGCATTAAGAGCACCAAAAAAAAAAGTTTCACAACGTGGTCTGCAATTTACACTTTCCCGAGAGTCTTGCGACATGTTTATCTGACGTACTCTTGAATTGTACAGTGAAATTTAAAACAAAGGAGGACTGATAACGAAAAAAAAAAAAAAAAAAAACCGGGGCTAACTCTCATTAAGGTGGTTCATATTTTCATTTAAGTTTTAAGAGTATACATACCTTGCTCTTGATCCGCAAGGTGGAAAGGTCCTCTGGACACGACCCTAGGTGTGGAACTCTGTCCTAGGAGAGCCTCGGCGGAACGTCGGCTTCGAGTCACGCAGCCCTGGCTGCACCGCGAAGTTCCGTCGTCCTCGAAACAGACCAGTACCTCGCAGTGTACGTACACCTTGGTGCAGATAGACGACGGCAATTTTATTTCAGACATAACTGTTTGTCTCTATTTTTATATAACAGGTTCGAACTACCGGAATGAGCGTTGAAGAATTTCAGATAAAAGTTGGGATAGGATTGATGAAAACATTTCAAATAAGGGGCACAGAAATATGTTCACTTTCCCTGCTGCCACCAATACGTCTTTGAGTTACCTTCGAGTTTAAACCAATACGTCTTTGAGTTACCTTCGAGTTTAAACTTACGCCTTGACTGCCATTTACTCTCATTAATCCTGGCAATGCAGCTTCGTCCTGCAGCGGCGAGAAATACCTGCTGAAGGGCTCCACGTAATATAAGAGTTTGTAATCACAACTACCTCTTCAAATATTTCATCTTAAACGGAAATCCTGCGTTTAGGAATGTTTTCGGAAGTAATCACATAGTGATTCGCTTATTAAAGTATTTTATGTCTTCCGTAGTTTTCTTGGTTGTCTACTGGGATTATCTTGCCCGTTTTTCTTGTTTTATAATTTCATTCAGTAGCCTGCAGTGTGACACGAAATTCTGTTTTACCTGTGAGAAGTTTCCAACGAAGGAATATCCATCCAGAGAGAAAGCCTCGAATTTTGGTCTCAAATCCGTGGACATTTCAAGCGTGGAGTCGACCGCACATCTAACCAAAGAAGAAATTGAACACATTATTGTTCCTAAAGTAAAGTAAAGTTCGACAGAAGGCAAATAAGTCCAACGAGTCCGACGCTAGGAAAACAAGGCCCACGAGTCCGACAACAGGCAAACAAGGCCCACAAGTTTGACACTAAGCAAAAGAGGTCCCGAGACCGACACACTGAAGCCACGTATCATATAGTCGAACTCATGGGCCTTTTTTTACATAGTGTCGAACTTCTGGGTCATGTTTGCCCAGTGTCAAGCCCATAGGCCTTATTTGCCTCGTGCCCAGCATGGTTGTCTGTATGACTCGTGGGCTGCATGACTCATGGACCCTTTTTCAATGTCGTACTGTATGACTCGTGGGTGTCGGTCTCGTGAGATTTAAAAAAAAACCAGTTACAAGTGTACAAAAGAAGTATAATTCAGACAGCGGAACAAGATGTTCTTTACCCTCTGGTGATGAGAGTATATTGTGTGGAGTCCAGTGGATCCGGTGACGGAGTTGACCAGCAGTTGTCGATGAAGACGGTCAATTCGGGCACGCTGGTCAGCGTAACGCCAAAAAAGACGCGATCGCCCAATAAGATGGGTGCCTCTGGGTCTTCGGGGTTGTTGTCGAATTGCTCGTCGGAATAGCGGTCGAAGCTCAGGATGAAGTTGCCAAAGCCAACTTCGCTGATTTCGATGGCGCTGCTGACGGGGTTGAAGAATCGGCTAAGGACCTGCTGTCGTTCTAGTTCGCACTGAACATCGACAGTAATATCGACCATGTCTCGAGTGATCTCGGTGTCCAGTTCTGGCCTTATGTGCAAGTATCTCACTTTGTTCGAATAAATAATGGCCGAGTTCGTTTGCTGCGTGATAATAGAAAGACCAGACAAATTTTGAATTCTATGGTCAGAGAAACTTTCTTACAAACACGTGCATGCTTTGTGAACAGTAATTAGGCCTACATTTTTCAGCACAAAAAAAAAGCTTATACTGTTCTGTACAGTGAAATAATCTTTGTTTTAGACGAATAATTATTACTTAATATGTAAAGGTGATTAATAAAGATGAATTCTACTTTACGTAGTCAAGTGTACATTAGCCAGGTTTAGATCTGCGATGCGAACGCTAAGACGACGCAGCCTCCCGAGTCACCAGTTTTAACCTATGAATTAGCGTCGTCTATCTTTCGCAACGCAGATCTAAAGCTCGCCATCAGCGAGGACACCGCTACATTTTAGGCGTTGTAAACGGTAGCCCGTCACGAATAATTGGAGACAAGAAGGAAAAGAGATGTCAACAATATTTTGATAACGTCCTTTTCACCCCCAAACTCACCTCCATCATCGTCTGACACCTGTCATACCTCGTGCTCATCATGAGCTGGTTTTCATCGTGGTCGACGGCGATACAGCTGTCGTCAATGAAGTGGAAATCGCTTGCATTGACCATGTCGGGCAAGACTGATTTCAGCAGGTAAACAGTCAAGGTCATGCTATCGCACGCTACAGTCACACCTGCAAAAACAGAGTCCGAAGGGGGGGAGGGTTGAGCTGTTTTTTTTTTTTTGTTGTTCCTACAATATTCTAAGCCACTCATGAAGTGCTTCCTAACGTGGATAGGGACAGTGTATTCCTGATCATGGTAGTTTATTGTGGTTTGTGGAAATGATTTGTGATTACTTAAGCGAGTTATTTTGTTGTAATTATAAGCTAAGTCATATCGGTAAATGAAAAAAGATTGTGCTTAGTATCCTTTGTAGAGCATGTCATAGTTTGTGATTTCGTGGCTACCATTTCTCAACACGATGGCACAACACATGTTTCTGTATGCTCTTAGTAAACTATGGATTGATATGACTTAATGAATGAGTTTTAAAATCAATGTTTGGAAATTACATCCGAACTTACAGCGGGGAAAAATATGTCGCCATGATCTCCTATAAGAGGGTTCTTATATACATTCTACTGACTGCTGACAATCTTTACAATATTATTTGTATTTGTATTTATTTATTTACCACTTGTGGGATGGATAGCCCTTTCAGCAAATTGCTGATTTTCGAAGGGGTCCAACCAAAGTAAAAACAACATAACAATACACAAAACATTCAATATTGGAGAGTATTAAAAAACAACAACAACAAATGGAAAAAATGACTGTACAAGAAATACACAAATTTAGCTGAAACAGTAAACAAATATAAATATACGCGAGGTACATATAAGGAAAAAAAGAACTCAAACAATAAGGAGCAAAAAAAAAACAATCAGAGGTAGGGAGGAAAAAAAAGAAGAGAGAGAGAAAAAAAAAGCTAAGCAAAAATAATATCTCGTACATTTTTTTACCAAATCAAAATGCCATAAACTCAATAATGTAAAGCATTCAATGCAATTGGAATGGTCTTCAAATAACGTTTAAAACTCTCAACTGAAACAAATTTACTGATGTTTTCATGCACGTTTGATAAATGCACGTTCCTGAGTATCCAACAAGTAAGAATGTATGCCGACGTGAATACAGTGTATCTGAATTCTGTCCTGTAACTTCTCTCGACTTCCCCTTTTTCATTTCATTGGTATTTAAGAAACCTACCATCGGATATTGACACCTGTTCCACTGCTTCTGTCGTTAGCTCTGGCATCTCTGTAAGGTCAATAAATATAAGTCAGTAAGTCAGCAATATTAACAGACATTACAATCAACGGCGTAGCCAGGATTTCATCTTAGGGGGGGCGGTGAGTCTGCGAGGGAGCGAAGCGACCGAGCCCGAGCGAGCGGAGCGAGCGAGGGGGGGGGAGGGTGTGGGAGGGGGTGTCCCCCCTCCCACGGTGAGAACTTTTTAGGTGATCCGAGTATCCTCTCGGATCACCTTCTGTATCTGTACGGATTCTTTGTTGGTTCTTCTTCTTCTTTATTTCTGGACAAAAGTTGTGTATCTACTTACTCAGAAAGTACTCAGAGTATCAATTTCAAACTCATACCATATATGTATCATGTCCCAAAGACGACAAATCTAATGTATCATTGTGATCAGTCGACCGTGACGTCACTATGACGTCATTATATGAAAACACATTCTCAATCATATCTCATTAATGGAATGGAATTTTTCAATGAAATTTACGTCACATATATTTCAAGTTATGCGCATTTTACTCATATTCTCAAAATTCAGATTTTCTCTTAAGACGTGCGCGTACGCGCGCGTTGAAATATTTGTATGCTCAAATCGAGCTCAAATTTTTTTTGCACACGTTTCAGACCATTTGGAGCATTTTTTGAAAAATTGAAAAAATTGGACGGACGCGTACGCGCGCGCGCATATTCACACGCACAGCTCATATGCAATAGAAATATCCCTTTTTTCACACTTATCGGCTGCCTAAAATGTCAAGGAATATTTCTACCAAGTTTCAAGTCAATCCGACTCAATATGACGTCATACGGGCCCGTCAAAGTTGAAATTCCGCGCGCGCGTCAATGGCGATATACAGTGCAACTATGCCAAAAAACCACCAATTTTAAATCCGATATTACTCGTCAGGATGGACGGTGACCCCCCATTTTCTTTACATATTCTGAAAGCTGATAAGCTGTACATGTCATTTCATGGGTTGGCAATACTGAAAAAATGATCAAAAGATATCAAACTTCTTAATAAAGTAAAAAAAGGAAATTTTCAAAATGACGTCATCAAATTTTAAGTTCACTCGAGCGTATCTCACTAATCCTTTGCCAATTTTCACCCAAATTTCAATATGTTGTAGCTTATTAGATGTTCTTTCATTAATATTTTACAACATTTTGATTGGATGACGGTATCACCTCGTAAAAATGGATTGAAAGTAATATTGTCAAATTTGACCAGTTTACGTGTTATCTCTATGGGAGAGCAGTTTTTCTGGCAGTGAAACTTGACATGACTCTTTTTTTCGAGCACTAGCTCACTTATGCTTCGGTGAATTCCTCCCAGATTTTAGTATGTTGTAGCTGAGACTTTGGGCTATCGTAAATGTGCCCTCCATTTTTTCATACGATGTCGGCATCACGTCGAAAAACTTGGTTGAAAATGGCACGAGGCTTCGATGCAGCGTCATTTTGCTTAATACACAGGGCCTATGGAGAATGAAATAGGTCATTGCGTAGCGCATCCGACTCGTAATCCTAAGGTCACTGGTTCGAGGCTCACCCCTGCCAATATTTTTTTTAAATTTTTTCAAACACTTTTTTTCTTCTTTTTCTTTACTTAATCTTAATCTCCCTCTCCTTACTTTATCTTTTTCTGATTTTTTTTATGCTTCTCCTTCAAATTTCTATAAAATAACATAATTTTTTCTTTATTTTTCTTTCTTTCTACTACTTTCTGTGCAATAGATGAACAACAACAATGGCTACCAATCCCATATTTTGCACATATTTAGTACATGTCACGTACATTATTTCATAAAATAACAACTACTTGATCAGACACCATCTTGGGTATGTAAATTAGGGTCAAAGGTCATAAATGTTTCATCCTGTATCTTGGTGAATACATGTCCTATCTTTCCCATATTTTGCACACGCAAAGACCATGTTACAAGAATCATTTCATAAAATAATCACTTTTTGCTTAGACGCCATCTTGGGTGTGCAAAGTGAGGTCAAAGGTCAAATATACTTCATTCTGTATTTCCGTTAGTGTATACGGAATTCGGTACCAAAGATGGCAGGTCTCACTCCCTTTTCTAAATGAGAATCCAAACATCACACGGCCAATGTCCCGTCAACACAGATGAAACCTGTATGGTCATGAATATTTGGATCAGGACTCAAATCATTGATTTTGGAAGAGATCGGATCACCTAATTTGTCAGTGTTGACAAATTCCGGTTCTAGTTGCATTTTGATGTTGCAAATGGTGCAATTTGATGCATGTTTTTGCGCGTTATATCGACGTGAAACAGTCCCACTTGTTTAAGGTAGCAGTTTATTTTGATGTAGATTATTATTGAACAATTTGCCTATAAAATGCTATAAGTTAAATACACTTCTTGTATTAACTCTTTTCACTGAATATCATGAACGCGACTGAACCCGAGAGAGCGGAGCGAGTGAAGGGGGAGGGGAGGGTGTGGGAGGGGGGTGTCCCCCTCCCACGGTGAGAACTTTTTGCATTTTGATGTTGCAAATGGTGCAATTTGATGCATGTTTTTGCGTGTTTTAACGAGTTGAAACAGTCCCACTTGTTTAAGGTTGCAGTATATTTTGATGTAGATTATCATTGAACAATTTGCCTATAATATGGTATAATTCAAATACACTTCTTGTATTACTTCTTTTCACTGAATATCATGAACGCGACTGAACCCGAGCGAGCGGAGCGAGCGAGGGGGAGGGGAGGGTGTGGGAGGGGGTGTCCCCCTCCCACGGTAAGAACTTTTTGCATTTTGATGTTGCAAATGGTGCAATTTGATGCATGTTTTTGCGCGTTATATCGACGTGAAACAGTCCCACTTGTTTAAGGTAGCAGTTTATTTTGATGTAGATTATTATTGAACAATTTGCCTATAAAATGCTATAAGTTAAATACACTTCTTGTATTAACTCTTTTCACTGAATATCATGAACGCGACTGAACCCGAGAGAGCGGAGCGAGTGAAGGGGGAGGGGAGGGTGTGGGAGGGGGGTGTCCCCCTCCCACGGTGAGAACTTTTTGCATTTTGATGTTGCAAATGGTGCAATTTGATGCATGTTTTTGCGTGTTTTAACGAGTTGAAACAGTCCCACTTGTTTAAGGTTGCAGTATATTTTGATGAAGATTATCATTGAACAATTTGCCTATAATATGGTATAATTTAAATACACTTCTTGTGTTACTTCTTTTCACTGAATATCATGAACGCGACTGAACCCGAGCGAGCGGAGCGAGCGAGGGGGAGGGGAGGGTGTGGGAGGGGGTGTCCCCCTCCCACGGTAAGAACTTTTTGCATTTTGATGTTGCAAATGGTGTAATTAGATGCATGTTTTTGCGCCTTTTATCGACGTGAAACAGTCCCACTTGTTTAAGGTAGCAGTAATTTTTAGTGTAGATTATTATTGAACAATTTGCCTATAAAATGGTATACGTTAAATACACTTCTTGTATTAATTCTTTTCACTGAATATCATGAACGCGACTGAACCCGAGAGAGCGGAGCGAGTGAAGGGGGAGGGGAGGGTGTGGGAGGGGGGTGTCCCCCTCCCACGGTGAGAACTTTTTGCATTTTGATGTTGCAAATGGTGCAATTTGATGCATGTTTTTGCGTGTTTTAACGAGTTGAAACAGTCCCACTTGTTTAAGGTTGCAGTATATTTTGATGTAGATTATCATTGAACAATTTGCCTATAATATGGTATAATTCAAATACACTTCTTGTATTACTTCTTTTCACTGAATATCATGAACGCGACTGAACCCGAGCGAGCGGAGCGAGCGAGGGGGAGGGGAGGGTGTGGGAGGGGGTGTCCCCCTCCCACGGTAAGAACTTTTTGCATTTTGATGTTGCAAATGGTGCAATTAGATGCATGTTTTTGCGCCTTTTATCGACGTGAAACAGTCCCACTTGTTTAAGGTAGCAGTATATTTTAGTGTAGATTATTATTGAACAATTTGCCTATAAAATGGTATACGTTAAATACACTTCTTGTATTAATTCTTTTCACTGAATATCATGAACGCGACTGAACCCGAGAGAGCGGAGCGAGTGAAGGGGGAGGGGAGGGTGTGGGAGGGTGTCCCCCTCCCACGGTGAGAACTGTTTGCATTTTGATGTTGCAAATGGTGCAATTTGATGCATGTTTTTGCGCGTTATATCGACGTGAAACAGTCCCACTTGTTTAAGGTAGCAGTTTATTTTGATGTAGATTATTATTGAACAATTTGCCTATAAAATGCTATAAGTTAAATACACTTCTTGTATCAACTCTTTTCACTGAATATCATGAACGCGACTGAACCCGAGAGAGCGGAGCGAGTGAAGGGGGAGGGGAGGGTGTGGGAGGGGGGTGTCCCCCTCCCACGGTGAGAACTTTTTCCATTTTGATGTTGCAAATGGTGCAATTTGATGCATGTTTTTGCGTGTTTTAACGTGATGAAACAGTCCCACTTGTTTAAAGTTGCAGTATAATTTAGTGTATATTATTATTGAACAATTTGCCTATAGAATGGTATCATTTAAATAATCTTCTTGTATTAATTCTTACACTGAACATCATGAACACCGTCTGTTCAGCAGTCAAACAGAAAAAGCATGCACACGAGGGTGTAGATAGGGGCATATCCCCTACCACACGAAGGTGATTTTGCGTTTTCAGACCTGAAATTCAGCGATCTGTTGCAAATTTTTGGTGCAATACTTTTTCATCGAAGTGATAAAATCACGGAATTTAGCTCTTATTCCGAATGTGCACCATCTGTGTGTATGCATAAAGTCTAGTGATGTATATAGAGGAAGGGGGATTCCTCCTCCCGCTCGCGGAGCTTTTGCGTTTTTAGAATTGAAATAAAGCGATCTGGGTATAGCCACAGTCTATACTTCTATGCATGGTGGAAGGGGGGGGGAGGGGCGGGGGAGCAGGGAGAAGGCGTGGGCGAGTGTTATCCCCACCCTTCCCTTCCGATCGAGCTTTTGCCTTTTTAAGGTTGAAATTGAGATATCTCATCTACGCATTTTTGATGGAATCAACATTTGGGAAATACACACACACACACACACGCACAAACTGATGGGGGGGCTGAGGGAGGAAAGGGTCGATTAAAAGGGGAAATTCCCCTTATACATGAGGGAACCTTGAGTTTTCGGAATATAAGTGATAAGTCTTGTGCACTCAGAATTATTCATAATTTTTTGTAAATCTAAAAAGTGTACTAGGCTAGGGAAAGAGGCACAGAGGGGGAGGGTTTGGGAGGGGGTATCCCCCTCCCAAGCACGAGAGATTTTGCATATTTTGAATTGAAATTCAACGATCTGGTGCACACTTTGAGTGAAATATTCAAAAAATATCTTATTTGATGAAAGGTTGCAAAGGAGACCCGCTTCATGTGCATGCATATACAGTATACACGCATTTTTTTTTCCGCCTCCCAAATCCCCGGTCCAAATCTTAGGGGGGGGGCGATCGCCCCCATCGCCCCCCCCCCCCTGGCTACGCCAGTGATTACAATGATTATGCAAATACTTTAACGTCAAACTTCGCTCCATACTCAAGTTAATTTTGACAGTATTACCATAGTTACATAGACCCACGCCAGAAGAAACCTGATACACTACCGCGAAAATTGGACAAGTATCGCATAGAATTGGAACGAGCGAAACATAAAGACAAATGCAAAGAACTCAGTCATAGATCGTAGTTGAATTCATTTGTTCATTTTCATAATCCCCCTCCGATTTTATCCTAAATAATACATTGCAAAATTAAACTTGGGACGCTTCTCACGAGTTAGAAGAACTATAAAGGAACTTGCCAAAACGACGGCCCCCCCCCCCCCGAAAATTTTAAAGAGAAATTTACGCATACCTGACATTATACAAAATAATAATAGAACATTTTAGATAAAACTACTAAACTAAACACTATCCTCATTTCTTATGTATCCCTGTACTGACATAGTTGTCCCGGGGTCATTCCACGAGACCGACACCTACGAGCAACGGCGTAAATCCGTACTGAGGAGTGGGGGGGATGGTCACCATCACCACGATTACAAGCCCATAACCGGACCGGCTTGGGGGGGGGGGGGGGAGAAAGCTTGGTGCCCCCCCCCCCCCCCCACACACACACGCACACACTTTACAGGGATCGGATGTCCCACTCTTTTGCATGAAATATAAAGTGGGAGGAAAGTGGCAGCAGAAATATGAAGACTTTTTGTTCTTGTTGCTTTTGTTTTTTTGCTTGTCAGATGACTTTCGGCGGAAAATCAGACCTTAAAAGTATGAAAACTTTTTTTTTTTTTTTATATACCTATGAGAGGGAGCGGAACGACCGAACGGGGGGAGGGTATGTGGGGGGGGGGGGGTATCCCTCTCCCACATGTGGAAGATTTTGCATTTTCAGACCTGAAATTCAGCGATTTGGTGCACACTTTTGGTGAAAATTTTGTTTTCTTTTCTTTAAAAAAACAATAAGAAAATGAAATATTCACAACATATTATTGAATGACTAAATCGTGGTATTTCAGCTCTTGCTCCGCCTGTGCGACATCACTGTGAAGGCCTACTAAATAATGAGGCCTATCACCGGCGTAGACAGGATTTGATCTTAGGAGGAGCAGTTATGTGAGGGAGCGAAGCAAGCGGGGGGGGGGGGAGGGTATGGTAGGGGGATTTCCCCCTCCCACGGTGAAATCTTTTTGCATTGAAAATTTTGACATTTTACAGTCCCAAAACTGCCGTTTGTAACTATATTCTTCGCTTTGGAAAGTAAGGGGGCGGGGGCGCACCGGACGAAAACTGCTGGCAATTACTGGCAGCAACATCAGGAGAATGGCATAGCGATTAAATGCGAGCGAGCGAAGCGACCGAGCTTGAAAATTTTGATATTCTACAGTCCCAAAACTGCCGTTTGTAGCTATATTTTTCGCTTTGGAAATTAAGGGGGGCGCACCGGGCAAAAACTGATGGCAATTACTGGCAGCAACATCAGGAGAATGGAACAATGATTAAATGCGAGCGAGCGAAGCGAGCGAGCTTGAAAATTTTGACATTTGACAGTCCCCAAACTGCCGTTTGTAGCTATATTTTTCGCTTTGGAAATTAAGGGGGGCGCACCGGGTGAAAACTGATGGCAATTACTGGCAGCAACATCAGGAGAATGGAATAATGATTAAATGCGAGCGAGCGAAGAGAGCGAGCTTGAAAATTTTGACATTTGACAGTCCCAAAACTGCCGTTTGTCTATATTTTCGCTTTGGAAATTAAGGGGGCGCATCAGGCGAAAACTGCTGGCAATTACTGGCAGCAACATCAGGAGAATGGAATAATGATTAAATGCGAGCGAGCGAAGCGAGCGAGCTTGAAAATGTTGACATTAACAGTCCCAAAACTGCCGTTTGTAGCTATATTTTTCGCTTTAGAAATTAAGGGGGGCGCACCGGGCGAAAACTGCTGGCAATTACTGGCAGCAACATCAGGAGAATGGAATAATGATTAAATGCGAGCGAGCGAAGAGAGCGAGCTTGAAAATTTTGACATTTGACAGTCCCAAAACTGCCGTTTGTAGCTATATTTTCGCTTTGGAAATTAAGGGGGCGCATCGGGCGAAAACTGCTGGCAATTACTGGCAGCAACATCAGGAGAATGGAATAATGATTAAATGCGAGCGAGCGAAGCGAGCGAGCTTGAAAATGTTGACATTAACAGTCCCAAAACTGCCGTTTGTAGCTATATTTTTCGCTTTGGAAATTCAGGGGGGCGCACCGGGCGAAAACTGCTGGCAATTACTGACAGCAACATCAGGAGAATGGAATAATGATTAAATGCGAGCGAGCGAGGAGAGCGAGCTTGAAAATTTTGACATTTTACAATCCCCAAACTGCCGTTTGTAGCTATATTTTTCGCTTTGGAAATTAAGGGGGCGCATCGGGCGAAAACTGCTGGCAATTACTGGCAGCAACCTCAGGAGAATGGAATAATGATTAAATGCGAGCGAGCGAAGCGAGCGAGATTGAAAATGTTGACATTTTACAGTCCCAAAACTGCCGTTTGTAGATAAAATTTTCGCTTTGGAAATTAAGGGGGGCGCACTGGGCGCACCTGCTGTCAGTCACTATCAGCAACATCAGGAGAATGGCATAGCGGTTAAATGCGAGCGAGCGGAGCGAGCGAGCTTGAAAATTTTGACATTTACTTTATCGGGGAACCATCCCCCCCCCCCCCCATTGATGCCTCTGCATATGAGGGTGCTTTTGTTAAGTGAAAGATCTGCTGCACACTCTTTGATGAATTAGGGAAATATACGTCAATGTCAAAATTGTACAAAGTTTATCGAAAGGGATCCTGTATAGGGGAGCTTTTGCATGTTTAAGATTGCAATACAACGATCTGGTGCAGAGTTCTGGCGATTTTTTGACAATTTTCCATTAAGAAAGTTCGAGATTTGTCCTCATCTCGGGAATTGCTTGGGGGATAAATTATTTGTCTGCCTAAACACTTCCGCAGGGGCGGGGCAAATGCCCCTTCCCCCCCCCCCATAGATTCGACGCCCCTGATCTTCCCTGGGTATGCCCATAGATGTATCCTGACTGAGTCATTAGTCACTGTCGTTTCTCAGGAATGATTCAGGAAATGGAGGGGGTTCAATTATGGCGATATAGTTTTTTGTGTTTGTTTGTTTGTTTTCGTACATATTTTGCAGATGGTCCCCAGTTACTCGTGCATGTTTAGGCCTACATGTAGCCTATATTGACGTTGTCAACGTCTGAGCCATACCTTACAGTGTATGTCAATGTTACTTTCTTCGCGAGCGAGCGAAGCGAGCGAGCGCTTGAGAAAATTATGTATACATTTTCCTACAAGATAGAATACTGTTCAGCCCTGTTACCTGTCTGAAGGCCGGCGTACAAACGTCATGCAATATGCCAAAATTGATACAATCACATTTCTGCTTCCTCCATTTTTCCCCTCAAAATTCAGGGGGGGGGGGATGATTGTACAGGCCATCCCCCCCTCCTCCATTTCAGGGGGGGATATATCCCCCCCATCCCCCCCCCCCCCGGGATTTACGCCCATGCCTACGAGTCATACAGCCAATGGGTTCGACATTTGAAAGTAAGGGTCCACGAGTCACAGAGGCCATGAGTTTGACACTAGGTAAAAGCAGCCCAGAAGTTTGACATTCCAACACGGGGCTTACTGTGTCGGTCTCGTGGGCCTTGTTTGTTTAATGTCGAACTCATGGGTTGTATGACTCGTGGGCTGTATAACTCATGGGTTTTATAACTCTTGGGCTGTATAACTCGTGGGCTTTATGATTCGTGGGTGTCGAACTCATGAGTGTTCCAGGTCGTTCCTACCTTGCATTGTCGTAGAGGGCTCAGGTGCAGCCGTTGTTACGTCTGAGAAGAAATAGAAATTGAGAGATTACAAAGCATATACTGGAAAATAACGACCTTTCAACACGACATAGAGTCCTTAATGTCTACTGCAAACCATCTTCAGCTTAGAAAGTACTTATGTCTACCTCGAATTGTTGTAGGGGTTTCAGGTGCAGCCGGTTTTGTTTTGTTTTATTTTGTTTTGTTTTTTTGTCCGAGGGGAAAAAACATCGTGGAGTAATATTCGAGCATTATTAATAATTCTGAGGGGGAAATGAATATTCAGTGCACATTCCAATTACGATTAAAGCTCTTATTACAAATTTGTCTCATTCATTGATCTAAATAGTCTTATATATTTAACTACAAAATATCTTTGCATTGATAAAGGACTCACTTACCGCTCATTGTCGTAGGATCTTCAGGTGCAGTCGTCGTTACGTCTGACAGAAATATGGCCAGAGACAACCGAGCATTATAACAGGAAAGCATTGGATATTCAACTCACTTTCCCATATTTTTTTCATGGCGACTGCACAATTCGTGGCTCGATGAAATTGTTGATTCCTCTATCCTTAATCGTGTATCTTTCTTCAGAAGTATCATTAGATTGATGTAGTTTACGTCTTCATGCTAGTAGGTCCTACAGGTGCAGTCTTTTTTTTCAATATCTCACAGTCTTCTTAAGGATTGTTAATTTCTCAAGAGAAGAATCATCTCGATAAAATTCTTCAGCACATAACATGGTGGTACATTTCAAACTAATTTCGTATTGTATGAAGGCATGAGGAGCTTTCGTTACCAAAATGCATGGATGCATACAGTTTGCCTCCTGTTTGTCGCAAGAGGCAACAACGAAACAGGCCAAAATGGACATAAAAAACACACAACATTTCGCAACTATACAATTGCTAATGATATGAAATCCAGTGATGCTATTGTTAGCGTTGTGCACCTACACGCAGGTATCATGGTTTATATATGGCAACGGAAACGGAAATTTCGAGTATTCTAAGTATCTCATTTTCTCATAGTTTTCACTTTCAGTTAGTTTAGTCTTTTTAAGGATTCCAATTTCTGAAGAAAAGAATTCTCGCGATATATTTCTTCAGGACATGGAGTTACCGTAAAATCGCATACTCACATCCCCATGCCATTCAATCTCTTTCCTTCGTTTAGGAATATTTAACACCGTGGCATATGAATATAATTATACACGTAATACTATAACGAGGTTTTAGATAAAGAAGACAGCTATACTATAACTTTATATTCTATATACTTGGAAACCTTAAAACAATGTTTGCCTACCTTCGATTGTCGTTGGAGCAACTGTTGTTACAACTGAAAGGGAGAACAGTCAAAGATTAAGAAAAAGAAAGTCTACCCTAGGAGACAAAATGAAATGGAAGCATGAAAATCGGTTTGACCGGAACTACTTTGGTTGTCAGCGACTAGGGTCTATATCTCTCTGAAGGACTAGCATTCAAAGCGGTGTTGACACTCTGGCATTAACGATGTATTTTTGGTCTAGTCGCTGCCATGGGTGATATTTGTCTCTGACATTCTTTCAAAACTCATAAACTTTGGTAAAGACAATGCATTTATATGTGTATGTGAGATCCTTCAAGTATAAAGGGCATCATGTCTTGTAACTCCCTGCAATGTACGTATTTCATGATCACGATGGAAACGTGATATCGATCCAATTTAGTTGAAAGAAGATCGTCACTTTCAATACAACCTGCCGTGAGTAATTGTGTTTTTCATATGTTCTTGCTGTAGTTTGTGTTGTTTTCAATGTTGTCATTGTTGGTATATTCAGAGCCTCCGTTCTACATTAGATGCACCGGTGTTTAGGACATTGCTTAATTTTGTTTTCCAACAATCAAATCTCACTCTTTGTGGAAGTTGACTGACACTTGTTTGATGTTGAGCAAAATCAATTCACTGAAGTGAAATTTGAAGGTTTCAGACGTGCTCATCAAACAATGATACCATCTTCCATTATACCCCACATGTTCACGCAGATTCGATAAGTTGATGTCATAATACCAGATATTCACGTATGACCCATTGGTTTGCTTACACGATCTGCATCCAGTTACAAAGAGTAGTAACATTTTAAGTCTTACCTTTCTACAGAGGGAAAGGTGAGGAAAAGTTTTCACACAAATTGTAATAACCACAAAATACAACAGTTCTCATGCACAAGCGAGAAGAAACCTCATAAAAATGTATATTTCATTGAGATCGTGAGAAAACACTATAAAAGCGAAAGAACCCTCCACTTTTTTTTCGCAGAAGAATATAGGGTTTGACTTTTAGTTGTTTATCTTTGCTTGTCAGCTACCGTTGTTGTTAGAGTGACATCAAAAATTGTGAAGTTTTTAAGCCGATTTTAATAGGGAAATGGCATCAAAAAAAATTGATGCCATCATGCCAGGCAAATGGCCTCAAAAGATTTTTTTTTGGTTGTTTTTGCTTCTCAGCCCATTCTAAAAATGAATCGACGTCCCTGTTCCCATAACCTGGTCCCCTTCATTTTTAAAAACTTGTAAGAGATGTAAGACAATATTAGGTATCAAATCTCGTTTCAGATGCTTGTCAGCACTTTGCTGTATATAGAATGTAAGAATTCTAATCAATCGGTCTGACACTTAATGCAAGACAGTGGCTAAAAGTCATTTCGGTTGTTGCACATAAATTCGGAGAAAAGCAAAGAATATGCAAAGAACATAATTATATCATCAAACCTTTGAAAACTGCATTGACCGTGAAATTCGCTCCTCTGAACGGGGGTTGATCAGACGACTTTACGAAGGAGATGATCATTGTATTGCTGACGGAGGACACAGGCTGGGCTAACTCTATTACCGGAACACGAACGCCTTCTCCCCAGTCAACCTGCAGATTTCGGGCATTGTCACCTAGATCAATATCAGCCACATCCAAACTCACGATGTAACCATCCTCACTTCTCACAACCCACGTGCATTCTATGTTGTCCTCTGCGGAATAGTCCGGGTAGAACGGTGTCACTATTCCCAGGCTTTGCATGGACTGGGTTAGAGTCACGAGGCCTCCACAGTGCACTACTTCCTCTGAGGCCTCGACGGCAGGTGTCGGGGCATCTACCAAGAAACAGAGGAACCAAAGCTAGGATACCATTTTGACTTCCGCAGGTGGAGTTCCTTCGTCTGTTGAATAGTCATTTTACTGATATGTGTACTAATTTGCAGACATTTACCAACATGACCAGATAGTAGAATATAACAATGAATAAATTAAAAATGAAGACGTGATGACGGCGCCTATACAGGAGAAGCTATTCATATTGCAAGATATTTACATGAAATATCACTGATTGAACTTTAACCGACAGATATCTTTGAGTCAAATGAAGTAGGCCTATTATGAGGTGTCTGATATCCAGTAAGGCACAAAATGTAATGTCTTCATAAATTATACTGTAGATTCATGCTGTTTGTCATGTTGTTCAAGTTCTTTATTGAGATTTTTTTCCGAAATATAAATCACGAATACGCGGCAAGCATCCATTTTACGATACCAGCACGGCTATACATATTTGGCTTTCTGCAATTAACCTTAAGTTCGTGTTGACTGGGCACAACTTTGATATTCAGGAATAAGTTTCTTCAATTTGTCTCCCTCTATAAATTAAATTTGTTAAGATTGTAACTGCTGATCTTTAAATTAACAAACATGTCGGGAAAAAGGAACCAGTGGGACTCGAACCTTTTATCTACTGCTTTCCGGGCAGCGACACTACTACCAGGTTCGAGTCCCGTGGTTTCTTTCTCCGACATGTTTGTTAATTTACAGATCAGCAGTGCGATCTTAACAAATCTAATTTGTAGAGAGAGACAAATTAAAGAAATATATACCTGAACCTTCACCCCTCTGAATAATTTTTTTTTCTCATTTAACTTTGATCTTTCTTGAAAACATGTGATAAGGTTAGACTATCCTATCCAACATTTTTCCACTGAATGACAGTCAATTATAAGTAATCTTTCTATTTCGTCATACATATTTTTAGAGAGTAAACGTACTTTGGCTCTTCCAATGATTCTGACCACATTCCTTTCTTGACTTTCTTTATTTCCCTACTTTTTTCGACCTATTGCTTCATCACTTCTAACTTTACGACAAGGATGAAGAGAGAGAGAGAGAGAGAGAGAGAGAGAGAAAAAAAAAAAAAAACTTTACCTTCCGGAACGAATAACACGTAAGATAAGAACCCATGTTGAGTCACGTCATCGTAAATCTCGTCGGCCACGAACTCAACCACGGCTTCATTGCCATCAATCTCGACGCTGGCCTGTCGCGGAGCCTGATTGTTGTTGAAATAAGCGTACTGGAAGTCGTCTTGCCAGACGTACACCGTGACGTCTTCTCCCAAATATATGTAACTCAAACTGAAGACCAACCGGGTTCCCGGGGGACTTGTGAAGTGCCATATACAAAGGAAGTAGTTGAACTGAGTGGTCTCCGGGTAGGTTGGTGAGGCGAAGGAGATGGATGGTGTCGAATCATCCAGGTGGATCGTTCTACCGCAGGATTTCAGGTTCGAGGCATGACTCCAGAACGTATTTCCTTGAATATATTATAAACGTATAAACGATTCCTCTAATATAATCATTATTTACATTCTATGTGTACTCACATACACGCGCACACCAACAAACTCACACACTTTACATGTTCACTCACAAACACACACACATACACGCACAAACAAATGCATCATTTGCTCATTTTGAGTACCCTATCTTTCAGAGTTTGCTGTAATATGTTATGAAATAAAATTAACAAAAATATAATTTCCTGTGACAAAATAAATATGGGCACCGGAAACCGATGCAATACCCCTCCCGCGCTTTTTGGTTCTGTTAAAAGAAAAGAAGAAAACATAGGGAAATTACAACAGTAGTATTTCGCGATGGAGGGGGCGGGGGGGGGGGGGTTACCTTTAAGAAACGTTCGGGCGTCCCCCGATAATCATGTCAAACAAAAATAATAAGTAGAAAAGAACGTACAAGTGTAATATTCCCAGAAGATGGCGCTCCAAATGCTGAGAACTGCTAGTGTGCAAAAAAAGAAAAAAGAAAAAAGAAGCAAACTTCTGAATATTTAACCCCGATCGTATATTTGTTGTTTGTTCGTTTTCTTTGTTGGTTTGTTTGTTTATTTAGCAAGACACACTTTCTTGATATTACTCTCAGATTATTGTGTTTGAACCATCTATTGGAAAAGAAATCTAGGTGATCAAATACCAGACATTCGTGCTGTTCCTACCCACTACATCGGCGAAAAATCGGGCTCCCAACGAAAAGGTCGCGTCTTCCCAATCCTCGTAGACCACGGATATTCCTCCCCTGGTCGACACCACATATGCCGAATCGATTGTGCCGTAGATTTCGGAAAGCATTAGGTCCTCGTCGGATGAGTGTGGATGGTCGTAGAACATGATTTCTTCGTCGTATTCGGTCATGATGTCTTCGGCCGTTACGCGCACTTGCTTGCCTTCGGGAGCGTTCACGTACCAGCGGCAGCGGAATGTTCCGCCAGTACCACCTGTGAAGTACTGAGGAGTGCTGAAGGAGATTGTGGGTGAGTCGTCCGTAAGGTAAAGGGTGCCACCACATGATTGGTTGTTGAATCCGGGATCTTTATGGCGAAACGAAAAGATTGTGTTGGGGAAAACAGCCACATAAAGTAAGGATGACAATAATCGTATGTCTTGGAAAGTCAGATATATATGGGGAAACCAGAAATTAGCGAAGTGGGACTGATTGCAGGAAATGAAAATAATGTCGAAAACAAACAGAGTCGTTGGACTGCATGGAGTCTCGTGATAAGAAACATCTGCAGCACATGAGTACACTTTAACTCTATATCCCACAATGGGTTCCATAACATTTGCTTTTGCGACTATTGCTCCCATGAAATATCTGCATGCCAAGCCAAACCTTTATTCTACCCTCAAACATATCCCTAACCCTAATCCTCTCATTAGTTTAAACCTAAACCCTATCCTAAACCCTAACCTTCAGTCCTTGAAGGAAATAAGACCGGAGCAATTGTAGCAGGACCGGTGGTAGCAGGAGCAAAAATGTCGTGTCACCCCCATACATAACGGTGCCTGTTGCAAAACAGCAATATCAATTTGCACCTAACCATTGTATACCGCCTCTTAACATAGTTTCAGTCTTGTTCTGGAAAATCATGCAGACACAATGGTCATGTACTTTGTTTTGCTTTTTGGTCGTTTGAACGATGTATAGTGGTATTATCTGCGTAACCGACCATTCTTGTGGTTTACCACGGTCTGGTCCACCTCTGTCTGACGCATATCTTTATTACGGTAAATATGTATGCTTGCCTACCGGTTACACGGACGTCCGCATCAAAACCGTCTCCGATGTACACCCCGTGTCCGCCCCGGAGATAAACTGTGAGTCCTCCGGCGGTTGATATGAAAGGTGCGACGTCGAAATCGATGGAAGATGAGCTGATCTCAGCAATCTCATCGGAGCCCCAGACGGCCCTCGGATCGTCGAAAATGCCGATCTCCTCGTTCAAGACGCCGACTCTCCGCCACGTGACCTCGATCTCCTTCCCGGGCGGGGCAAAAAAGCGCCAGAAGCACGACACAAGTCCGAGCTTGTCGATGTCCTCGTCGTTGAATGGGGAGCCGATAGGCATGACCGGGGAGGATTCAGTCATATCAATGATACCACCACACGATGTTGGTCCGGGAAGGACAATGCCATCTGTATTACAAAACATTAATTTCCACACAATTGAAGCAAAAAAAAAAAGTACATTCAAATACATTCAGTATCTCACCTGTCCCCACACGTAGTGCGTAGATCACAATAACAATCCCTTCTTTTTATTCCTTAAGTTAAAACAAAATGGTATTTATTTATGGCAATAAGTCTTTTTTCAGTTGCTGCCCCAAGATTGCGGAACTCACTACCACAGCATATCCGTCAGTCGTCTACATTGGTTTCATTCAAATCCTCTTTAAAACTTATCCATCTTAGAGAAGTAAACATCTTTTGTGTATGATTTTTTGTACATTAATGCATACAGTTTATGTTGTGTCTCGTATGATAACAGCTATATGTGTGTTTTTTTTTGTGATAATTGTAAACTGGTAAGATTCATAATGTATTTAAGTGCAGAGCGAACATTAATTTGTAACATGCGCTATAGAAGGTTTATTATTACTATTACTATTATTCAACATTGTGATTGCATGTCGGTCATCCTTACTCCTATTAGTGTCTGTGTACTATGTAAAGGGCCTATGTGCGTTGTCATGCTGGATGCAAGTGACTCAGTCAGTTCTACAATACAAGGACGTTATTCCTTTCGAGGCTCTGTCAATGAGTCAGATATGCAGAAAGTTCACGCATAAACCTATGGACAGAAAATGAATGTCGTAGGGCTTACAGAGAGGGCTAAAGTGTTCTTTTTTATCGTTAACTTCTATCTAGTATACCTATCAGTACAAATATTTCTACTGCCTCCAACAATGCTACCACAACTTCTGTGTGTGTGTGTGTGTGTGTGTGTGTGTGTTTGGCTCTTACTACTACTTTGTTAACAAACACTGTTACGTATTTTTTCTTCAGACTCGGACTTACCTACAACAGACACGTCAATGATGAACCCCCGCCGATTGTTCCATCTGGGCGACAAGTCGTCGTAAAATATCGTTACTCCACCCCGTGTGGAGTAAAACTGGGGTATCCATATTCTCACCGAACCCGACAGTCTGGTGACTAGGTATGACCCATCGATGGACGCTGGATGGTCGTAGATTTTCACGTCTTCTACGTATGTTGTGATCTCCAAGTAAGCCACTTTCACCTGCTTCCCTGGGGGTGCACTGATCATCCACAGACAGTCGAACTCTATGCCCGACGGTGGGTCCTCCGTCACATAGTATGGAGTGGAGATTGTCCTGGTCGGCTCTGCAGCCGTCAACGTGATATTCTCACCACAAGGGAGTGTGTGCTCACCTGAAATGAGGAAATACAATACATAAATAAATGGACAATTACAGCATACAGTCGGACCTCTCCTATCCGGCCTCCCTTTATCCGGAACTCTCCATTATCCGGATGCGATCTCGGCGTGTTTTTTTTTTTCTCTTTTCAATCTCATAAAAGGGGGGATTTCAAACTCAAACAACTTTCCCACACAAACTCATATGAATTACATTGGGTAGGCAGCTGCAGGTATTAAACATTGAGTCTCCCATATCCGGTCAAATCCCTTATCCGGTCTAGCGCCGGTCACGACATGTCTGGATAGGAGAGGTCGGACTGTACGATAGTACATGCAGATGCTGAAATGAAAAGTCAATATTTTTCCATCACTCGGAATGATGGCTGAATTGTGTGTAAATGACACCTTTTGCGGAGTAAAAAAAAATCTGCGATGAATCGTAAAGATTTGGTATCCCTCACTCGTTTCTAGGGAGATGTGACCTCATAACATGTGACGTCAACTTGTCTTCACAGATTTGCTGATCAGCTCCATCAATTATCTTAGAGTCTTCATTGCTTCAGGAGGTATTCGAATTGACCATCGTAATCAGACGCCAGGTCAGCTCGCGTAAATTAAAGCAAAGCATTTTCTCATTGTCCTATGAAGTTAGCAAAATGAAAATTTCTAACCATTAAAGATGATAAATTCCATGAGTAATCAGCATAGCAGCGTATGCACGAACTAGTAGATTGCCAACACAGCCAGAGAAAGGGTGACAATCCGAAAGACCCCAACAAGGCACAGTACGGTTGACCCATTAGGGAAGCTCTCAATTTGAAGTCCTTGTGGGCTATTAGTAGGTTACTACATGACGAAAAGCATGCAACTATTTCGATGGCTTATTCCTCCCCCAAAAGAACTCGATCATTATTCAAATAACAACTCGCCCATTGTTAACGGAAAACTTCGAGAATTGTCTTTAAAGACATCCTGGACACCATGTCTCAATAACGTTCTAGTTTTTAAAGTCTTGAAATGCATACTCGTTTATAACGAGATACTAACGTTGACCATTGCTATGAAACCCTAAACTACGGGAACAGGGGAATATAAGAACTGGATAACTCTAAATGGATCAAGGGCAATTACCCCCTGGGCAATTACCCCGGAACCTTCCCCTGGCCCTAATCCTTATCCTAATCCTAATCCTGAACCTAATCCTAACCCTAACTCTAACTCCTAACCCTAAACCTAAACCTAAGCCTAATCTTTACTCTAACCTTACCACTAACCAGTATCAAGCCGGGGGTACTTGCTCTCGGGGGTTACTGCCCTGATATAATTGTTCAATGTGGCATCAGTAACACTCTTTCCTTTAAATGCCCCTTTTTGCACCTTAAAGGGGATCACTGAAGAGCTGCAGATTTCTAGGCAAAAAACAAGTGTAGTAAGTTTTAAAATGGATGGCCGTGTCAACAGGAGGGACATGGTTCATATTCTTGTGAACTTTGGCATCCAAGAAGAACTGTACAAGCAGTTGCCATAATGAACAACTTTCTTACATTTTCAGAGTGTGAAATGGTACACCCAAAGAATGGATCTCATTGTGCTCATTGTGTCATGGTATGACATATTTGTTTTTATTTGTTGCGTAATAAACTTAATAAATGTTGTTGTAAGAAATGGGTGTTGCTATAATTCTCAAACAAGCAATGCGACTTTAAGGACATGAGCTTGCATCAGCATGTCCAAATAATGGATTTTGTGGTGCACGATGAAAGTTAAAGACAGTTGATTGAAATTAAATGTTTCCAGAATAAGCAGACCCTATTTGTGACGTCAAAATACGAGGAAAGGGTATACATGATATACCTCATGCTGTCTGGAATGTAGACGTAATTGAGAAAGTCACAGTATAAGTTTATAGCCTGGTCAAGACAGGGTCATTTCGGAGAATTCCTGTTTCCGTGGACAGGAAGTAATGACGTCAAGCGGAGGCTTGACCAATGCAAAACAAAACGGTTCAGAAAGTTTTGGCAGAAAACGCCAGCCAATCAGGAAATGGGGGAAGGACTTCTGCAAAAACTTTCCAAGAAGTCCCCTCATCTGACTTGTTTTACATGAAGGCATATATATGGTCTAATAAATACATAAATACAAGATGTTTAGGACTCAATTAGGAGTAAGTTTCAGATGCCACATACTGTTGCCGAACACTCGGGATCAGGTTAATACGTCATTTTCAAATTGGGAAGTTCAGTGGAGCAGAGTGTTGGAAACATTGTGATTCAGAGATTGGTGCAATTCGACTCGGACAGAACGATCGTCTAGCAGAGAATCACTCACCACGAGGATTCGAGTTAAAACACCAACAACAGTTGTAGGTACATGACTATCTTATGAAAAGTTGTTTGTGCCTTGTAAGTTTCTAGTTATAAATGTATAATTCCCGTTGTGGTATTGTATGTGTAAAGGTCGGTATATCAAACCGAATTTTAATTGCATTTTGGTAGAAAAACTGACAAACAACAATGCTTAGATTTTAATTAGCAAACTAATCATAACTTATAGTCTAGTGGGATTTCTGAAAAAGGGCTCTCTAAAATGGTGTTAGAGGCATTTTTGAGTAAAAGTTGGGAACTGGTCTCTTTTACCTAATTTGAGTATGCTGAATCCGAAAAATCCGGTTCCCAAGCGAAATTTACCGATCTTGACCATCTAATTTGCATAAACAAAATGGCTGCCAAGCCACAGAAATTATCAGTTTCAGACACGCATTTTCTAGAAATTCTTTGCAAACGAACTGGAAAAAAGTGATTTAAAATGTTTGTACAGAGAATAGAATTACCAATTTCAGGTATAAATGTTTCTCAGGTGGTAAATAGTATATCTTATTCATAATTATGCAAATGAGAACTGAAATATGCAGATAAATAAATATATATATATATAATATATATACATATACATTGACACTGGAAGAGTAATTTTGATTTTTTTTTTCTTGAGAGGCAAATTAAATACTAAATATGTAGACTTTAAGGTTTTAATGGTTGGGAAAACTAGTTCCAAAGCGAAATTCACCAATCTTGACCATCTAATTTGCATAAACAAAATGGCTGCCAAGCCACATAAATTATCAGTTTCAGACACGCATTTTCTAGAAATTCTTTGCAAACGAGCTGGAAAAAGTGATTTGAAGTATTCATACATAGAATAGAAGTAGCAATTTGAGGGATAAACGTTTCTCAGATGGTAAATAGTATATTCTATTCATAATGCAAATTAATACTGAAATATGGAGATAAATATATATTAACGCTGGAAGAGTAATTGTTACAATTTTTTTCTTGAGAGGCAATTTAAATACTAAATATGTAGACTTAAAGGTTTTGAGGGTTAAGAAAACTCTGGTTCCCAAGCGAAATTCACCGATCTTGACCATCTAAGTTGCATAAATAAGATTGCTGCCCAGGCACAGAAATTATGAGTTTCAGACACGCATTTTCTAGAATTGTTTTTTCTTTTTAACGACCTGGAAAAAAGTGATTTGAAATCTATGTACATAGAATGGAATTAGCAATTTCAGGGATAAACTTTTCTCAGGCGGTAAATAGTATATTTCTTTCATAATTATGCAAATTAGTACTGAAATATGCAAATAAATACATATCAAAACTGGAAGATTTTTTTTCTTAAGGGGAAGTTAAAGACAAAATATATAATATAGACTTTAAGGCTTTGAGGGTTAGATGAAAACCGGAATCCCTTCTCAGTGGTATCAAAATAAATGCAAATATAATTGGTATGCAAATTATATGGAGGCTTCATGAGTTTTATGTGCATGCAGTTCATTCAATAGCCTATATGTGACCGTGCACCTCAAAACGAACATAAAGTCGCACACACTGATTTTGCGTGAGGACTGAAAATAAGTGAAATGGGTCAACCTAGGTGAACTTGACTTTTTCATATTTTTTACATTATGCTAAAATTTGGTATCATAAAACGGGCAGGAAAGTGTGTTTTTTTAGCAGTTTATCTCGAACATTTTTGGTAGAAAGTGATTAGGTGTGTCTTTAGAATCCCTTTTTACATTTCTGAAAAACCTTGTCCACACTCTTCACTTTCAACTCTAATAACTTTTGAAAGGATAGCGCTACTGCTTTGAAAGTTGGCATTAATTATGGACAGAATGTGTTAATGAAGCATGATTAAATTCAGTTTAATCTGATAATCCCTTCATTGTTGTTACTCCGGTGGTTTACTTCCTGTTTTTGTCCCATTCATCGCACAGCCAGCACGGTTTGGTAAAGATTAAGCGCTTGAATAGACACTGTACTTCAGAGCCTCTTTTCTCAGTTCACACTTTTCCTGAGTTTGTGCTTTCTTTTCAATATTCAGATAGGTTAGGAGAGTCCATTTGATTTGAGTTATACATCATTTTAAAGCTTAACGTCTGCTCTTTCAGAATATGGTCTTAACTAAAAATTCATGTCTGGCGACTTTTTGTTTGTTTTGAGGTGCAGGGTCACATATACCCTGGTAAAATTCTATTTTTTCAAATCCTCTAAAAAGGTCCTTTTGGATTTTTTTTTTAAATAGAATTCAAGTTTCAATAGGAACCCGATTCTTAACCAACAATGATTGCGCTAGGGCAAAAACAAACAAACAAACAAACAAAAAACGGGTCTTCTTTAAAGGGATGGTACAGTACTGGTGTAGCTGAGAATTGGGCTTTTAACTTTTCGCGAAATACCAAGAAAACACTTATGATATAGAACAGAGCGTACCATTTTAAGGGGAATTCAAAGTTTATGTGATGAAAATCGGGTTGGAATGACTGAAACATCCAAAAACAAAATAAAACAAAGCGATCGTAATAAAGTGTGGGTCCCACACTTTATTAGAATCACTCTTTTTTGGATATCTCAGCCATATCAAAACAAAATTTCATCAAATAAACGTTGAATTCCTCATAAAATTAAATGCTTTTTAATATTTTATAAGAGGTTTCTCATTATTTCACCAAAATTGTTAGAAACCTGAAATTAGGTCTCAACCAAAACTGTACGATCCCTTTAAGCGAATGAACTTTAACATCTAATTTGCATAATACATACAAAATAGCTGCAATATTGCCTTAAAAAATTGTTAATTCCATGAAAATATTTTTAGTACATCGATTATCGCAAAACGAATTGATGAAAACTCTCTCTACGCGGATCATGACTCAACTTTTTATGGGTGGGGGGAATGTTATCGATCAATGACATTTTGTTCATATGCACCATCCATTATTGTATTGTTCCAATATGCAAATCTGTAGCATCAGCACGGAAATTCTATTTCCCTGTTAACCAGAGCATGGTAATCATATATATATATATATATATATATATATATATATATATATATGTATATATATATATATATATATATATATATATATATGTGTGTGTGTGTGTGTGTGTGTGTGTGTGACGGAAGGAAAACTTGCAGTATAGACGTTGCAGTAATGTTCAGTCTTGCCTTTATTCCCCGAGCTTTCGGCTGTTTCACCAGTCTTTTTCAAGGGCTTGATGAGACATAACATAAAAGCAAAATAGCAACCAATTTGCATGCATTTGAACAGAAATAGAAATAGAAATAACAAAGAGCCAATCAAACGGAATGTAGGCAGTGACAACAATTTGCATACATTTCAACAGAATATTAGGCAAACAACAAAACAAAAACAAAAACAAAACAAAAACAAAAACAAGGCAAAAGAAACATGGGCAGCAATATTACATTCGCTCCAACGGAAAGGCAGTATTATCACATACACTTGCAGTGAAAGAATAAAGTTGTAGCAGTAGTTTAGTACAGGTAATACCAACGGTAATGCATAAACCAACACACACATATATATATATATATATATATATATATATATATATATATATATATATATATATGATTACATATGATTATAGATAGCAAACTTCGTCTATAGGTTAAAATGTGATAGGTGGTTTTATTCTATTTTCTCTTGAAGCATTTTTTCTTGCAAGTCGACGAAAAATACCTTTAATGTCACAACAAACATTACTGATGCCCCAATGAATAAACAAAATTATGTTGTTAGTCCGTCAGATGAATATATATATATATATATATATATATATATATATATGTTTATATTCAAGACTGGAGAAGGATCCATTGGAAAGTTAAGTTTGTAGAATAGCCGCGATCACACACTGGCAAAAGATCAAGAAGTTTAAGATTGCGTTCTCCAAGATCTCAAAAGGCGCGGCCAATTTGGCAAATTATCGAAAAGTTTAATATCGCAATCTTTAAGATCTTGAAGTTTTTCAAGTGCGTGTGACTGCAAACTTTCCGCGAAACTTCCCTCTACATCAGCTAGGGATATTTCATTTTATAATGCTGTCCCCGCAAAACTTCTCGATCTCTTGCCAGTGTGACCGGACAACAAAAGATCGGGCACAGAAATTATGAGTTTCTTTTGCCACTCTGACCGCGCCTTATCTTAACGATGTTAGAATAGCAGTGAGGGAGAAGAAATGGAAATAAAAGACGTGTGGCACGCATCTACCTATATTTGATCCTGCTACATCTGTTATAAGAATGTAACTTAGTCAACTTCCAAGAGAGTTCGAACTCTGAAATTGTCTCGGCCAGTGCAATCTGCGAAATAAGGAGTTTACACATTATTTCCTGTTCCTTTTTGTTTTTGTTTTCAATATACGTGGATAACATGCCGCCAGTGATAACCACCAAGTATGATGCATTTCAATTTATTCTTCGTCACGCTCCCTCGTCTGTCTGACTTATGATATATCTCACCAGGTGGGATTCAGATCATAGAAATGACATTCTTTAAGCAAACAGGCCTCTAGCTTTAAGGGCCAGTGGATTGTAAGAACTAAGGAATGATGAATACTCATTAGAAACCCTGTTACATACAGAAGATTCCACTTCATATCAGACGTAATAGCCATTTTGCCTCTCATTATTTGCTTTATCAAGTATAGTTTTTGAATATCCATGGTGTCACTCGAATTTCTGCCCAAGAATTAGGATATGGATCTTTTAATGGAGGACCTGAGTTTTCCACTACATTGCGAACATGAAATTACTTTTGTTCCCTTGAGAGATAACATCGATCCGATAGCTACCTTAAAGAGGCATTCTTCTGTAGATAGTGGAGTTGTGCTTTTTCTGCCAGACTGATACTGACAGTAGCACTCTTATCAAAGCAAGTGACCAATGACTCACAATCATCAAGGATGCTGCTTGTACGAGAAGAAAACTAAAGGGTTCCAAGAACATGGTTGTTATCAGTCGTCTTCATAAGAATAAACTTATATTCGATTCTAAAGATGCATCACACAAGCTCGTTTGGCACGAAATAATTATGTTCCGGCAGTTTACCGACAAAAGTATACTGAACGCTCACGGAAGCTGTTCAACGACAATACTCCTGTATTAAAAAAAGATAAAGAAAGAAGAAAATCCTGCTCACTGTGCCAGACCTGATCTTTCTTCACCAGTAGACAATGGGTGGGAACGTTTTGAACTGGTCTACAGCCTGTACAACCGATATGTCTAGCTCCAATCCTGCAAAGTTGCCTTGAGATGATTTAATGTGCATGCGAAAGCAATGCAGAACATTTCTATGCAAATGTCACAAATCAGGCCTACGATGTACAGCAGTGTGTGCATGTTGGCAACAATGTGATGATGCAAACCTTGCATGAATGTAGATTAATTTAGCTCGATTGAGAAATAGACTTTTCGGCTCAGGTTATGTTTCTTTTCAGCCAAAATATAAAGGTGTTGATGACTAGAATTCATCCTTCGTTTCTGTTTCCGACACTGTCCAAGATACCAGGATTTTTCTTACAATTTTTTTTTTTGCTTGAGCCTGCGAGGTGGGTGAAGAGATAGATAAAAAAAAAAATTATGTTCGCAGACGAGATTTATGAAAGTTGCCACTTGATTTTAAATTCAACAGATTGAAAATAATTCATTATAAACCAATCTATCCAATGAAGACGACAAAGTACAGGGAAGGATAAAGTACCCTCGCACTAATCCATAGAGTAATAGTGATGTGATTGCCCGGTCACTTTGATGGCAAGACCTTGTTTTGGTGGTAAATATGCATAGAAAATGGGTAAATATTTGCATAATTTGTTATGCAAATGAGATAATAGATGTGTTTTGTTTAGTAGTTGCAGTTAATTTTTGCATCTCTTAACCACGCCAGGAATCATAAACAGGTCTTCATGTTATAACTGTTATGAAACATATTCATAATACTATTGCTGCAGTGCATTGTAGAATCTCGAAATCTGCCTCAGTGGTCTACGGCCTCTTGAATATCAATTTGCAAATATATTTCCTTTTAGTGTCATTCAGTTCTTCTTTATTGATTGATTCCAGTACTTGATTTACTTCGGACTCTGACGACATCATAATGTGCAACTTGTTTGCCCGATAACTTAGCTGTATTTCAGTACGCCAAGGTACATTTTGACAGCAAGACTTTGTTTTAGGGGATATATCCATAGAAATGGCCAACTATTTGTATAATTTATTATACAAATTAGATTGTGAGGGTATTTCTAATAGCTGGTTTTTTTTCTTGTATCTCTTTATCACAAAAGAATCATCAGCTTATGTCTTGATATTATAACTATAATGATTCGGATTCATATATCGCGGCGATGTGTTGTAGAATCTCGAAGCCTGTCGTAGTATAGCCTCTTGCATACCAATTTCCATACGTTATTGTAAATTTTGTAATTCATTTTTTTTAATTGTGAATTGGTTGATTCCAGTACTTGATTTTCCTCGGACTCAGATGACACCATGTACACCTTGTTTGACCGATAGCATATCTATTTTTCACTACGCCAAGGTATATTTTAATAGCAAAACTTTGTTTTAGGGGAAAATATCTTGAAAAAATGGAAAAAATATTTACATAATTTATCATGCAAATGAGATGCATGTTTTATTTCAATGCTCGAAATTGGTTCTTGTATCTCTTTATCACACTAGTGATCGTGAACCGGTCTTGATATAATGATAACTATCATCAGAATTATGACTCAGATTCATATGCAGCGGCAATGCGTTGTAGAATCTAGAACCCTGCCAGTTATGTATCCTCTTGTATACCAATTTGCATAGATATTTGCATAAGTGTAATTCATTTCTTTTGAATTGATTGAATTGTTTTGAATTGATTAATTTTGATTCGACTCTGGCGACACCAAGTACTTTTTGTTTGCCCGATAACTTGTTGAAATGATTAAAAACAGAAGTGAACACGTAGGTACTATACATGTGCATATATATGCGGTAATGCATTGCTGTATCAGCAACAACTCCTAATTTGCATATTTCACTTCTTAATTTGCATATATAAGTGAAAGTTATGAACAACTGATGACCTAGCTATTGTCTTTGCACTTTAATTTCTGAAATTATTACTATTTCTGCATGTCTAGGGAGATTTTATTAAAATTAGATCATCAAAACACCTTTAAAAGCAATGAATTGGCGGCCATTTTGTTTATGCAAATTAGATGCTCTTAGACTCAAAATTCCGCTTGGGAACCGGAATTTTTGGATTCAGCGTACTTGAATTATACAAAATAGACCGGTTCCCAACTTTTACTAAAAAATGCCTCTAACAGTCATATTTTCCCCAAATCCCACTAGACCATTACTCAATCATTGTTAATGTTGAAAGATAATGATACCTTGTGAAATATCACAATGGAAATTAAAGGTGGTCTATATGTTTGACTATAACTGTATTCTCTCTAATGACATTTATTTAGAGAATCCAGAATGACAAAAGACTACAAATAATAGGGAATATATCATGTTAGTAAAATCAATAGGGTATTTGGTGTTACGAGACAGGCCACACTTTGGGGCTCCGAGAAGGACCGAAGTTGGGAAGTCAACGATCATAAACAGAGACGACCCGCTGCTCTAGGAAGGGCCATCGTCACCAGCTTGGAGCAACCAGCAAGCAAGGGAGCTACTAGCACTACACAGTAGAGCACCCAAGCTCAAGAATCGGAAACCTTTCACTTTTGTACTTACATTGTTATCATAACTATACCTTGGACACCAGTATAATGAATTCATTTGTATATTGTAAGGACACGATGTGATTTGGGTCTTATTTCAAGGCACACTGTAGTTGCAGGATTCGAAAGAGTTGATTGAATGAACGGTCTATTAACAATCTGCTGCATTTGAAGATAGCCAGCCATTGAATATAGAGAAAAGATCCCAGTCGCTATAGGGAGAACTTGTTCCCCACGTCGAGAGGAAAGTCCCATGTGGTACACAGTATGTTTATAACACTCCATCTTAAAACAAGCAAACAAACTAACTAACAAACAAACAAATAAACAGCAAGATTGTGACGAGAGGTACACCTGTGTGTGGCATAACATAAAAAAGGTGTACATGTAGATATAATGTAAACGTATGAACGAAACAGCCTTCTTCGGTGCACATGATAATCATTAACCCAGAAACATCGATGTATATATAGGTTGATATGCAATTTATGCCCTTGGACCTACAATGATTTCACTTTTAAATTGTATCCCTTCTTAGAATCAACTGCGTCACAAATTGGATCACCGACTGATAATATTCCTTTAATCTTACCGTAGATTACCGGCACAGCAAAAATGACAAAGTAGACTGCTTGGGCAAGTAACAAACCCATCCTAAAATCAATCGAAGGATGTCGTCTCCAGGTTGAAATAGAGTGCTCCGATGAATAAGTTCGCTGCTTTCATTAATAGTATTTCTATACATTAACCGAAAACTTTTAGCTGACTAGTACGAGGGTAGCACCATTTTATAGTAGGTGGGCTATCGAAACAATTATGATGCGCACGCATAACTTTGCAAATCTTTGCGAGCGGGAACGTATTATGAGTACAATAATGCACGCGGTATCGCCACTTGATTTTCTTATCATACATTTGTTGTAGCTATCACTAGGCTCGTTTGAAAGCATAACGTGGGTGTGCTCTATTTTCAGGATCCATCAAGTGCTACCAGTATCGTAGCCTTTGTTCTAGCCCCTCTCGTTGTAATGGCAAGGGAAGCCGATGGTTGTCATGGGAGACGGAGTATAAAGCCATCTGGCAAGTCACAGCGACAGGTGACATGGTCGGTGTTGGCTTCTTTTGAACACAACCAGTTGAAAGAGCGTGAGAGCTCTAGAAAAAAGGCTACCAACCCCATGGCGTCATAAATTTTTTCACGCACTGGTATGTCGGGAAAACAAACAAACGAACAAAATGAAATGTATGGCAACTCAATCTGTCTGAGGGCGGAAGCAATGTCTGGATGTAACCGTTACCCTTTCCCATAGGTTCTCTGAAAAGGAAACCTTTGTCAAACATTTCCGTACAACACTATGATGATTAAGCAATGTCATAGTTTCAAAGGTTCCTGCAGATGTTAAACGATGAAACACTACCAAAAGTTGGGGCTACTGTGTTTCCCTAAAAAAAATCAGTATTATCCCAGTGTTAGAGTATCAATGAACATTAAACTTGCTTCTCTCTTGCAACGTTATTGTTTAAAAAAATCTTTTGATATAAGTAAGTATAGATATAGCATGCCAAAGACCCGGGAATGATTCCTGGCGGAAACTTTTTTCTTTTTCAATTTTGCTGCACTTTTTCCAAAAAAAAAAAAAAAAAAGGAGGAAGAGAAAATGAAACTCATATCAAAGCTATGCACCATTTTCCCTTTACTCATATCTCACAAATATTATATATATACATATTAATACATATCATATGCTTACATGTAATTATAGATATTGAAGGGTGGAATATATTTATGAAAGTGTATATGAAAAGTGTACACAATACATTGCTATTATAGATTCAACTTTTACAATGGGAATTAACATTTGAGAAAGACAATAAACCTTTCCTGGCATCGCAGTTGATTTTGGATTCGATTCAGTTGTATCATTTAGGTCTACTTAACTTTTTTTTTCAAGTTTTTATATCACGATATATATTCCAAATAAACATTAATGTCAGATACTGATTTGTATGTGTATCACAACGTAATGATTGTTCGTACTCCTGTACATATCATTAGTTTACATTGTAAGTGTTTCAGTATGATAGGCCTACTTGACAAAATGATAAGCAGATTTACAATAGTTTACACTCCATAATTGTCATCATCTATCATTAACTCGTAAGTAGAATAAGTTTGTAATAAATTTGTTTTTGGGAATGCGATTTAGGGAATAAGATATATCTGAGGTTCCAATGTGAATGAGTTCAATTAATTCATCAAAGGTATAACTGCATTTCAAGATGTGCAGTTTTGCACTCAGTAATAGTTTGATAAGAATTTAACGTATTTCACCAACTCAGCATAGGTTAGGTACTCAACGGTTATTTTTTTTTTTTTTGAAATACGCTCTTGTTGACTGACCAACCGCTTCATCGCAAAACAACCCGTTACTAACTATAATTGACTATAAACATGATAAATGGCCTATAATTTTCTACGTTCTACTGTTCGGGGCAGTTTCTTTGTTATCACAGCGCTTTTGGCACGCATCAAAACTAGATTAGCCATATCTGGTACATCAGTTCAGTTTAGAAATGAGCAAATCCAAACGCAACATGACTGCTCTCGCCAGCACACACACACAAACACGCCCACATTTGTTTCTGTTTTGCTTAAATGACAAGTAATCCTTGTTTGTGATTTTTTTTCTGCACTTGACAATGATTTATTAAAGATAGGAATTCAGACAAATTCAAAAACAATAGTTTTCATTAAAGATTTAAGCGCAATATAGTATAATCACATTAGTAAATGCACGAATGTTATTTACTATTATCATCACTATGCTTTTATAAAGCAAAATATCAAATGATTTCAATTCCAAACTGCTATCAAATCAACAATACCAAAGATGAATTTGAAAAACAACCAAGAACAAGTTTACAATTTGGAGATTTTTTCTTCTTCCTCAGGGAAATATAAATCCCCAAAGATATACATTTTTGAACAACTGACAAGTCTCAAAAGTCTCAAAAAGGAATTCATACATAATGTTTGTCTTAATCTAAAAGAAAAACACAATCAATGACTTTTCGCTCTTTTCGTACTAATACAGAGATGAAAATGGTGCTACGTAAACCGTATTCTTCAAATTGGAATGCAAATTCAAATTCAAATAAAAAAATATTCCTAATATTACATATTTCCTGTTAAAATTACACACACACACACACACACACACACACACACATATATATATATATATATATATATGTATATATATATATAAATGTATATATATATATATATATATATATATATATATATATATATATATATATATATATATATATATATATATATATATGGGTTTTCATCGGGATTCGAACCCGAGACATCCGGATTACTAGACCGGTGTTCTACCGACTGAGCTATTGTAAGCCCTAGATCGGTGTTTGTCCTTTGCTCTTGTGGTCAGAAGCTACAGTGTGTGTATGTGTGCCACACACACACACACACACACACACACACACACACACACACACACACACACACACATTAACCTGACATAAACCCAAAGGATGTAAATCAATGATTTATCCTTTGCTGGTGTTTTTACGGCACTCATAAAGATAACATGTATTTTTCATTCACACGTTCACGAACAAACAATCACACACGCACAGACCAATGATGGAGAGTTAGTGAACGGGATGCGGGACCGTCTGTATGAGAGGCTGTCATGTTGGACCAATGCCACGGTCATTCAGAAACCGCGGGAAGAAGCCCAAGGACTGGCTGGTTTTATGATGAGCTCATCGCCCACTCAACAATACCTCAATAGCAGCATTGTCAAGCAACTCTTTCCTAACTCCAAGAGATGAAGAACAAACCTGCATGAGAGAAGTATTCAGAATAATATTCCTATTTTCATATCTCACCAGCCAAGGCCATTACAGTTTGGATTAAAATACCTTATTCGAATGATCCATCTGTAGTGACCACATAATAAATTAAAGATATAAAGTATAAAGAATCGCCATATTCCATTTGTAATTAAAACAGTCTTTGCCTCCTTAAGCCTAAAGAAATAATTCATATTGGTATATAGAACTGCATCAGCATAGAATGTAATCTTTTATGAATTGTGTTGCAAATTAAAGGATCATTATAATAATGTATGATCATAATTACATAACAAATATCTTGTGAAGTCTCGTATTTCTAAATACGGAAAATTCATAGTTTTGCTGTGTACAGGGATTGAAATGAAAGCGTACTGAAGGGTCATGCCGCATCTTTTGACAGTTTGGTTAGCATGTCCCACAGGGCCGGCGGAACCGAGGGGGGGGGGGGGGGGGGGGAGGCGGCGGTGGGGGTGGGGAGCTCACCCCCACCCCCCTACTTTTTTTTGAGGGGGATGATACATAGGAATACATGAAGACTTTGTTTGCAAAAACCGATAAGTCCATATTTGCCAAATGGAGATATTTGCGATTAAAGGTCAAGAAAAATAAAGAGAATAATAAGAAAATTTTTGTTTCTTTTGACCATAACTTCAAAAATGTAACTTTATGATTATCTAGTGACCAATATATGATTTAAAAGGTTTTTTGTACTTTATGACAGAGACCGTACTTCAAAATCTTCAAAAATGGACTTATCGGTTTTTGCGAACAAACTCTTCACATAAAGTCTTGATATTTTCTCCTTTTTTTTTTTTTTGGCTTGGCAGCTGATGAAACCCGGAAGTGGCGCCGGCCATGCCCCAAACATGTCATACGGTTGCATGGATTCAGCGCAAGTACAGAGATTAGTGAAATACTGATGAGAGAAAGTTTCAATTCTATGTTATCTCTTTACCAACTGAGAATTCCATACATAATGGCGTACAGTTCCCTGGAAGGTACAGTAACATTACCCTCATTTCGACAACTTTCTAAATTATGCAAAATAGATTACTGCATGTTTATTTTTGTCTATCATAAGTTATGTTTATTTGAAATCCTAAGACTTTGCTAAGACACCTGTGTGTCAAAGATATAATTTGACATACTTCTGTTGACCTTTGACCTCTTTCAAATTAGATAACAATATGTTCTACACGAAAACAATAAAAAGAATAAAGCGTAAAACTTTGTAAAAGGGTACGAGCGCGGTTCAGGGCGATTTCCGGCGGTTTCGGGCGGGTTCGGGCGGTTTCGGGCGGTTCAGTACTGATGGGTTATTACTGCCCTCTATAGATGGAACGCTACAGCAATTCTTACTCATAGTTATTACAGTGTATCTTATTTAGAACGATGTAAGGATAAGTCGATATAGCCAGCAGAGATGTCACATACCTCCATTCATATATATATATATATATATATAGCAATAATAAAGTCACAACAGAGGAATGCAGGGAATGCATTAATAGCCAATCTTGATTTAATGAATAATCCGAATTTTCGAGGATCCTTCCTCTTCTTCAGGGATGACAGTGCAAATATTCACAATATTGTGAATATTCGCACTGTCATCCCTGAAGATATTTCTGCATTTGCTGAATATCACCTTTATACGTGTTTATAGAAAATTGCCCTTTAAGTTTCCACACTTCAGATCCTCGTCTCATTCTCAAACTATATAACTCCTTGTACATGGTGCAATGTATATCAGCAGGACGCACGAAGAAAATGCCGGATGGCACAGTTTGATATTC
The DNA here is from genome assembly GCF_040938485.1 of Diadema antillarum. NCBI lineage: Eukaryota > Metazoa > Echinodermata > Echinoidea > Diadematoida > Diadematidae > Diadema > Diadema antillarum. The sequence continues at coordinate 288,213 of NW_027271591.1, read as the reverse complement.
GCCATTGCCGTAACTTGGAAAACTAAGCCCATTGAGATTTGACAGACTATGATTTGAGGGTACATCGTTCCTTCAACGATGGCGTGCATTTTGTCAAGAGTGCGTTGCAAGGAGACAGTGCATCCTTAGACGGAGATTGAATTGACTCATCTGCGATGACAGGAAGACACAAAGAAGATGACAGAAAAATAAAACACACACACATATTATGACCCAATATCTTCAACGTCCTCTAGAAGGTTATAACAAAGGGATAGTATAATAGGTGAGACGGCGTTCATGAGCCGAAGACCAGTCGTGGGACGGTACATAGCTATTTTAATGGTCAATAGTTCTTAGATTTTGGTACGACATAAATCGTTGTGAAGACCTTTGATTTTTTTTTTTTGTGGGACGGATTTGTAGCCGTCAACCACAATCAACAACAAACACTCAAACAAAATATGACAAAACAGTTAAATGTGGTTACGTTACGTTATGTAACGAAATCATATCATTTTACATTTACTTCTTCCTGAATGCCCATGGGTGCTGTTTTAATTCAAGAATATAGTTTGGGGTGAGCAAACTCCATTCCTGGTACATCTGAGCTGACAGAGGGAGTGACAGGCTGGAGTCGGATGTTTTTATAAGTTCACGAACGGATAATAGCTTCCTCCGTGTAAGTTCACTGTACCTTATGTTATAAAAAGTGATTACCATAATTGAGCAATCACGCACACGTTTATATAACAAAAAATTTCGACCTTTTTCGTTTGCTGAAGGGCCTGATATTGGGGAATTACTTCCTGGATCAGTTACCTTTACACGAAAAAAAAAAAGTTACACGAAATACTGCTATAGTGTCCCTGTGCTAAGCTGAGAGGAGCTTTTGAATATCCAAGAATCTATCCAAGTATTTCTCATTGTGTAAAAATCTTTCGTGGAAAAAGCAAAGTCGACAGATAATGATCAAATCACAAAGGACATTGTCCGGAATTTTGCGATTGTTTTTAATGTCATTTAGATGTTTAGATGTTTATATACAGTAATTATTTACGGGCCGGTTATGCCTATTTTGATTTTCCCCCTTTGTATTGTTGAACAAGTATATTTATAGGATTTATTATATATATATATGCATAATATGTATTTATCATGATGTATATTTTTCCGGGTTTTTTTTCTATAATATTGGATGTGAAATAATTATGATTATATTGGATGGATTTAATGCAATTTATTGGTAGTGAATTTCGGTAGATTCGTATAATTGAACGAATGATTAGAGTTATTTTTTGTGTTTCTTACAGCTCTTCTTACAGCTGTTCATGTATTATGTTTGTGTGTAAATGTACTTGTATACACGTATATATTTGTGTAACTGTCAACTGTGGTGTGATGGACCGGGCCCATTGTATTTCTTTTCTTGTACTTACCTGCCTGTGGGCAGGTAGTAACCTATGACTGTTTATCACATGCTTTCATTTGCACAGGAAATAAAGCATGTTATAGAGATACATTGTGAAGCATTTCAGACTTCAAAGTTTTCAAAACGTAAATAGTTTTGAAAATGAGATTTCCCTTTCCACGATTCTTTGTGCATTAGACTGGAATAATCTTATCGAAAAGCAAAAAGCGACGAATGAAATGACGCGACAAGCGAGGAAGCGAAAAAAAAGAGCTTTGAGTTTTTAGTCAACATAAATAAGCAGTAGGAAAAACGTGCAAAAAGTTCTGAAATAAAAAACAAATGTTCATACATATTTTTGCCGATCTAATCTTTCCGTATATCAACGATGAAATATGACACCCATGTCTGCAAAATAGTCAGCCTTTGACGAATGTTGAAACAATGATGATTTATGCTTTGCTCTGCACGCTACATTGATTAGAATATAATCCCTCCCACGTCACAACGGATTCGTTGTCACGGCGCACAGGTAAATTGGGGTTTTTTATAGGAAAAGGAAGCGGGCACACCGTAGTCCCTCGATGCACTTGCTTCGACCTCCGCAAAACCTTGCCATTCTACTTTATACCCCGTGCAAAAAATTAACCCTTGCTTTATCAATGTCCGGGCTCTTTTGTTTGTTTTGGTTTTGTTTGTTTATTTGCTTGTTTGTTTGTTTGTTTGGGTGTTGTTGTTGGGGGTCGTTCACTTTTTTGAGCAAATCGTTGGATGTTCTGATGTTTACTTTCTGAATTACGTGTCCGCCACGTCCGCCACTGGCGCTCCTTTGCAGAATATTGTAAGCTGCAGCTCTCTGGCCCTGGTTTGTGAAGAACCTCATTCAATTTTTTGAACATTAATATATTTGATGGGAAGTATCAATACAGTATATAATTATACACTTATATCCTGTACATTTACACACGTATGGCAATCACCACTACATATACTTGGATATACCATTTTGTGAAAATGTATTCGTCGAAGGTCCTTTTTGTTTTATTTGTTTTGTTTTGCTTTTTTTCTTTTTGTTTTTTGTTTTTAAGTCTGTTCCGATTTCCAAGAAGACCGGTTGCAATGTGATGACACTGTCATCAGTTATGAGGGAATTCGATAAAACATAATGATAAAGTTCGATTGGATTGCAGTGTTGCTTTGTTATCAAATTATCGCTTATCATTATTCGCTTATATATTTTTTCGTTTCCCCTATCAGTGTATGAACATTGTTGTCTTTTATTTGCTTTAATTCAGTGATACTTTATTTCCATCCAAAAAAGGTAATCATTATACATAATATAAAATACTTGACAAATTGTATCCCATAACAATTTGTATAGGAAGTGTATACAGGTCGTGAAGTATATATGATACAAAATAAATGTACAAATTCAAAATATCTGCTTTGGATTTTTTGAAGGAAATTGGTTGCTGTTTGTAATTCTTGTACTTGCTGCTTGTCGGAAACAAGACACTCTAAAGACAAATCTTGACTTTAAATCATACATTGTTACGTCATGGTTGATTAATCATGTGAACCGGGCATACATTTTACGTACACTGTAGTTCGTTTTGCAAGAATTGATTTGGAATGTGCCTCTTAATTCAGTGAAATGAAACTGCAACCAGAAGTTCTTTTCATTGTTTAACACAAAATAGTTTAAGCTGAAAATTGGTCTACCTGGCATTCCCAAACCATGAAATGAATATGTATGGATGTATATAAATATAAATATATATATATATATATATATATATATATATATATATATATATATACATTGTATGTTGATAAGGTAGTCCACGTGTTGGCAAGATAAAAAGATAAGTAACAAAGCTCACACAAATTTTCGAGCGTCTCGCCGCCCTTTCTCAAGTATCAACACTTGAGAAAGGGCGGCGAGACGCTCGAAAATTTGTGTGAAGAAATAAACCGTTGGTGAATACAGCATGAACTTTGTTGCAGCTTTGTTACTTATCTTTATATATATATATATATATATATATATATATATATATATATATATATATATACAAGTATATCTATATATGAGATATGAGATATGAGAAATGAGGAGAAATCGGTGCGTAGCTTTGACATCATTATTCCTCTCACTGTTCCTCCTTTTTGGAAAAGCGCAAGGGTTGAAAAATTGGTCTCCGCCGGGGATCGAACCCAGGTCTTTGGCATGGAACGCCAATATATACATATATACATATATATATATATATATATATATATATATATATATATATATATATATATATATATATATATATATATATATATATATATATATATATTAACCTTATATATAAGACAGGGTACAAGTGGACTGTACACATGGTGTATACATGTACCTCTAGGATAAACTTGGATTGTTTCATTGCTGAGTAATGCTTTAAAAGGTAGCTTATAGTTTTTGTGGTTTTCCTGCCTCTGGTTTGTTTTCGTTTTTGTTTTGCTTTGTTTGTATTGTTTTGTTACACAGGTTTGCTGATAATCGGCATGCAGATTGTAGTTGGTATTTGGATACATTGCTATACCAAGGATTCTACTGACAGAATTAGACCTACATTCGAACAGCCTCGATTTAATTGTTTCCTTGATTCTAAGGTTATCACCGACAAAGGATGTATAAATCGAGTACATTAAATAGGTCAAACGTAAACCGAATTGGTAGGTCATGTGGGACAAATAGTACATTTGTCAAATTGGGAAAGCATGTGCATTATCAAGACTACTCAAAAAAATCCTGCTTGTTCCAAATGAGTTAGAATAATAAGAGAAGGATCATAATATGACTCTACTCTTTTTATGTTCTCTCAATATCATTCACATAAGTGTTGTTTATTTCCTATATTTCCATATGCAGGAGAACCACCAGTTGAAAAATATAATAATACACGTTTTTGTTTTTGTTTTTCGATGACAAACATAATCTCCTGTAGAAATGTCGGAAAGACACCCGAAAGAGACTTGACCTTAAAAGAAAATATCCAAACAGAAACTATTTAGACTGGGTAGATCGTGCTTGCTTAGAATCCGATTCTAACTCTACGCAAGCACAATTGCATGTTCCATGTCTTTCGTTGGTTTCTTGTTCTTCCGCTGCTTTCCAAGCTTTGCTATTCCTTATAGTTATCTATCATAACTTTTGTACTAGGACAATTACTTCTGGACAATTACCCCAGACTACTCCCTGACCATGCCCCTAATCTGCATCCGGAACCTAACAGTCCTATCAATAACCGGTATTAGCCGGGAGGTTGTCCATTGATGGTGGTAATTGCCTTGATACGATCAATTTCATTGAGAGATATAAAATAATAATAATAATAATAATAATAATAATAATAATAATAATAATAATAATAATAATAATGTATACTTTTATAGCGCAACAGTCCATCAAAAGATGCTCATGGCGCTTTTAGTCTTAAGGTTAGGAGAAGAAAGAAGAAAGAAAAGAGAGAAGAAGAAGACGAAGAAGCAAAAAAAATGAATTATGTGACATCTTCACTTTTTTGTTTTGTTTCCTACAACATATTAAACAGATATGTTTTTAGGGATGTTTTAAATGATTCCACAGAGGATGACTGGCGAACAGTGACAGGGATATCTTTCCAAACTTTTGGTCCAATGTGGGAGAAAGAACGAGTTCCCCATGAATGCTTAACCTTAGGTATCTGAAATAAAAAGGGAGTAGATGATCGAAGTCTGCGAGGAGGGTTATAACAATATAAAGAATTCTGGAGATACTCGGGTGCAGTTGAGTGAACCACATGATACACAAGAAGAGCAATTTTGAAAATAATTCGCTTTTCAACAGGAAGCCAATGGAGAGAACGTAACACTGGCGTAATGTGAGCAGTTTTCCTACTATAGGTCAGTAATCTTGCGGCAGAGTTTTGAAGACGTTGTAGAGCGTTGATTTGTTGTTGTGACATGCCGAAAAACAAAGAGTTACAATAATCTATACGAGAGGAAATAAGAGCATGTACAAGCTGTTCCGCTGCTGTTTTAGTGAGATATTTCCGAATAAAACCAAGATTACGCAACTGGAATCTTACAGATTGTGATACATGCGCAACATGATATTTGAAGGACATGGTACTATCAAAAACAACACCAAGATTGCGTGCCTTTTCAGAAGAGTTAATAACACTGTTACCTGTTAATGGTAAACCTGTTACCATTAACCTGTTAAAATGTTTATCTGTTAATGCAAACATATAGAATAGTCTGTATTTTCTCTTGTATTTGCATTTTTATTATACTGGATGGCTATCCACTTAAACTCTATTTTGCTATTTTTCTACACTGATCTATTTTTGCAAGAAAATTTTGCGAATATTGTCACGAAGACGACAACAACCGGCACACAAATCTACAAAAGTTTCACAATTAGGAAACAATAATGAGCGGTATTGCGTGATTATCATCGGAAGTGCGTTTCCCACACCGACCTTGAGAGTGGCTTTGAGCTTTTGACAGTTTGCCGTCCGCCCTTTTGTCGTTCAGGTTCAAGTCCAAATTCATGACACGTTGACAAAGCTTGCGGCTATAACGAGTAAGAATTCACCTCCGGTTCTCGACTGATTGACTGAAACATAAAGAACATTTACAAAAATGTTGTGTTGTTAATGTTGTTTGTACTCAACCTCACCAAAGTCGACCTCGCACAAATGGAATATGTCTAAAGTGTAAGTCTAAATTCACGTAAGTCGAATGATTTTGTCTGGATATAGTGCTCAAAGGGGTGGTATAGTTTTGGTTGAAATGGGAATTCAGGTTATAACTATATGAGGTAATAAAAGAAACATTTTATGAAATATTAAAGAGCGCACAATTCTTAGAGGAATTGAAAGTTTATTTTATAAAAGTCGCTTTTGAAATGGCTGAAAAAATCTAAAACAGAGCAAGACAAATCTTTGAAGGTTTCCGTGGCAATAGAACTTTGGGTGGTAGAAGGCTTAACGGCGCACCAAACATTCTCTGTTGGGTATGTATGTGGCCCTGAAAAGGTCCTACCCAATCTCAAAAGTAGGGCTTTTTCAGGGCCAAATAAGTACCTGAGAAAGAATACGTGGTGCACCGTTAAGCCTTCTACCACCAAAGTAAAACAAAGTGGTCCCAATAAGAAGGGAATCCCACCTTTTATCAGGATCTCTTTGTTTTTGGATATCTGTCCTTTCAAACCGATTTTTATCAAATCCTCTTATAAATGTATGCTCCTTAATATCTCATATAAGTGGTTTCTAGCTTATCTCACAGAGCTAAAACCTGAATTCCCTTCTCAACCAAAACTATACCACCCCTTTAACTTAGGCAAAGTTGACTGTAAATATATCGTTTCAATGGTGCTGTTTTCGTGTTTGTGTTGTTTGCATGTCCATTGTATTCCATACTGGTGATAATCATTCTCTTAAACTCTGTCCTTAATAGCACACTTTTTTCAGTGCTGTCATCTTGCTACGTGCATGAATATGTATCTATGTTGAACACTGAATTATACAGGGTGTTGTATACCAAGTTGATATATATACACGTATATATGGAAGAAGGCAAATTTGAGTCGAATAAACTCATGCTTTATTGGCCAAAAATGCATTACCATGTTGTTTCTTCATTTCTTCGTGAAAGCCAATACATGAAATCTCAACCTGTTTGGATATATGTATATATATATACACTGGACAGCAAAAGAAAGTACCCACTTCTGTCAAAGGCCGCACACAAAAATTCACCTCCTAGAAATACATGTAGACAATTTTTGTACACAGGTGTGCTACAATGCCCCTTACTAATCACATGTACATAAGCAAGTAACTTTATAACAAAGAAGAACTTGACATGCACAGCATCTTGGTCACTGAATCAAAAGTCCCACACAAAAGCACTTTCCACCACGCAAAAATGGCCACTGAATGGACATTTTTAAACAACCAATATGTCAAAGTGAACACCTGTTTTGTCAAAATGATGTTATGAGTGTATTCTGTATTTAGGGATGCTATCCTTCCTGATTATGCTAAATTCTCAGAATAAAATCAATTAGCTCTTTAGACTGGACATAATGAACAGCGATTAAGGGCCATTGGGATGCTTGAGGCAGGTGAAAGTCATCGAGCAATTGCAAGACGTTTTGGTTGTTCGCACAGAGCAATTTCTAAACTTGTCCCATAGTATCAGGAACATACACATTATTGAAAATTGATGTTTGTGACTGCTTTTTTTCGTCCTGTGACATTGCTTTTTGCGTGAAACTTGTAAGGCTCATTCTGTTACATTTTGTGACTTTTGATTCAGTGACCAAGATGTTGTGCATGTCATTTTTTTTTCTTTGTAATAAAGATAATCACTTGCTATTGGGTATGTGATTAGTAAGGGGCATTTAGCACACCTGCGTACAAAAATTGTTTATTTCTAGGAGGTGTTTTTTTGTGTGCGGCCTTTGACAGAGGTGGGTACTTTCTTTTGCAGTCCAGTTTATATATATATGTATTTATATTTTGGATCAAAGATTTATCCTCTGGTGATTGGTTGAAAGAGCTTCACGTGATTAAAGGTTTTTTCGGCTATTTCAGAAAGTTGACACTCCATAAAGTACTATTTGCAAAATGATGTCACAAAGCAATTCTGAAATTGTGCGCAGCTTTGCACCATCAGTCTGGGAGGTAACAATAATTCTAACAAAACAATTGTGACGCCACAAAGCAATTTTGACATTCCGCACTGCTCGTACCGTCACTCTGAAAATGTATCAATTTCTATGCGCACGGCAGCGGCTCTTACCGTCACTCTGAAATGTACCAATTCTTAACAAAACGATTGTGACGTCATAAAAACAATTCTAACATTGCGCAAATTGCTTCGCACCGTGCGTCGCGTCGCGCTTGTCAAAATGTATCAATTTTTAACGGGTGCTGTTCATTATTCCGAAGGTTCAATATTCCGAAGATTCGTTATTCCGAAGGTTCGTTAATCCGAAACACACAAATTCCCTATACCTAGAGGTTCGTTAATCCGAAAATGAAAAAGGGTTCGTTAATCCGAACATTTGTGGCGTTATTCCGAAGATTTGTTAATCCGAAAATGAAATTTGGAAAATAACGAATCTTCGGACTGAAGAGCCTTCCGAATAACGAACCTTTGGAATAACGAGCTGTAACCATTTTTAACAACATCACAAAGCAGTTCTGCATCGTACGCTGCTAGTAGCTAGCTGGTCAATGTAGGATCCCTTCACAACATTGCATCCACCATATGACTTCTGGCTTTCCATTTCCTTCATTTTCCTTTCTTTTGTTTGTATTTTTGATCCAAAATATAAAACAAATATACTTTGCCTAATTTCGAGTTTCTTGTTCAAACTATAGGCCTCGGTGACTCCAAAAGAACTACACTGTATTCACTTCGGGGCTGCGCCCCTCAGTGAATAGTTCTTTTGGAGTCACCTCTGCCCATAGTTTTAACAAGAAACTCTCAAGGCCAAGTATATTTGTATAATATACAGAGACTCCAACCCGAAGCACCTTCTGATCTGGAGATTCTCCAGCCTGAAACCCCTTGCAAACGGGAGACTGCAAATTTATGTGCGTGAAGCGCGAAGTCCCTTGCGGCCTGGGTCCAGGGCCTGCTTAAGGGCCCTGGAAGCTTTAGGGTTCCAGATGCTCTCTCGTGCTAGCTCATGCTTATTTTTTGACATACGATGATACTAGGTAAGATATAATATCAACCGGGAGACACAGAGCCAGGGCGGGAGAAATTGCATCTCAAGAGGGAGAACGGGAGATTTTGCAAAAATTGGCTTTTGGGAGATCTCCCGTCGAAAGCGGGAGAGTTGGAGTCTCTGAATATATCCCTCTCTGTCTCTATTTCTGCAGTTTTTGCATAAATAGATAATACAGAAAGTCATGAAACAGAATTCATCTCCTACAAAAGGTTCAACCACCTAAAATGCCTATGACACCAATTTGCTTGAAAAAAATATATCAAAGTAAAAAGTGATTCAGTGATCTTCAAGCAAGCTACTCAATACCTATGTATTCATACTTCCAGATGTGGTGACCCACATAAGAATTTGATACATGTACTTGCATCAAGAAAAAAAAATAATCGTAATATTGACAATTGCTGGTGGTCACAGATAAGCACCTAGGAGTCCTTGTTTCTCTTCTGTTTTGAATAAAATGAAGGGCACATAACTGTATCCCATGGGTTCTCCTACATCATGTGCTATCTTTTGGAACATTGCAATGACATTTACCTAATTGTAATAATGATGAGGATGATCAACTTCACTTTGCCCTCTCGGATAACTGGGTAAGGTTTGATGATTCTTGTCATAATCTTTACTTTCCAATGGTAAGGTTAAAAAAAAAGGTCTACTCTGTGTCTGCAGATGATAAGACACAGAGAATGCAGTGAGGGACTAAATTGCAACTCATAAAGACAGAATTCTCTTTGCACACTTTCCATTCTGATCTTTAATAACGGGACATTGTCATGATCTTTGACAAATAGGGGAAACATAATCAACAGATTTTCATGTTCCAGTGGACAAATCCTATCATTCTGTAAGCACAGTAGGCCTTACAGCATATGACTTTTTGGGATACATATACACACATCACAATTGATCTGTCAAATTTCATCATGGACTTTGCTACAACAAAAACGAAATGATCATTATAACAATAAAGTCCTGCCCAATCAATGATTTTCTTGCTCGATTCATACCCCATAACAGCAGGACACAAATATCAATATGTGGGACCATATGTGCTATAAGACTTACAGTGAAGGTTGAATGTCATTGCTATTGTGGCTTGCTGGATTATATGAGGTCTGAGGCTCCTTACTGCATCCACTGAACAGCAGAGGTTATTCCTCCGGGCTTAGCACTAGGAATTGTTCTTGTTGCCTGGTCTATCGTACATGGTCCCATGGTTGCCGACGGAGCGTTTTCAAAAGTGGGGGGGGGGGCACTTCTGGGTTTCATGAGGTAACAAGCAAAAAAAAAAAAGGTCCTCAGCTCATCTCTCCCCTTCCATTTCCGAGCTCACAAGCAAAAGAAAAGAAAGAAAAAAAAAAAGGGTCTTCAGCGGAAAAACATAACCTAACCGCGCTCACATTTCAAGATATCTATCTCTTTCTCTTTAGTGCCACTGTGGGGGGCCCAAAGTGATGACACCTTATGCATTTCTTTGTATGGTGCATAAAACGGTTCAGCCGGTTCCACCAGCCATGCAGTTAAATAAAGTGGTTCTAGTTCACAACATGTACATGGGAAGCATTTGTCAATTCAACAATTGTTCATCTATATTCATCTAGTGACATTTTGTATGGGTCTTACAATAGGTAAAGAAACTAATTCACACTGTTTGGTCTTGCATAATAGTGAGAAAGAGTATTAAATTATATTTTGTTATACATGTCTGCCATGTGGTTTGATGATGTAATCTAGCCTAATCGTATGGTTGTTGGTTTTTTTTTTTCATATTTTGATGGAGAATAAAGACTTAGTCACAGCAGCCAAAGTATCAGGGGTACAAGCTTCACCTTCCTATAGCTGAAATCTTAATACACCTGTTCTCCGTAAAGGAGTAGAAAGATACAAAGAAGTCTCTTGCAGAAAATGGAGCACCACAGCAAGACTATGGACGTGTATGCGAACAAAATTCAGGACTGCAGCACATCCCTTGAACAAGTAGATTTTGAATATTACTCATCTTGTTATACAGCACACTCCCATTATAGTGAACACCGTTATGACAAAATTCATGTTACAATGAAATAAAAATCCAGGTTGCAAAATTATCGGCTCTAGGTTTTTTTAGTGTTTATTTGTGCGGTTATAACGAAATTTAGATATAACAAAAGAAAACTGCAGGTCCCAAGGACTTCTTTATAATGGGAGTCCACTGTACTGGCTTTGACAGGAGATAAAAAGCAAGAGCCTGCAGGTCCATTTCTCACCTGAGCATCATTCTTTGCCTTCATGGTGGTTTACCTAAGGCGAACAGTTCAAATATCTTGAACGAACTATGACGAGATGACTACTATGAGAATATAACAATCAGTCCTTGATCCACCAGTATCATTTTGTTCATTTTTACCAAGAAGTGTGTTCATAATACATCATGAATTTCTACAGTCCCTTTCTTTCTCTGGTATCTTGCTAAAGGGAGGATTATGCTCAAACTTTCCTCTTTGTTTATTTTTTCCTTTTGTTTTCTATTGTTTGTTTGTGTGCTGTAGTTGTTTCTTCACTCAAGAAGTCCTCAGAAGTCTGGCAAAGTACATGGGCCCATAATTTCCCAGGATATTTGGCAGCACAAGCTGACCATAGCGGCAGCCCGTGAGGTTGAACACATCACTGAAGCCCACCGCCATGGGTGAAAGGTCGACGACAGACACCCCAATGTCTAGTTCCTCTTGGCACTTCGTCACTGCACTCTGGACCACTCCATCGTTCTGGAGGGGGGATATTGTACAGGTTGAATACACTACCGTCCCTCCAGGTTTGACAGCTTCAAGGCCAGCACTGTGAAGCACAAAGAACAAGAAAGGATGGCCAAAGAGTGTGAGATGAACGACTGACAAGCAGTTAAAAAGAAAAAAAAAAAGAAGAAAAGAAACAAAAATAACCTTGGCAGAAACCGCACAGGCAAAAGAATAGTTAATATGCAATGAACTCTAGCATGTCAAGTTTTTACTCATTCAGTTTACACCATCCCATGTTACTTTAGAAGAGATACTGAGGGACAATGCAGTTCTTGAAAATGGTCACGAAAAAAAATCAATGGGTTTACCATTGTTATGGCCGTAAGTCTGTAATGATTTCAAAATTGTCAATAAATCCGGTTGGATTGTAACCAATTAATTCTGTTCTGATGCATTATCATAATTAAGATTCAAATGCACATTTTTTTTTCCCCAAGACTATCAATAAATCTGGTTGGATTGTAATCAATTCGTTCTGTTCTGATGAATTATCATAATTAAGTTTCCCTTGCACACATTCTTTTAAAGGTACCATATAATGCGACTAAAAATTGTCTTTGAATACAGCTGTACTTGATTCATTATCCAGGATTCCATCAAAGAGAAGAGGTAACATGCGTCAAACCACTAACTTGCCAACATGGTCATGGGTATTGTGTAGAACATTTACAAATGCACATGCATAACACATTTACAGACATTGCAGAAGCTCTAAAATGGAAGTTCAGCTGACCTGAAAAGTATCTTGGATGGTGTTTTAGTAATGCATAGTGGGCCAAATTATCGGAACATGTGGTTAGCAGAATTCCACAAGCTGACCAATCAATAAAAAGGAGACAATATGGCCCTGTCTGGAGACGGACCTGATGGTATATAAATACTGCAAACTGGATTGGTAAAATGACGCGGCTCAGACAAAGGTTTGTAAGAAAAGAGATAGAAATTTGGAGAGATATGTTGTTGAAGAAAGAGCGATGCGATCAAGCTGGGGACAGAGGTCGTCCATTGTTAGGGTAGAGGACCCCTTACGGATGCCTTTCCAGAGTTGGTTCAAGGCCACTTGAAAATGCGTTATCCATGTAATCTCTGAGGCTTCTATTCACACATGAACTTTTACACACCATGGGTCAGCCTCGGAGCAGTTTTGAGGCTTTGGCTTAGGATCGTCTTCGTAGCAAACATTTGCCACCATTGTTCTAAATTCCCAGTAAAGTACAATGATAAGAGTCATATTGAGAGAGGCTAAATAAGATTAAGCTCCTGTATTCCCCATGAACATGGAGCATCTGTACATCCCTATAGATTAATGCAGATGCATTTACCTTATATGAAAATTATCAAGTTTCATTAGTTGCAACATGATTATTTCAAAAATTTTGGAAATCTTGTCATTTCTTTCAATATCAAGGGCCCTTTTGCTGTTAGCTTCAGGCACCCTTCTTCACCATCACATGTATTTTCATACTTGATGCTGCAGTGCACTGAAGCACTTTTGCACATTGCACCTTAAATAGAAAAGTGCTCGGAGAGCATAGACCACCACACAGCCAGCAACTCATTTCCAAAATAGAAGCCTTTTGTTTACATCATTGCATGGCTCCTTGCCGGAGCAGAGCACACGCTTTAGTGCACATAATATGTAAACCTCCAGTAAGCACAGCTTGAACCCCAACTTCGTTGACCTTGCACCAAAAGATGAAAAATCCTTCAAAAATTCATACAATTTCCTGGATCACTACCAAAACGGAATAAGGTGTTCCATGTGTCAACATCAACCTTTTATGCAAGTTTCATTTTAAAGGGTGTGTACAGTTCTGGTTGAGGTGAGGATTTAGCTTTTAACATTTTGCAAGATATTCAGAAACCACTCTATGAGATGTCAAAGAGCATGCAATTCTAAGGGGTATCAAAAGTTTATTTGATGAAAATCGGTTTTGAAATGGCCGAGATATCCAAAAACAAGATGAAACAAAGAGATCCTAATAAAGTTGTGGCCTGTCGCCTTTCATTATTATCCCTTTTTTGGATATCTCAGCCATTTGAAAAACGATTTTCATCAAATAAACATTGAATCCTTCTTCAAATTACATGCTCGATTTCATAAGAGGTTTCTCATTATCTCACTTAAAATTGTTCAAAACATGAATCCCCACCTCAACCAGTACTGTACGGTCCCTTTAATCCGTAAATAATTTTTTTGAGTTATTTTGAAAACAGACAAACCAACGCCAATGATCCCTTAACCTCCTTCTTCCTATGTAGGTAATAACTATGATGTAAATAAGACAAACTCTAATACTAACCATAGTAACTCTGTCTGTAGCTTTGGGAGGCTCAGTCTCTCTCTTGATCGCCTGACACCAAAAATATTGTTGTCGCCCACTGACGCTGATACCCGATCTGTGGTGCATGGCACATCCACAAGCACCTGAACATATACAACAACAAATAGGTTACAGGGTGTTGTGCATAATCGATAAAACAATAAGTATATCATGGTATCTGCATGCGAAAAATGCAGAGGCCCTGTGTGACTTGTAGGCACTTCATAAATAATGACATGTCATCACAAAAGCATTAAAAAGCATAGCAGAAAAAGCTAACATCCTCCCATCTCAACACACACACCTACACACATTTCTTGTTGCTGGGGTGACAAAACCTTGTTTATCAAATTTTGGTGAAAAAAGACTCTTTTTTGGATTAATCAGTTAGTTGTAGTGATGTCCAGTCCAAATCGTAGCTATCATACCCCCAAAATGAAGCCACAACAGCATGTCATAGGAAAGGTTATGCCATTTGACATAGTGCTCTGGCCACCATGTTTGTTTGTTTGTTTTTGCTCTCTTAAACATTTGACAGTTTGTAGATACAAGGGCTTGTTGCCTTAGCAATGTTTTGCTTCATTAATTATATTGTTAGAATCATAAAGCTACAACTGTAACTTGATTCAAGTACCAAATAAAATCAATTCAGTAGGCATCTGACAATGTATCAAATAATGATGCTTTCATGCCCCTGTGTCAGGAGACAGAGCTCTTTGACTGCAAGAGGCTACCCTGGACAAAATGCCTATCAGGTCCTTTAGGAATTTTGCTACTGAGATTGTAGTAATCTTGAAATCCTGTTGAGAGAAACAGGAACTTTAATCTTCTAAACCAGCTTGTAAAGATTTAATTGTAAGTGAAAATTAAGAAGCATTTTGAAAGTCTGTGACTAACACAGAAACAAACAAAAACAAATATGAACAACAAAAGGAAAAATACAGGATAAATTTCGCTTACGCTACCACATGAAACACCAAAAACGATGAATAGTGCAATGTGCAATGTATGATCAAAAAATATACCAGAGCAGAGCACATGATACCAGGGACATAATTAGATGATATCTTATCATTAACTTTTAAATGAATTCATTGGGACCCTACGACCCCCCCCCCCCCCCCCCCCCCCCCCCCGCAAATTCAGGCGGCCAACCATACATATACACTTGTTTCAGATTCTTAGAGATGCCCCTTTTGGGGATGAAAATGGATCAGGGTTGTGATCCCCTATTGTAGCCTTTAGAAGGGAAGCCATCAAAATAAAAGCAAAAGTAAAGTAATTATTGTAAAACACAACATTTTCGCAGCATGATATTTTCGCAAATTGGAGCTGACAGCCTTTTATGTGGCATGAAATTTTTGCAACTTGCCTCTAATATGCAATGCATATAGTGTAGACAAGAACTTTCGCGTGCATTTTAATTTCGCGAATCTTGGCTCTCACGAAATTTGCGAAATTAAAATGCACGCGAACATTCCTCATTTTACAGTAAGTAAATAAGTAAGATTACTCCCTATCACAGTTGGTTTTCAATAGGTCATGATTACCTTGTCATAGCCAGCAGGTTCCATCTTTCCCCATTCGCAGCCATCTTCACCTGCAATATTGACCGCCCCGCCGGCTGTCACCGTCCTCGGAAGATAGAGACCAAACACTTCTTGCAGCCGCCGTCTTCTTGACGACACTTTCTCATTCGCTGTCAGACTCCCTGTACATGTAAAGCATTGTCCAAGAGTAAGACATCACAGATCAACCATTTAATGCTGGTAGAGCCTGTTCACATTCAAGAACATTATACAGCACTCTCCGCGTAATCGGGTATCGCTTAAACGTGTACTCCGTTTAATTGGGTAGTAATGTCCAAATCAGTTCCAATGCACACTAAAATTACCTGATAATCGGGTTGCCTCTCCGCATAAATGGGTAAATAATTTTCTTCCTATCTAATTTCTACCCAGTTTATAGCAGATAAAACACTTCAAGAAATCATGAATGTCAAATTTTCCACGGCTACTCGCCTTCGCTGCTTAATTTGCAAAGAAGACAGATCAATTGGGGAGTGATTAAACATTGAAACACATGTACCAGTACACCTTGTACCGATTTGACACATATAAACGAACATTACACATATAGCTGGCACTCACAACTGCATAGACAGACAGGAGTTGAACACACTTGCGCTTCTCCCTTGCTCCGCAGCAACATTCACAATACGAGAAGTTTTTAGAAAAAAAAAATGAAAAAGGAAAAACAGGCCATACACCAGCTCCATACCAGTAATTTTGCTTTTTCCCAGTCACTTCTCGAAAAATAACCTGACATTCGGCATAACTTGTGCACGCAAACGCCTGCGTGTTAGCGAGGAGTTTATAGTCAAACGACAAAGTTTTCTGAAGACATATTTGTCCATAAAAAGAGTGTAAATTATTGCTCTTGACTGAGTAAGTACACGTTATGTATAATGTGCCGTGCCAGCACGCGTCTTAAGCATACAGTGTAGGTGTTTGGTGCAGTGTACTTTGCATGTAGATACACACTGAGTGTGTCAATTGTGAATTAGACGTATTCTTTTGTTAATCAGAATCCGCATATAATCGGGTAAGAAACGCTCTGCCCGAGCCTACCCGATTATGCGGAGGGTACTGTACATCATACGAAAAGTCATACAAGAAGGCAGAAGTAATATTTTGAAACTTACCAACCAGCATGGTCTGCAGAATGGCTAAGGACTTCCCACCAGGGGCAGCACACAAATCAAGCACGACGTCGTCTGGCATGATGCCCATCGCCACTATGGGAAGCACCGAAGCCGCATCCATGATGTAGTACTGGAGCTGCTGAGAGTATGCACATTTCTTCGCCGGTGGAAGTCTCGCTGCTGGGTCGTCCCTGTGCAGGAAGCATCGTAAGTGAGGACTGACCTTGATGTCGACACTGTCCAGGTCAATGATGGGCGGAGCCCCACCCATCACCTCCTCTCCCCCTCGCTCCTCCATCTCCATCTGATGGATGAGTTCCATGCGGTGCTCGTAACCTGGGGCAACTATGTACTTGTCCTCCCACCAGGGCTTCAAAGCAGCCTCTGGTCTCCTTTCCTCTACATCAAGATCATCTGCATCTTCCTCCTCGGCTAACCCTATAATTTCTCTCTCCTGGACGTCACTTGCAGCAACATCATAATTTCGTACCTCCCTTTCATCCCCTAACTGTCTTGGTAAGGCACTGGCTTCATATTCTTCATCCATGTCATTTGCTTCCTTTTTGCGCTGATGTATGTGAGCAATCGTGGACTCCACACATGGCTGGACAAAGTCTTCCAAGCCCAGAGAGTGCAACTTCTCCACCGTATAGTCGGTATCACTGTAGTTGTTGAGCAGAGCACCATACTTTGGCATGGACAAGAGCCCTAAGCGAACGGACGGCCACTGTTCTCCAAAGATAGGCCTGTAGTTCTGATCAAAGTGCTTCAGGGCCAGTTCTGTGGGGTCATTCTTGCGCTTTCCGTAGACCTGTCAGTCACATGAATACAGCAAGACAAAGTTGAAGTTTTCACTGCTCTGTTTTTGTTTGCATACGGTCTTCTTTTTTTTGAACAGTGACACTCTTCAAGAAATTTCAAAATTGACAAACAATCTGTAATGAGCACTATTTTTCCCAAACATTTTGTGCAGATGAACCGGTACTCTAAATATTTTTTGAAGGCTATGCTAATAGAGATAAAGGTTTAAAGGAACAAGTGTTTATGTAACTGTAGGCCCTAGTTGTGATGTTTTGCTTGGCTGAATTATAGATACCACTCCTACTATTACTACTACTACTACTACTACTGATAATAATAATAATAACAATAATAATAATAACAACAACAATAATAACAACAATAACAACAATAATAGTAATAATAATAATAATAATAATAATATCATTATTATTATCATTAAGTCCTATTATCATCATCATCATCATCATCACTACTACAAGTTGTAACTGTGATCTATTGTATACAGTGTACATGTATGTGGCAAACTGCAAGAGATCACACTACAGCGATTGCATTTCTTTATATCTCAAACACTTCAAGTGAGTTGCGGGTTATCCCCATGCAGTATTGGCTCGATTTAGACCGAATGGTTCTTCAGCAACTTCTTTTGAACTATTGTGTAGGCTTGCCTGGCCTAGTAGTACCTCCTTGGTAAGATGAGTGCAGTGTATCTTGGCCAATGACAAAGTAAATGGGGAGATTTTTGGAGTTATCAAAAAAGTGGATGGAAGAGAGAATTAAGCCCTCCCATATAGCACTTATGTGAATATATATGCTGCCAGTGATAACCAAAAAGTTCATCTAATTAAAAAGAACACATCAACAAAGCAAGAAAGTGAAATTATTCAATTTGTACATAACCTTAAACTTAGCTTAAAGGGAAGCCCAGGGGCCTGAAGCCTGAACAGTGCTGAAGCCAAGGCTTGAACTACATTGTAGTGTAGTAGTATCTGATGAGTACAGTACATCTGTGCTTTTATAATTTGCTGGTTTATTTCACAAGTAGGCTATTGAACCCGAAGTAGGCGAGGCTACAGTCAGTAGGTGTTGGAATGTTCACTGCTACAACATAAATCTTTATCTCTAAATATGATTGGTGGCGTTTTTCATCTTGGCTTAATTCATCTCACCAATTTGGCTCTTGTTTTCTTGCCTCGACAGCATGTCGTGTGCCCCAGCGTGGTACTTCCCCGGCCCCGATAGCGAGTAGCTGCTGGAGAGCAAGCGGGGAAACGCCGGCGAAGGTGCTGCTGGCGACAGAGGTAGAGGAGCGCCCACCAATTAGTGCTGGAATTCCCAAATAAATGCATATTGCGAATCGTAAACATCATCAAGCATTAGAAAGTGTATAACTACCTTTCAACAATCTCACATCTTGTAGCATGGTTCGTATATCAACCCTGTAACTTGAGGGAAAGACGAGCTACCTAGTGATCGACAAGCACGTGTATTTGTTGACGTTCTCACAGAACAAGTACCGATCTGCTGAGAGGACACATCGCGTTTAGTAAACTATTTTATGATTGGACAGTTGAATATCTATCGTAAAACTTTGACCAATCAGGCTTGGCTACAGAAAGTTACGCTCACACAAGTTTATGTGGCCTTACAGCTGTAGACGAATTACGAGCGAACGCCACGTCGCATTATTGCCCTGAAATGTTTTCTAGCCCCGAGACACTCGAGTGATTTGTGATAGAATCAGCAGCCATGCATACAACATATTCAAGAAGAAGTCCCGGTGAGTTTTATTTGCGTCATACTTACACGCATATTAATATTCAGACACGGGATTTTGAAGAAAACAAGTGGAATTGTAATGTAGTCCCACATATTGAGAAGTACGTATGATGTGCTTCCTCGTTTGTAATTGTACATGTAGTCTAACGTTACTAGTACGTTTTAGAAGTCTACATATACGTAGGCCATAATACATACATACGTACCGGCCAACAACGGCTGCTGTTTCGTGGTATTCGTGGGTAGTGATCGTTTCTCTCAGTTCAGCCAGGACGTGTTATAATCGAAGCTAGATAACACACCGACCAAGTTTCACGCATTTAATGCACGAGAGTCACGTCTCACTCACGTGCACATCCGCACACACACTTCACACATAATGGATTTGCTCCACGTCTTCAGTAATTTAGTGAACACGGCGGTACGCGCACGCCTCAGTACTCGCCAGTAAATTTACTTGAGATGGCCCATAGATGCCAAGTTCAAAAAATTTTTATGAGTGAGATTTTCATGACTCAGCATCTCGGTGCGCGCACATGTCCGTGAGCGAGGGAGTGAAGTGACTGAGCGAGGGGAGGGGGTGTCCGCCCTCCCACGGTTGGGAGCTTTTTCAGTTTTTAGTTCTTAATGGTGCAAGCTGGTGCATACTTACACTATAAGGGACTACCTTTTACTTATTTTGAAAGACAAAAGGGAAATATACCTTCAATTGCATCTCTCACTTTAATCCTTTAAGCTTCATAAGTGTGTATGCTCCCAATGGCAATGCGTGAGAAAAATGGGTGCCATGCGTGAGATCGTGAGACAGACCCTAAATGCTTGAGTCTCACTCACAATGCATGAGACTTGGTAGCTCTGGATGGCCTGAAGCCCTATGTATTAAATGCTCCTGATGCTGACCGATTTTTAGAGGGGGTTTGTCGTCCACATCCGTCAGCCACACAAGTCCAGTCATCAAGCCCCGGAGTAAGGTCATGGGGCGATGTGGTGGGGTGCAGTCGTGCAGTCGTATTCACCTGACGAGGTTGAAGGTGTCAGTCATGTGACCGCGCAGTCGGATCAAAGTCATGAGTAGACAGTCTGGGTCTGGTTAAGGGCGTAATTTAAAGTACAGTAGAGAGGAGGGGGAAAGTCAAGGCTGTCTGCCCCAAAAACCCAATCCCACTACAATAGCTACATTACACACACAAACTGTACTCCACCAACATTTTAATTTTATTTGTGTCACAAATAAAATTAGAATGTTCGTGGAGTAGAACAGTTCTACAGTTAATTCTGAGAGCATTGAGTATACCAACGGAACTGAAACTGAAACAGAAACAGAAAAAAAAAACATGCATGATGCATCATTTCCAACCACCAAAAAAGTCTTATTTTGGGACATTTTTTTTTTTTCTTCTCATTTATTTATTTGATGGTGAATAGCAGGGCGGGGCTACAGTTTACACAGTCTATACAATAGTTGTGGTCCAACCGTGGCGATATCGCAAATTCTAGCACAATGGCATGCAAAATATAAAGAGCGCGTAAATGCACAAGTTATCTCAGAAACTGCTGCCACCGTGGCTGTACCTGTGTACATGCTGTACTGACAGATTCAATGCAGATAAACAGACTAGTAACTTCGAAACTTGAATGAAACAAGTCTATATTTGTTGCTATGCAACTTTACTTTACCTGTTACTTACCCGTTGAACTGCTTATGCGAGCTGACCTGGGAGGGTCACGACAATGATTTTCGGGGTCCTGCGACGTGGCCCACTGTTGCGCTCTTCAGAACACGTGTGGAGTTAGTTGCATAGTTTGAATTTCACACTTGATTTGCACCATTTTTTATTGATAAATTTCAGGGCATTTATATTCGTAAGAGTGGTCTATTCATGGAAATGGTCGAATCAAGGGTAACATGCTTTACCACTTCTTGGTACCGTACACACCAGACTGCAGCTTAGAAATGCTGTCTAAGCTTTGCACTTCATGGCTGGCCTTAAGGGAAGGGGAAACAAACCCCATCGCTTTGCTTAGCTACTCTCTGACCTTGGCATCTTTGTGGATACAACGTACACATTGCACCACCATGGGTCCTATCACGGCTACAGGGCTGCAAACAGTGAAGAAGGCATAAGAGTGACATACAGCATAAAGGGTCAAAATAGAGCCGAGACCAAGATGATGGGGGGGGGGGGGGGGGGGGGGGGGAGTGGGAGGTAGTGTATAGAGTGTAGTATAATCACGCATCAGCATTTTTCATCGTGAAATACACTTGGATATAACTTATAAATTAAGATGCACATTTGTGCATATTTTTGCAATGCAATACATACTGGTACACTGTACTGTGACATTCCAGTCATGCAATATTTATTGTAAATGGGATTCAATCTGGGTTGTAAGATGATGCCAAGAATTGTTCAGGAGCTGCATGAATATACATATACTGTGCAATGCTATACGTGTTTATAATCAGTGTTTATTGCTCTGTGGTGTGTTTTCTCTTCCCTACAGCTGTCAAGCGGCTCATGAAAGAGGCCCAGGAATTAAGTGAACCAACAGAACAATATTTTGCACAGCCACTAGAGGTAAGTTTACCATTAGCAAATGTGATAATGCCATTAAAACGCTTGATGATGTATGTCTCTCCGATGCATACTCATTACATACTATGTAAGAGCTTAAAAAGATATTCTCACAAAAGTGCCTTCATATCGTAAAAGTGGAAATTTTTGCGATGTTGACATTTTTGCACATTTTGCGCAATCAGAAGCTAGTGCAAATATAAAAGCACATGAATATTTTTACGTGCCATATGTTCCAGCAGTTGATGTCTTGATTCTGCAGAATTAAAAACATGCAAAACTCTTCATACCCGGCCAAGCATGAAAAATTAGCCGCTCAAAAATATCCACTTTTACAGTACATTGTAAAAACTATTTCCATGATGTTATATAGAAGACAAGATCTACAGTGAATTCTTGTACAATTGTATGGTACCTGTATATACCAAAGATAACCCCATCTCCCAGTGTGATGTGGGACAAGTGTCAATACATGTCTTGCCATTTGATATTGCTTGCCAAAATAATTTGATATTTCAAAAATAGGGAACTACGTACAGTATATCACACATTTATACCTGAAAAAAGCAATATGCTTTGAATATTGTGCCATATGATAAGAATTAATATTAGAGATGCATTGTACATAATGCAAGACAGTCATATGCTTCTAAGGTATCAGAAAGTAACAGTATCTTGAGCAATCTTGTAACTGATGACTAGAGAGCTAGGGTACTGAACACTAAATGCAAGAAGGCACAGTAGTTGCATGTTATGATGAGAAAAGAAAATGTTAGGAAACAACAGAAAAATACTGACAGTTTGCTTGTTATGAGATGCTTCACCTACTTTGTATTCTCTTGTCCATTCAAAATTTAGGACAACCTCTTTGAGTGGCACTTTACGGTCCGTGGTCCACCTGAATCAGATTTTGCTGGGGGCGTGTATCATGGACGGATCACTCTCCCACCAGAATACCCCATGAAGCCACCGAGCATCATGCTTCTCACAGTAAGAGTCTTTTAAAGAGGTTGAATGCAATATTTTCCAATGACTTTACACCATGTTTCCGACAGCCAAGGCAGTCACGTTTCAGACCACCGTGGACAAAACTGAACAGACTTTAGACAAGGCCATGGCATGGGATGGGCAAATTTTAGAGGCCGTGATTTCTGTGGATGCTGGGTCAGATTTTAAAATTGTCAGAAAATTTGCCATGGCAGTCTCGGTGCCAATGAGAAACCTCTTGGGTCATGAAAAAACGGGGTGAGCGCAACAAAACGTGACAGAATGTAACAGGCCATAATAAAAACTTAGAGGCGGTCAATAGTGCGACGCGATAAAAATTTTTATGAAGTCTTGCCTGACCAGACGCTGTGAAAACGTCGTCTGATAGCTACATGTTCACCATAGCAAGGACTGGAACGAACAAGACTAGAATACAGAGGGGGAAAAACAGGAGAATGTACCATCTACCCACGGCGCACTGTACGTTTTGGGCAAACAGGGCTGCTGTGGCCTGTGGCATCAGGAACATGGTGTAAATGTAGCATAACAAACTGATGACTATGATTTTGTTCGACCACTTGGTTAATAACGATACACACATACAATGAGATGAGGTATAGAAGACAACCACAATACAGATAAATATCATCTTTGCCTTTTCTGCAATGTCCAGCTTTTTTTTTCCTGCTTTCATTTTTGCAAGATTTCATAGTTTGGATTCTCTCACTGAAATTGTCACATTATAGTGTTCATCATAGCAGCCCTCTGTTACAAAGCATTGTGGGGGTGTCTATGAGTCTCACATAAAAAAGTGCTCTATGACACTTGAAATAACCATCATGCTAATACGTGAGCATATGGCATTTCATTAACTCTCTTAGTGAATAATTTCTAGCATTTAATGAACCTTTCTACAGTCTTGAAGCTAACAGAAGATGCCTAAAGCACTAGATGAAACTGATCTCTAATTTTTAATGTCAAAAATAGGTCCAAGGAATGCATGAGCAGTGCTGAACTCTCATAGTTTTAGCCAAATTTAGATACCTACAGTGTATCTGTATGTGCTATTCTGATAATAAATGCCATGTTTGAATGAAATTTGGATATACAGTGAAGGACCTGTTGACTAGATCGTCATACTGTCATTACTTGTATGTACTTTGTGATATTGGACTTTGTTTCAAAAGACTGAAAAATTACCAGAACAGAATACAGACTTTATCTCAGGACATCAATTTATGTATGTTTCTCTCTGATTTAGCCAACGGGAAGGTTTGAAGTTGGAACGAAGATCTGCCTCTCCATTTCTGGCCACCATCCTGAAACTTGGCAACCATCATGGAGCAGTGAGTGCCCTCCTCTTGCCTCATGCCTGTTGGCAATTTTATAGAGACTACAGTCTCGTTTAAATAACAGTCAACCTCTTCACCTGTGCTAATGTGTAGCATGGCATATGGCATTACATCAAAATGCGGCTGTTCCATGGGCTTTCCTCAACTCGTACCTTCTTCGTGCATGGTATTGTGAATTGTACTCACTATAATTGTTACCAGAGTAATCTTGGTGTTAATCGGCAAAAGACAGGTCTGACAAGTAGAAATTCTGAATGCAGTTGTAAATGCATCCTGGATTTGGTATGTGCCAAGGCAAGATGATTGCAAGCCATAAATTGTCTAACTGGGCTATTTGAGACCACGTTTTTACTGAGGGGGGGGATCAATTTGACCCCCCCTTCAGATCTCGGCCGCCGATCGCGCGATCGCGGCGAAATTTTGCGTGAAGATAGAGCTGGATGTCAACTACAAGATTACATGGTCATACAATAGAAAACTATTGCCTTTCTATTTTTAATAAATTAATTATGCAAATTTGTGCACGAAATCATATTTTCACCTATAACTCCATTAAAAAGACTAGAGGATTGCTAAATTTTTGTGTCAGAATTCCTCAAGACACATCAAACCATTTTCGTGAAAAAAATCGATATCAATTTCTTTTGTTTTTTATTGTTTTGTTAATTTCTTATGTATTTTATTGTTTTTTCGACCCTTTTTTTTTCTATTTTTTTTTTCCAAAATTTGTTGCAGGCACTTTTTCAGGCTTATCTACACTAGAATTGATTAATTTCAATGGTTAAAAGCTGAAATAATCTAATTTATATCAATTTAACCAAAAAACACAATTTGCATTGGATTTGCACACGATATCATGAATTTGACCTGTTTTTTGGTTGACATGCATGTGCAAAACATTACGTAACTTCAAAACGGTGTACCCGGACGTTGCAAATTTGGTCTCAAAATATGCGGGAGACTTCAATTTAAAAAGTCGTGAAACGACGCGGCAAAATCTTTGCGCGTTGCAAAATCGTGGCTCAAAACGTCGAGGGGGGGGTCAATTTGACCCCCCCCCCCCCAGTTAGAATAGGGTTAAAGGGGATGGCTAGTAACTGATCAGTGGGAATCACTGGGAATGCTGGAGGATGATTGTTCCAATCCTTGTGGGATTCATTTAAGAGTACATTATATATCTATTGTTGTGTGAAAATTATTTGCTTCAGAATGGTCTCATATTCAAGTAATGTGCAGTTTAATGTTTCCAGGTTAGCATGCCTGGTCAGTGACGGGGCATTAATCTGCACATTACTTGAATATGAGAGCGTTCTGAAGCAAATAATTTTCACACAACAGTAGATATATAATGTACTCTTAAATGAATCCCACAAGGATTGGAACAATCATCCCTCAGCATTCCCACTGATTCCCACTGATCAGTTACTAGCCATCCCCTTTAAGTCTACATGATTATTCAAAATGATATGTGCTAACCCAGTTGCTTTTGCACCATTCCAACCAGGAATAATCATTACCATCCGACACCCAAACATGACTTAATACTGTATAAGCTGTCATTTTTGTAATTGTTTAATTTTCATGAATTTAGCGAATCATTGTTAGACCGCAAATTTAAGAACATGTGAAAATGTCATTAAAGCAATAGTGCACTTATGAAGACCTCTGTGTTAATTCCAAAAAACAACATCTCACGAAAATGTCTGTGACCTCTTCATCCATGAAAGTATCTGTACGCAAGAATAGTAGCATAGACAGTATCATGTCTGACACAAAGGCAGCTACCAATGCCAGCGGGGCATTTTTGGTGCTTTGAGTTCCAGGTGGAATGTTGGCACTTAGGATGCTAGTGAGTATAAGTACAAACCTGTTTTTTCTCTCCTAATTTCTCACAGTTCGTACAGTTCTCCTAGCCATCATTGGCTTCATGCCAACCAAGGGGGAAGGAGCCATTGGATCCCTGGACTACACACCAGATGAACGCAAGGTCCTAGCCAGAAAGTAAGCTACAGCCCCCCCCCCCCCCCCCCCCCCCATTTCACAAAGTTTCAGTTACTAGCATTCACACTGCCCAAAGATCGAGGAGATTGATGGGGTCTGGGAAATGTCTCTAGTTTGAGTGGGGAATTTTGCTAGAAGTTTCATGAGAAGTTTCTGGAAGTTTGCAGTCACACCAACAAAACTTCAAGACCTTAAAGATTGTGATCTTTTGCCAGTGTGACTGTGATTATTGACACCTTGGGCTTTAAAGTCAGTTCTAGAACAATGACTACTGTCAGGTTTCCTTTCAATTATTTTAGCTGCAAATGGAGGGTAAGAAACAGAAAGAAAAGACTGAATTTTGCTCTCCTTCATCATCATCATGTGAAAGATGATGTGAAACAAAGAGCAAAGTAAATGGTTTAAAGTAATTTTTGATGATAAATCAATAATGATGTTGTCATCATTAGGATGTTCAAATTCTGTGACTCTTTTCCAAACAAACTATATATCAACACTGGTTGATCATACGTGCATTCTGAATAAGATTCATCTACACAAACTAAGAGCACAATTTAGTCACCAAAATAATGCTGGGCCCCTCATTCATCCCATATAATGGTGATATTTTAAAGTGTAGTGATTGTGCTTCCACACAATGTTATCATTTATCTGATTCTATTGGCATTAACTCTGCAGGTCGCAGGAGTGGAAGTGTGATAAATGTGGGACGCCGAATCGAAGCATTCTTCCAGCGGTCACAGCCAAATCGGCGTCCATGCAACGAGAAGCAGCTGAGCTGGCTGCAAAGATTCAGTTTAAGGTATTGTGGGAGGCGAATATTTGGCAATTTATTTTCGCAAATTTTGTGAGTCTGGTGCTATTCGCGAAATTAAAGACAACACGAAAATAATGATTCTGATCCCGACATGAATGTGCTGCACACGTATGCATTTCTCCGTCCAGTACAGTATTCCACAATTTTGAATATATGCACTCGATCTCTAAGTCCCGCTTAGCGAAAATTTAGACTCGCTAAATTCTGTGTAAGCTGTTATTTTCGCTAATTTTGCAAATCACAGTTGGACTGCAAATTTGAGACCACGCAAAAATGTCATCATGCGCTAAGGTAATAGTGCGCTTATGATGGGCTCTGTGTCAATTCGCGAAAACAACATCTCGCTAAAAAATGTTCGTGACCTCCTCATCCGTGAAAATATCTACCGGTATACGCGAAAATAATGGCTTTTACAGTATATGGCATATAGAGTAGTGTGGGAGGCAAGGGCTTTGTCAGAATGATTTTGTAATATTCATGTCACTCGCTCTTCTCCCCTTTACCTATGACCCCCCCCATACACTCACTCACACATGCACACACACATACACACACACACACACACACACACACACACACACACACATATGCATGGATGAGATACTCTCACTCTTAGTATTCATGCAATAATGGTTTCGTACCAGAGCAGAGCGGGCTCTGAAAAATTTGAACGAGCCGTTAGTTTGACTCAACGCGATACCGCGACAATCAATATACACGTATTGTACGAAACCATTATTGCATATGATTACTAAGACATGAGAGCACTTTGGGGCGAGTAAGTCTCACAGTGTTAGTTATATGAAAGGTACTTTAACCTGAAACACAAACTAAGACAAGGAAACTCAGGGAAACTTTTGAGGTACCCAAACTTTATATTATCTTTAATCTCTTCCCGGGAGATGAGTTACTGCAGATGCCAAATATTCCCTCTGGATCCATTCATAGCTGTGAACTAGGTTAGGGAATATCATGACTTATGATTTAAAATATAAATCAAGCAATCATGATTTAACATTCCAGATGTAGTGTGTTGATAAATTCAAACCATTTTTGTGATTGAGAATAAAGAGTTTTCTGGGTTTCCTCAAACAGAGTGGAAGATGTTTCCAGAGTTTCAAATGTTGGGCTTTCAAGCACAGAGTATTTGAGCAATAATGATACAGCACTCGCACTCTTCACGTAATCTCCCTAAGACTGCTATTTTTCAGTCCACCCCCCCCCCCCCTCCCGAACAAGTTTTTGATGAAACAGCTTGTTTTCTTTATGTGGGTAGTTAGTTCTGTCTTTCCTATTGTCTGATTTTATTATACTGACTGATATATTGATATTTGTGGTTTTGACAAATTACATATTGCTGAGCAGAGGTAATCTTCCTTTTATCTGTGTGATCAAGCTGGTTCTGAAAATGATACCCGACATTTCACCATTACAGAAAGAAGTGAAGAAATCTGAAGGGAGCTCTACCTCGCCAACTCAAGCAGCTCCGCCTAACAACCCCGTGCCACCGCCACCTTTCCCGCCAAATCCCTTCAACGCATTGAACCAGCAGCCTGGTGCCATGCCGCAGCAACCACCGTTTGTGCCTTTCCCACCAAACTTCATGCTCCAGGGGCAAGCCCCGTTTGGCCTAGGAAACTACACCCCTCACGTTCCACCCACTCAGGCTCCTGCAGACACAGCGGGTAGGGGCAGTAGTCAGCAGGGACCACCATCGACGCCCACGGATAGCAAAACCGAAGAAAGCAACAAGACAACAGGCGGAGGCAGCCAGAGTCTCGCCTCACAGCCTACCAGCCAATCACAATCCTCGAGTGGTGCGTCAAGTTCAGACGCTGTGAGGCAGCGGACTAATGTCCCAAGCAGGACTAGTACGGCTCCCCAGGCAGCAAGTCAGAGGGCTTCGCCCCCTGCCTCCGGAGCTAGACCAGTGGACCGAGGGGTTGAGGGGCTACTTTGCCCCCTCGTCACCATGAGCATCTTAAGCTTCATCATCATCATCCTCATTCTTCGGAGGTTTTACATCATGTATGAGTACAAATTCACATGAGACCAAGTTTATAGCAATTTCTGTTTACCAATAGACACTTTTTTTCAGAGTCAAATACACCTCAACTTTTCCAAGAATAAGCTTTAATAGTTAGCACAAACCTTCCTTGATATATTTTGTGCTGCTTTACCTATTTTCTCCACCAAACACCACCATAAAATAATGTGTGTTCCTTATTATTTCTCCTTGCCCATCCTCCAGTCTTGTTCCACTTTTATCAGATTTTGTCTAGATTTTGTAATATTTAAGAACAACGTTAAATGGCAAATAAAGGAAAAAAGTTTAATGTATTACCAGACTGAAGTGTCGGTACTGCATCTTTATTTCAGTCCTTTTTAAATTCTGCCCAGGCACACATTTATTTGTAACACCACTTCCACTTCTTTAATACAGTATTTTCTGTTGTATCCAATCCTTGTAATATACCTGAAAGGTGATATTTGAGGACATGCTCCCATGTGTCGATGGCATGAACTGGATGATGTCTTGTACAAGGGAATCATCCTAACTTTTCAAGGAAGTTGCAAATGATGGTACAAAACTGTAACCACTGTACTTCTGGCTGGCTGATGTCAGTAGTGTATCAGTGATTCCCCTTCTTTTGGCATAAGGTTGCATACATTTAATGTTTGTTTTTCATCGTACAAGAATTATGTTGTTCTGTAGAACTTTACTGCTGGTCATGTACAACTTTTATGAGCCCTTTTTCCCATGTCTTTTAACTCTGATGAGATGATATACTTAGTACTTGCATAATTATACATCCTATCAGGTACACAAATTTCCAATGCACAAGAACTATACAGATATTTTGTTGCGCAGCAAGAGCTCCTGGTGTACCTTATATTCAGTGCGAACTATAGATATCTAATGAAAAGGCACACTTTTACTGTTGATTTAAGTGTGTTCAACTACGTATGTTGAATTTCTAATCTGAAGATGCCCTTTAATCTGATTATTCCACGGCAACTCTGCAGTCTCCTTCAGTTTTTTGTTTTTCTGTTTGTTTGATGTGATGGTATTTGCAGTCGTGATGTATTTTGGAAGCATTGAAGGTTGTGGGTATGCTTGCACACTCTAAGTTTTAGCAGTTCAGAAATGTGACTGGGGGGCTATACCTATCCTTGGGGCCGAGTGCATTGTACATGATAAACAAATCTTTAAATAGGACGTGCAATGCAATGCACATGAACTCTCATGAGAAGGATATGTTGCAGGTCTTTTTAATTTGTAATGCAGCTACGACTTTTGTGTATAGAAAAAGAAAATTGCTTTCTCTTTTCTGTAACTTCTAGAGAAACATCAAGCTCATTAAATGTGATACATTTTCAAACAATTTCACCATCAATAAAAAAATCATAGGTGTATGTGTTTTGTTCCACTTGTTCCATGATAAGTACTTATGAATGTCTTCCAGACTATTTTTACACAATATATTTGATGCTGCTAAGCATGCTCAAAGAAAGGAAAGAAATGGTATTTGGTACTGTAATGTACCATGTTATTGTATATACCACAGGTGTAAGAAATAGTAGTTGTTGCAGAAACCAAGCTGTTAGGCTTCAACATTTACCTATTACCTTGTTACCCTTCCTGTGTTGAGACATAAGTTACGTTCAGACGACAAGCCCTAACCTCGAGGTTAGGAAACCTCGAGGTTAAGCTCTTGCCCCCTAACTTCGACGTGCGTCCACACGACAAAGCTTAACCTCAAGGTTAGGAAACCTCGAGGTTAAACTCCTGCCCCTTTGAGTGCGTTGATTTTTGTGTCCACACGGTGCTTAACTACGAGTAGGAACCCCCCGCGGCTCGTGGTTAGAGCGCTAACTACAAGATATTTCGTGGCTCTTAACATCCAGCTAACCTCGAGGTTAGCTAACTACCTCGAGGTTTCCTAACCTCGAGGTTAAGGCTTGTCGTCTGAACGTAACTATAGATGCAGGACCTTGGCAGGTATACATTGCTGTGGCCAATTCTTCTGGGACAAAAGTTCAACATCCTTGACCTGTTGGCCTTTGGAATGAAAACCCTGTGATTGTCTTGCCATAATTGGGTTAATCCAAAATCCCAGCTGGCAATTGCCACTTTAAGTATCACCCATCTTTTGTGGAATGTAAACCTTTTGGTCATCTTGCCATAATTGGGTTGATCCGATATCCCAGCTGGCAATTACAAGTTGTACCACGTTAAGTATCACCCATCTTCCCTGCAGAAGCAGCTTACTGAAATCTTTTCCTCTGATACTTGTTACTCTTCATTGACAGGAATTGGTACCTGATTGATTGTAAATCAGTGATGTCAGGTCGCAACTGTCTAAAAACCTTTGGCTTCTAGGAAATATTACATTCATTAGTTCATAGAATTTGAATGGAGAAGCTATCCTTCAAGAGTTTACGGTGCAGCAAGGCTCAATTCTATATGACAAGTACTGTAAAAGTGGAAATTTTCGCGGTGTTGAAATTTTCGCGGATTTCGCGCAACCAGAAGCTAGCGCGAAAATAAAAGCACGCGAATATTTTTGCATGCCATATGTTCCAGTAGCTGATGTCTTGATTTCGCGAAATTAAAAACACGCGAAACTCTTCTTACCTGGCCAAGCGCGAGAAATTAGTCACGCGAAAATATCCACTTTTACAGTAGATGACCTTAAGTTTACTCCTGTGACACTGTTTCAGTGTTCAATCAGCATTATAGCGGACGAATACTTTGTGGTTGTATTAACACTTATCACACGTGACATCTGTGCCACAAAACTGAAACTGACATGTCAACTGCAAAATTTGAACCCCCCCCCCCCATAAAAAAGAAAAAGAAAAAGAAAGAAGTTGTAAACAAGATCCCTCAGAAGCTCAAAATAGACTTGTTTCAAAAAGTCTCTGCTTCCAGAAGCAATGTTGTATAAGTCTTATATTATGCCGTTTTTAACTGTGTACTTGTACTTGTGTAGTTTATGCAATGTGATTAAATGTTCACACTACGTGGAATCACTGTGGCAAAATTTTTAGGTAGATACTGCAGATGCATTCCTGTAGGTATGATCAGAGAATTCAAGTAGTTCCCAATCCTTGATTCTGTATCCACTTTTATTTTTCGAAACAAAGACAGAATCATTAAAAAAAAAAAAAAAAAAAAAATCAGAATTCTGAAGAGGGTGATATAAATCAGCAAAAGGGCTATTGAGCATTACATGAAACAGAAAAAAAAAAAGCCAATGAAATGCTTTACTAGTAAATACTATGGAAATGTTTAGTCCTTCCATCTACAGTGTACCATGCAAGGTTATGTCAGAAGGAAAAATAAAGAAAAGATAAAACCAATATGGACTTAAAATTGATAAAAGGTAAGATTATTTCCATGTGTGTACATAAGACATTTATCTAATGACAGAGTGTCATTCCAGGCATATAGTATAATTATTGTTTTAAAAAAAAAGAAGAAAACACCTGTGTACATCCACTATTCATTTTATGGTGAATGTTGGGTTATTATTGTATGCTATAAAGATGAACAGGTCGCCATAATTACAAGGTGATTGTTTGCTTACATGTATGTCATTTAATCTGTTGCTCGTGGGAAGTGTTGGTATCGATAAGGATATGTGACTGCCCAGCTCAAAACCCACAAAAAGTTGCAGCTTAGGATTCTATGTAATGGACCAAAACACAGTATGTCATTTTGGTTGATAGACTCATCTTTTTTTAAAGTTTGTCTTATCGGAGAGTAATCCTTTCTCTACCTACTGTCAAAATTTGTCAACTTTAAAAAGCAGAAACAGAAATATAAAGTTTTTATCCATATTTTTTTAGGACAAGCACTGCTTCTCTGGGAAATTGATACTTGTGCACTGCATGCTTTAATCACCCTAATCTTTAAATTTTTTTTTTCTCCCATTTCTACAAAACTGCAACTCCTTCCTCCTATTTCAATCACTTTGTAAATGTATTAGGATGGTCCAATTTAAACAAGTTACAAATTGTTTCCTTTTTCTTCAGAAAGCGTAGAGCTTACTCATTTTTCAGTAAATTATGTAGAAAAGTGGAAATTCATTTTACCATATTTTTTTGTGGGTTTTGAGCTGGGTGGTCACATAATGGTCATGTGAGAACATCAGCCATGTGTACCATGTTGTTTGTGTTGAGTAGTGGGACATAGCTGTTGTGGCTGAAAGGCAAAGACTTTGTGAATGAGACTGGGGGCTCCCACGCATGCATAAGGTTCGAGGCCCAACCCGGCAGCACAGGGCAACCTTGTTATAGGGAGGTCGGATATACAGTGAGATACCTGATATCACAAGGTAATTTTGCAGGTCACATTCCATTTATGGTACACATATATTCTGTTTTATGTTTATTTCTTGAGTAACTTCTGATACCAAAAATAACAAGGAAATTTCAGTGGTACGTACCAAGCAGCTTGCTATAACAAGGTTTCCTTTCAGTACCCTTTTCCAAGGCATTTCACCTCCTCTATTGACAAGTCCTTTGGGAGAAGCTGTCTGTTTCTTGTGTGGGAGAGTCATACCTTATGTACATGGAAGACCCCACTTCACTACTCTCCCAAAGTGGTCAAACATATGAATATTGGCTGATATACAGTGCACTCCCATTATAAAATGCACACGGTTATAGCAAAATTCCAGATATAATGAAGTAAAAATTCCAGATGGATATAATGAAGTAAAAATTCAGGCAGCAACATTATGCGGTTTTTGTTTTTTATTGTTTCTTCCTTAGGTTAAAATAAGATTTTCATATAGCAAAAGAAAAATGCCAGTTCTGAGGACTTTGTTACAACAGGAGTTCACTGTACTCAGATGGTGATGCCTACAGGTCACAGTGGCTTCACTGACTCTTTGCTGCCCTGGCAGATTAGGATATTGGCAACAAGAATTGATACAACACTTTTCATCATCATCCATTCAGCACTGTCAGCATGACTGACATCTTGACCATTACTGTAAAAGTGGATATTTTTACGCGAGTAATTTTTTTTTTTTTGTAAAACATATGAGCCACAAATATATTTGCATGTTTTTATTTTCACGGTGGTATCTGGTCACGCTAAATGCGCGAAAATTTCTACACTGCAAAAATTTCCACTTTTACAGTGATTCACTCACATTGGGAAGGGTTTTTCTTTTTGCAGCTGTAACACTTTTATGAATATTAGCACAAACACATCTAAAGAATCTACCAGTAAATTATGAATTTTATTCATACTCGTATTTTCAATATAACCAATTACTGTATGTCTTACTGAGATGGAGGGACTTCCTATGGGAGCAACTGTAATTGTTTTTCCTGCATGTAATGTAGGAAGTTCAAACCTATGGCACAGGCAACATAGAAATTCAGAGACTCCAACTCTCCCGTTTTCGACGGGAGATCTCCTGCCGAAAACCCATTTTTGCAAAATCTCCCGTTCTCCCGTTTGAGATTTAATTTCTCCCGCCCTGGCTCTTTGTCTCCCGTTGGAATGGATTTCTTACATATTTCTATCGTATGTTGAAAAAATAAGCCTTAGATAGCACCAGAGAGCATCTAGAACCCTGGGAATTTTGCGCTTCGCACACATCAACTTTGAGTCTCCCGTTTGCTAGGGGTTTCAGGCAGGAGAATCTCCAGATCAGAAGGTACTTTGGGTTGGAGTCTCTGGAAATTGTCAATTTGCAACATAACCCTAAGCACACGTAATACTATTACTGGCTTTGCTGGAAGTTTCTTGTACCATATACTTTCACACTTCTGCTCCAGTGTAAGTATGCAGTATGTTGGTACAAACAGATAAATTCCTGAGTATTGATCCTATTAACTCTTTACGTGCCATGGTGGAAACCCCCTGTGTGCCACGTTATTCTGAGACACGAAAGTAGTCATGCTTTGAGAAAGAATTCTGTTTTTCCAATTTTTATAACTTCTACAAATTTCTGTTAAGATGGGAATATCAAGCTTTGTTTCGATATAAATTGTATGACAACTCTATTTTTCAATTTTTCTTTTGAATGACCAGTTGCTACATTACTGTAAAGGCATGACTTTTGCACATTAAACCGTGACAGAAACTTAGAATGTACGAGCAAATCTAGTTGGGAACATCGCTTGATATTCGATCATTACATAGAATGGAAGCCGTTTATGAGAGGAACAAAAGCACGAGAAACGCTTTCATTGTGCCGCGGGATTAGCAGTAATTAGCGGTTTATCGATCGGTCTTTGCGGCTTTGTTTGTTGAGCAGAATATGCGAAGTTGGCATGCCGTCGACTGAGTCGGAGGTGCGAACGTGGCACATAAAGAGTTAAATGTGAGCAGCCACATACAAGTTCATCATACATAGTGCTGTGGAACAATGATGTGCACAGAGAAACACGCTGTTAGGATTCCATCCATGGGGCAAGGCAATTCGAACAAAATTTGAATCAGATGGAAGTGTGAAGTTCTTGTCACCTTGAAACCTAGGGTGCGTTTATAAGATTTTTCTTTTGGCCAGAAACAGTGTTTGAAACACTGTTTCTGGCCAAACAGTGATTCTAGCTCGAAAAAAATTCTTATAAACGCTCACCGTGATGTGAAACAGTGTTTTGAAACACTGTTTGTAAACGCACAAAATAGTGCGTTTACAAACAGTGTTTCTGTAGAATCAGTGTTTCAAAAATCTTATAAACGCAACCGCGATCGCAAACACTGTTTATGTGACGTCACAATGCCTTGCGCGCACCCTGTTTGACCTTTTGCCAAGGAAAAACTGCGCAGAGTGAGTTGCGCAATGGCACAGTCTGAGCAAGAGCCCCAACACGCTCGGAGAAAAAATCTTATAGACGCTCTCCTGACGAAAGTGTGATTTGAAACAGTGTTTCAAAACAGTGTTTCAAAACAGTGATTCTAGGCGCGCAAAATCTTATAAACGCACCCCTACTTAAAAGGCACGGTTGCAAACTTTTGTGCTGTGGTGTAGCTTAAATTAAAACTCAGCCCCAAGTTCAAATTACCTACACAGAGTTAATCCAACCTAACAAAACAGCACAAGTTTGTATAAATGGGAACAAGAAGAAAGGAAAGAGAATCATGATTCTCTTTCCTTCTATAAAAAACAAAACAAAACTGAACTCATGAAAAATTCTTACTTATGTCCCTAGAGGTACAATGGAAAAATTGTGAGTAATAGAATGGAGAGATGCTCTCTTGATAAAGTGATGCAATAATCAATGCCAGAAAAGTGAAAGTCCTATGGAAATATGGAGTTGGCATTATATCTCTCTGTACTACTGCCCAGATATCAAAGTCATGCATGGAGCAACACATTCATACACAGACACACACACACACGCACACTCACATACTCACATTTCTGCTATTGCACTGCTAGGCGAAAAGATGATTGGAATAAAACTGGTATTTTTGCATGGCTCCAAGCAATTCACACTATGCAACCTTTGGCATCTTACATTTATTCATTAGAGACCTGTTTGCAGTTGACCAAAGTGATATTCAGCTAATTCTAAAAGCATGATTCCATTACGAATTGAGTGTTGATTGATTATTGGTAAGATCAAATATTTTTTTATTGTTTTGGCCTTTGCTCACAGAATATGACTTCAAAGTAATGCAGCTTTATTACATACCAAACCCAACACAATCATGTGTCCATTGAAAGTACGTGACAATTGAATGTAGCACCAAACCAACATAAAGAGGCACAGGTTGATTTCCACTCGACTTGAAAAGCAGATCTCAGTACTAAGTCAACTTGGCTGATTTTTGGTTTTTGATGTTTTCTGAGTGTTTCTTTTGTTTGTTTTTTTAATGGAATGGAACTGAAAGTCTAGAAGCACAATATATCATATATATATATATATATATATATATATATTTATATATATATATTTTTTTTTTTTTCATGAGCAGTGTTTCAAAAACCAATTAAACCATCACATCACATGCTATCATGATGTTGATGTTGCATTGGAATAAAATTGTTCTCTATGACAGCCTATCCAGCATGCATTACACAAAACATGCAAGTTCCACTTCCACACTGTCATAATCTTATTTTCTTTGGTGCCATACCAGTGAACCTGAGTGAACACATAAATGTGTTTTACAACTTAAATAAGGCTTTTTTCCATTTGCTTCTTTTCCATTCAGCCCATCTTTACTTGAACTTCAACTCCTCTCTATTATCTATATCAGCTGCTAAGGATCAACAAGATCATCGCTAAATGCATGTCCACACGTATTGATCACAGCAGGACACGTCCAAGCAGCTTTTCCAGCATTTTTGCAGTCAGATTGTCAGGACTGTGAAACCTGCGTTGTGACGCAGCCATGAAGTACACCACCACATCGAGACCCGGAGGATCTGTACTGTATGTGAGCTGTCCTCAAGGAAACATGCCTGAGAAATCACCCCACTCGGGTGAGCCACATGTGCCACACATCAGGTTGCAGATTTGGTGAACTCGTGAGAGGCAGACAGAAGCTCAGTCCGATAGTCATACAATGCCTGCCACTCCTTCTTGCTGTTGATGAGTTGATTGTTCTTGGCATGCTCGTAGGTAAACTTTGGAGTTTTCAGTTCATACCTGCATTAGAAATGAAAACACATTTAAAATGTCACTTTCAATAGAGGATAATACCATCTTATAAAACAGGTTTCTCCACAACACTGACCATGAAGGAGAGATACCTTATACCATACTATAATACAAAGACAGGCATGGCAATATTTTGACTATATATTACATAACAGAGACCACTGCCAGTGATCCATGGTACTAACCATTCTATATTTCAAATTACACATTTGATCAATAGTATTGAAAGAATTCCGCAGGTGCATTGAAAATGCACATGTAAATAGTGGATATTCAATTGTTGCTAACGAGAAAGCAGGCATTGATAAAATCACTCTTGGCTGGGGTTGAGGGTTAAAAGAAAAGAAAATATAATGATGATAAGGAAATAAAGCAACAAAAAAAAATAACTAAAGGAACAGCTATTCTTCTAAAGAGATGAGAACATAACTAGAAGTAACTACAAATACCATGTGTCCTCTTCAGTGATCTTTGATATCAGTGATGTAATTATTTTTTTGAGAGGATAATCTTCTTTAACCAATACATTTTACAGCACAGTAGTTTTGTGTAATGGTACCACAAGCAACCAGCATGTACAATAAACAAATTGAGTAAAATGTTTCCAAGTTCTCACCATTTTGGGGTTGGTCCCCGGATCCGCTCAAGCTCGTCCTGGCGCTTGGTTTCCAGGATCCGCTGCTCCTCGAGTCGCAGCCGCTCCATGCGCAGCTTGGCCAGCTCATATTCAAAGGGTGACGCCACCACCTTTTGATCAACGAACTGCTGTGATGCCTGCACAGTGACAACAAATGAAGGAAAATAAATATATGCAGCAATAGGCCCTATATGATGTAGAAAGGAAATAATGATATACTTCCTGTATCTTTCTGTAGATGACATATCATTTTATCTGTTTCTGAAGCATATGATTCCATTTCATCAAACATAACAGTGTTACAATATTAGTCATAACATTAGGAAAATTCATAGTAATTTTGGTTATATGTAAGGCACCTTTTTACACAAAACAAAGCAAAAAGTTTCTTAAATTGATAATACAAGCTATTTTGCATAGTAATAAAATGTTTGATAATTAATCACAATATGTCAAATCTACACTGGCGTGATCAATGAAAGAATACAACATCTTTTTATGTTGTGGTACATTAGAAAGTACTCCAGTTTGATGTAGCAATATGTAATGGGGTAGACATCTATACAAATTGAATACTATTTTATCGGTTAAATTTATGACATGTTGACTGAGCTTTTACAAAATTTTGCACATGAATATAAATTAGGAAAGTATGCAAAAACAGCACCTTAGAAGCAAGATTTCAATAAAGAATACACTAAATATACCTCAACCTGTGCCACAGTGTGTCATACTGTGTGTCATGATATGGCACAGTCTCACATGCTACAATGGCATGGTGCATTCTGGCATACAAATTTGTATTTCCATCAATTGACTCCAGACACAGTTATCTACCAGATACAATGAGCTGCAGATATTTACAGCAGAAGGCAGTCGGACTCTGTCCAGCATCTAGCAAGTACAGGTCAACATGCATACATGTACACGTGTACATGATACAGAGACTCCAACCCCAAGCACCTTCTGATCTGGAGATTCTCCCGCCTGAAACCCCTAGCAAACGGGAGACCGCAACTTGATGTGCGCGAAACATCATCACGAGCGCGAAGTTCCTTGCGGCTGGGGTCCAGGGCCCGCTTATACCTAAGGGCCCTGGCAGCTCTAGGGTTCTATAGATGCTTTCTCATGCTATGTCAGGCTTATTTTCAACATATTATGATGAGACATAGAGCCAGGGCGGGAGAAATTAAATCTCAAGCGGGAGAACGGGAGATTTTGCAAAAATGGGCTTTCGGCGGGAGATCTCCCATCGAAAGCGGGAGAGTTGGAGTCTCTGCATGATATACAGTATGTAGGCCATCGTCTTTATGATAAATTGGCCATACTCTCACCTTCAAGTAACTGTAGTCTCTGGTTGCCTTCATCTGTGGATCTTGCAGAGTTTGACTTTCTTGCATTCTCCTCTGTGAAGTTCTTAGCCTCCCTGAGGCACTAGCTGGTTTGCGGCTCGTTGAGCCAGTTTTGATCCCCGCGGCAGTCTTCCTTGGGCCCACATCACTCATTACACTCCTACTTGTGCGGTCCCTCACAGCCTGCGCAGCTGTCTCCAGGGGTGGGGCCATGGTTAGGGTCTCCATAATCGCAGGCACTTCTCCCAAGGTCACTGGAAAGTATTGCTTAGCCTCATCGTCCAGCATGATATTTGACGCAACTTTCCGCTGAGCCATTTCAGTGCCGAGCACCCCTGTGGTGCGGTTGACCAGGGAGACCGTGTGCTCCTTTGCGCCGAGACTACTGAAGACTGGATAGTCAGAGTCCCTTGTAAGGTGTACAGGCTCAACGTACCACTGAGATTTTGTCTTTCTTTGTGACTTGCCAGCAAAATTCTGCTCCATTTCTTCAAGTTCAAGGGTGTCGGCATCAATTAGACGCTGCAGTTCTTCTTCAAAGGTGTCTTCTAAACTGAGCTCATCATCATCCCGCTGTTTTTTCTGTGCATTAGTCTTCTTATCACTGAAACTCACACTCTTGCTGAGGCTTTTGTTCAAACTGCTGTTTAGACTCCTGAGGTCAAGGCTCAGCTCAGAATTCTTGGCACGCAAGTTTTCCTGAACTTCCGCATAGGGATTTTCTGGAGAGGGACTCCGCCATGATTGCTTCGTCTCCGCCAGAGATTGATGCCCAGTCCAATCACCAGGAGAGTTATGTAGAATGGAGTTTCTCACATCTGTATGATATAGGGTAGTTTGAGACAGATTCCTTGTACTCAGCGTCCGTTGAGAATTTGAAAGGAACGTCGAATCCTTGTCTCTATGATGAAGAAAAGTAACACAAAACAAGAAAATATTAGTATGACACTGTATAGGTAATTTATGATGTATCATTCATGCGTTTGTGCACAGCTGCCAACTATAGCAATGACCCGCATAGACTCTACATAATCTAGTGAGGTACCCGCACATCGCCAGGGGCCCTAAATCCGCCACCCTGCGTAAAATTGCTACAAGCGTACTGAACAAAAATGTAAGCATGGAACTGTGTGCAGTATGCTTGGAACTTTGCAGGGTTATTACCACAACCAAGCAAACTGAGGTGACAGCTGGTCATATTTTCTTTAAAATATACATGTAAGTTTATACAAGGAATATGTAACTTAATAAGTGTTGGTATCATGCTGATGGTCCCCCACACACATCTTTTAGATCTAGGTTGTAATATAAATACATGTATGTGTGCACTAGATTTTTCATCATATGGGTGCAGGATGGCAAGGTACGGGCCCCATCCTATCCTGCTTAGTCCAGTAAAATGAGTTTGATGATGATACTACTAAAAAAAAAAAAAAATAAGGAAAAAAAAAATCTGGTATCGACCACAGAACTTGTGGTTTGATTAGAATTTTCTAAAGTGCTCTATGTGAGCAGAATTTCATAGAATGTACTGTGACTGAAATATGCACAAATTTTGGGTTCTAGACTAGACTTGGATCGAGACATACAGTATAGGCTAGCATCAGTAGGACTAACTGCACCAGCTGCCCCAACACGTACTGGTTACAGCGCCCCGGGGTTACAGTATACCCTATTTTCAGTAAGGCTGCAGGAAACTCAATAGGGCCTAGAACCCTTTGCAGGCAAATACCCTGAGGAAAAAGGAGGAAAAAGAATTGAAGAAAATCCTCATTAGTTAACAGTTAATAACAAACATGATGTTAACACGTCATTGCCATTCAGTGCTTTATCAATGGGAGAACAGGAGGTCAATTAAACTGATGAGCTTGCACTGGCTCACAGTAAAAAAATGTCACCTGCGTTTGCTGCAGAGAAAATTATTCTGCGCATACGATAGTACGGTACCAGTCAACAATCTGAGCCCGTGATATGAATCTGCAGTATTTTCTGCCTATAGTGACATAAAATTAAGGTGAATCTAAGGAATATTTTCTAAAATGCGAGGTATTAAATAAGAAAGCGGTCGATAAGTAATAGTAATAGTATGGTAGGTGTCTAACACATCGACACTGTACATTGAAACCGACACCCCTCTATATAATTGCGCGTATGGTAAAAGAACGAACATTCACGCGTGAGACTACGTGCAGTGGTTTTGCATTCTTCACTGGGGATTTGAAGATGTCCAAATATTACTGAAAATCCCAATAATAAACAAGATCAACATAAAAACAATGATACCATAGATTATAAATGCACATTGGAAAAACATTACGTGCATATTTCACACGTATTGTCAATAGAGGGTAGGGGTGTCAGTTTCAAAATTACTGCGTCAAAATAACACTCTAGATCTACAAATTGTACAAGTTCAAAGCAGTTATCTTGGAGCATGTAGACCTAGCTACTACTACTAGTAGTACTGCAAATCACATTTTAAATGCAAGCTTGTGAATTCAGAGTATTTTCTTTAGGTCTAGAAAGTCTACATGTGAGTAAAATTTCAGACAAATTGTAAGATTGTAACTAATTGATGTGTGATGAGCAGTAATTACTAACAGCCTGTCTGCCTTGCCTTCTTTTGAACTGGACAAGAAACCACCTACCAATAAGTGGGCTGATGATAGAAGAGGATAGACCTGGAAGCTCGACTGCTGCTACACAGCAATCTTCCCGTATCTTTGGTAAAGGTAAAGCGATATTTTAGGTTTCTAATTCTATTGTTACATTAGGCCAGGGTGTCGATATTGGACACCAAACCATACACGGACTAACTGGTAAGGTCCAACCACTCTAAGTTAGTGTCTAACTGGTTACACCTTTAGCTGCATGTGATTCAAACCTGAAAAGAGTTAACACTAACATCAGTTAGAAACGCAGGATGGAAAGGAATGTCTTATTCAAGAGGAAAGAGATTGTGAGGAGGAGAAAAAGAGAAATAGAATCTAACGTTAGACAGAAACAAGTCTATTAAAATTGTAAGCTACAGTGTAGGATCTAGAACCTATATGATGGGGGGTTGTGTTTCTGGACACTTACAATGTAAGTTCACGCGTGAAAACTTAAACGTTTACCCATTTTACATAGAATATGCACCCTTCTTTACCTCAAAAGACTCGATATAGACTCCTCATATATACCCAGTCACTGGGTGTCCGGACAGGTTGTGGGACCGGACGCGTACTGTAAAGTGCGTCTGGTTTGACAGTGACGCGCCTACGTATAAACAGTTGTCGGTGAGGAGCTGTGCGTAAATGCGTATTCAAAGTAAAATAAGCAAGTCAGTACGCGAGAGTCTTAAGTGTCCGGACACCCAAACCCCCATCCTACTACTACTAGACAACATACTCTGAAAACGGCGTGAGAATTCCTGGGCGCGCCATTTTCATTACAGACGCACTTACAATACGTGTCTGGTCCCACAACGTTTGGTCATACATTCTATATCTAGACCATTGGCTGATATGACAAGCTCTGGTCACTGACTGACTGTTTATTCAAAAAGTGTTACTATTCGATTAGTAGATATTTTTATGGACTGATGGTAGAATTTTACTAGAAGTCTGCACTCTTAGTCTCAGCAGAGGATGACAACTTGTCAGGCTTTCATGAAACAGAGCTCAGCACTTGTATACACTGTAGCTACCACCACAGATCATGAGATAGACCAATGCAATTAATGTCCAATGATACCAAGTATCTAACTGCGACCAGCCCCAACACGCAGTGTTGGGGCTGCGCATTGTAGCAGACATGATCATGACAGGCGAAGTATAGCGCCTAAAAATCAATATGAAATCGCAAAAATTCCGCAATATGAAGACTTACAGGTGAAGATGTAATGTTGAAGACTGACTGCGTTCAACTTTTGGTTCTGGTAATAGTCCCTTTCTGCTCGGTTTGATGAGTTAAATGCGACTCGGTCGAGAGGAACTCGGGAGAACTACATCTTATACAGTAAATGGATTTGAGATTTGTGCGCATGCGCTGGCCATCAAGTCGTGTAGCTTTGTGGCAAGGCCTTATCATACTGTTGGCAAACCCTCTCGCTGTATATTGCGTTGCTTTCTGGGTGGGTGCGCGCGCGCACGCCTTGTCAGAAGGCTAAACGCATTGCGACTCCGCCAGCACATGAATATTTACGTGCGCAGTGTACTGCATACTGATTTCGAAAATGGTGAATGGGATGGGGAGCTAGGACTACGGACCCGTATATGGCCGTGAAAAAAACGTTTTTTCAAGATCATTGGACCAATATGAACAAGAACAAGGTGAACGAAGGGTATTAATTAGATAAGAATCTTATGTATACTATAAAAGTACGTTTTTTCCTCGTGATATTCGAAACCTACGGAGGTGCGAAAATCTGTGACAGACTGTGTATGTTTTTCAAGCTTACCGATAAGGCGATATAGCACTCTATTGACTCAGGACGCTCCCACAGTGTGTAACTGTGTATACGGAGCGTCCCGGGGTTACCAAGTATCTATCTCTTCACGGTGGGCTTCTCATCTGACTTTGGGACATGTATATGGTCAGTGGGGGACTGACCATACATGTCCCAATGTCAGATAAGAAGCCCACCGTGAAGAGACAGACACCTGCATGCTGCATCGGTCTGACGTTACAGTCTACATTGTATGTCACAAGCTGCAGCCTACGTCCTCCGCCAATCCGGCTCGCCGCAGTAGCTGCGGGCTTTTCCTACCTAGCGACCGTACAAAGTTCGACTGCCCTATGCTATGTGAGCAATTTTCACAGTAAATACCGCCATCAAAACCTGCACGAATAGATGGAATCTTCAAGGATGCATTCACGTACCTTATAGGAG
Organism: Diadema antillarum; assembly: GCF_040938485.1. Lineage (NCBI taxonomy): Eukaryota > Metazoa > Echinodermata > Echinoidea > Diadematoida > Diadematidae > Diadema > Diadema antillarum. The sequence goes on along the minus strand of NW_027271591.1, from coordinate 243,422 downwards.
TTCTGCGACCATGCAAAATGAAGTATTTATCAGGATTTTGATCCATGTCGTGTATGATGACACAAAAATGTTAGAAACGCCAGACATGGACACCTGAAAACAAACGAGTAAGTAGCCGTAGTAGACGCTTTCGCTGTACTGTACCGTTAGCAACGCGCATGCGCACTAGACACAGTACGGCATGTGATGGCACGGCCAGGGAGCGGTGTATTTCTTCCCATTCGCCGCCAGCATGCATGCATGCAGCAGATCCACCGTCGTGCATCGATACTCGCAAAGCTATATTTTTTATATTATATATATAGTGCATGAGGCTGAATCATGCACCATAACAATATATGCACCGACAAATTCTGACTTTGCCCCGAAGGCCAGTTATATTCAATGAGGCCGCAGGCCGAATTGAATATAATTGCCTGGGGGCAAATTCAGAATTTGGAGGTGCTTGGTACTTGTTATAGTGCAATAAGATGTCATGCACTATGTGTTATATAAAATAGCATACATACCCAGCTAGGCAAGAAAAATTGAATAAATACGAAAGCCTAGATCATTTAAGACTCTACACGTGTCTAGACAAGCAATAATACCAGTTTCTTTGAACCTGTGTAGACCCTGAGCAGGAACAGGACACCCCCCCCCTCCCACAGTAGGGAGAATTTTTGAAAATCTGTGTGGGAAAATGGCGTTTTCTTGCATCTAAAACCCCACTATTTTTGGTATAGAGGTCATTGCCAAATTAAAATTTACAAGTTTAAAAAAAAAGATAAGATTTAAAAAGAAATGTTCCCCGGATTTTTTTTTTTTTTTTTTTTTTTTTTTGGGGGGGGGGAGGGGTTGCAACCCCCCCCCCCCCCCTCTAGATCCGCTTCTGACATAGTAGGTAGTTATGTTGCGTGTTGGCACTTAGTAACCCCCCCCCCCCCTGAACAAATAAAAATAAACAACAACACCAACACCACCAACAACAACAACGAAGAGATGGTAAACTATACGATTGTAACTCTACGTTTCTTTCACTTTATCATTTTGTTCTCTCTTTCACTCAAACAAGAATTTCAGTATCCTCACACTGTTTTTCCCGCTGATTAAAGTACATTGTATAAAAAATTTACAAGTGCGATATCAAGATATTTTTCCCAGTCTGCATAAACAGATTTACAGTCCCAGACTAAACAAGCTGTTGTTATAACATGATAACACATGGATGGTTATCTCTCATATATCCATATCTAAAGCCTGCAGTCTGAAATTTACCTACATTTTACAATATAAGATATTCCCATTCCACAGTCTATAACAAATAGATATATTATCATTATGCACAGCACTGACCAACACACTCATAGACAGACAGACAGATAGATATAGATAGATAGTAGATCGATAGATAGATAGTAAATAGATAGATAGATAGATAGATAGATAGAGAGAGAGAGATAGTAGATAGATAGTAGATAGATAGATAGATAGATAGATAGATAGATAGATCTTTACTGAGATCATGCATGGCAACCTAGGTATTATGCACGAGTTCCACAACATTAATGTTTTACATAACATACAAATAAAGAAAAAAAAAGACACAACGGAAAGAGCTCTCCCATACTTCGGTACCCACAGCACACAAACGTCGTTAAAAAAATAAATACAAAATACAAAATAAACTAGAACTATCACTCATTGTGATTAATTTACCCCCACCCGCAACTGAGGGAATTAGCTCAACCAGGATTATCTTTTCTTTAATACTTTTTAATGAAAAAAAAAAAATTACCACGGCAATGCACCGTTCAACAGTGAATAAATGCATTGCTCACTGTTAGTCACATGTCCCACATTTCCAGTCAAGTGCTCAAAAAATGAGTGAGCAAGATAAATAAACTGATAATTTCTATGGTTTTTATCAAACATTGTGTAACCATGGCAACACAATGTTGGACATTAAGAAAAAAATGAAGTTTGCACAACTTTATATCATAGCCGTCACATGTGCCAAATTTCAAGCCAAATGCTAAAATGATGAGGGGCTTAGTTGAATTCATAATATTAGTGTATCATTTTCATTCAAAATATACTGTTACCATGGCAACACATTTTCCACACTGACAAAAGAATTGTTGCACATCTAGGTAATGTAGAGGTAACATGTGCCAAATTTGAAGCCAAAATGCTCTAAACAGAGAGAGTTAGCAGAATCTAAATGTTTGTATGATTTTCATTCAAAATGCACTGTTACCATGGCAACACATTGTTCAACAATGATGAAACATGAAGTTTGCATATTTCTGTACTATAATGGTTGCATGTGCCAAATTTCAAGCCAAATGCTTAAAGACTGAGGGAGTTACCTGAATCCACAATATTTTTGTATGATTTTCATTAAAACTATGCTGTTACCGTGGCAACACAATGATCAACAATAACGAAAGGTTAAGTTTGCACTTCTACGTACCATAGTGGTCAGGTGTGCCAAATTTAAAGCTAAATGCTCAAAGACTGAGGGAGTTGGCTGAATCCACATGCTTTTTGGTGAAAAAAATGTTGTTACCATGGCAACGCATTGCTCAACGATAATGACAGATTGAGTTTGAACATCTATATGCTATAGTGGTCATGTGTGCCAAATTTCAAGCCAAATGCTCTAAGACTGAGGGAGTTAACTGAATCCACAATATTTTTGCATGATTTTCATTCAAAATATACTGTTACCATGGCAACACATTGATCAACAATGACAAAAGACTATGTATGCTCATCTACGTACTATAGTGGTCACATGTGCCAAATTTCAAGCTAAATGCTCTAAGACTGAGGTAGTTACCTGAATCCACAATATTTTTGTATGCATTTTAGTGAAAAGATGCTGTTACCATGGCAACGCATTGTTCACCACTGACGAAAGATTAAGTTTGCACATGTATATGCTATAGTGGTTGCATGTGCCAAATTTCAAGCCAAATGCTCAAAGAGTGAGGGAGTTAACTGAATCCACGATGTTCATTGTATGATTTTCATTCAAAATATGCCGTTACCATGGCAACACATTGATCACCACTGATGAAAGATTATGTTTACACATCTACGTACCACAGTGGTCATGTGTGCCAAATTTCTAGCTGAATGCTCGACGACTAAAGGAAGTTAGCTGAATCCACAATATTTTTGTATGTTTTTTGCTTAAAAAAAGCTGTTACCATGGCAACACATTGCTCACCACTGACGAAAGATTAAGTTTGCACATCTATATACTATAGTGGTCATGTGTGCCAAATTTCAAGTCAAATGCTCTAAGACTGAGGGAGTTAACTGAATCCACAATATTTTTGTATGATTTTCATGCAAACTATGCTGTTACCATGGCAACACATTGATCAACAATGACAAAAGAGCAAGTATGCACATCTATGTACCATAGTGGTCACATGTGTCAATTTTCGAGCCAAATGCTTGAAAACTGAAGGAGTTACGCTAATCCACACATTTTTGTATGATTGGTTTAAAAAAACTGCTGTTGCCATGGCAACAGATTTATTAACACACACATCAAAGGTGTTTTGCGCAATTATACATTACATTGATCGCATATCCTAAATTCAAACTGAATTGCTACAAAACTGAGAGAGTAGTGCAATCCACAACATTTGTAAGATTTTTATGAAAATCTTCCGTTGCCATGGCAACGCATTATGAAATACTCATGAAAAAGGTGTCTTGCACATCTGCCTGTGATAGCGGTCACACATGCCAAATTTGAAGTTAATTGCTAAAAATATGAGAAAGTAGTTCGATCCACAAGTTTTTATGAAAATATGCCGTTGCCATGGCAACGCATTATGTGATACTAACGAAAGAGGTGTCTTGCACATCTACCTTTGATAGTGGTCACACATGCCAAATTAAGGGTCAATTGCTCAAAAAAAAATGAGAGAGGAGTTCGATCCACAACATTTTGTAAGATTTTTTCAAAATTTATCGTTGCCATGGCAACTCATTATGCAATACTAACGAAAAAGGTGTCTTGCACATCTCCCTTTGATAGCAGTGACATATGCCAATTTTGGGGTTAATTGCTCAAAAAATGAGAGAGTAGTTCGATCCACAAGTTTTTATGAAAATATGCCGTTGCCATGGCAACGCATTATGCAATACTAACGAAAAAGGTGTCTTGCACATCTACCTTTGATAGTGGTCACACATGCCAAATTTGGGGTTAATTGCTCAAAAAATGAGAGAGGAGTTCGACCCACAAGATTTTGCAACGGACCGACCGCCCGACCGCCCGACCGACCGACCGACCGACCGGCCATCCGACCTCAGAGTGATTCCTACATCCCCCCCCCCCCCCTACACACTATGTGTGGGTGGAGGTATAAAAAGTGACACACATACACACACAATCATGCACACACTGTTACAAAATGTAAATATTTTCGTTCATGTAGGACCTATCAATTAATCGAGTTGATGTGATCAATAACAATTGATTAGAAGAAGTGAAATTCCTCGTATACCATAAAAACACAGTTGATCTATTGAGATATCATGATCCATACAATGAAATGCGTTAGAAAGATCTAAAAACGCACCTAAATTCGTTATTTACGAAAGCTTGAGCTATTCTATCTGTGTTATTAAGAAGGACATGCATGCGAAGCACTAACCGTTTCTAAAAAGCAAACGAGTTGCTTGTAATGTATGATACTGTTCATACCGAATACAACTTATGAATTAATTATGGTAAAAAAATGTTTGTAAAAATTGATAACACAGATAGGGCCTATTGTCGATAATTATTTGAAAGAAATTATCGCCTATTCCAAAAAAAAGGGACCCACTTGGCAATTTTAACAGCATAGGGGAATACAATGTATTCGTATTTCAAATAACTAGTAATGCCATTGCGTAAAGATGTTACAGTGAAATATCTTTAATGCTGCAATACCTGAAGTTGCATGAACTTCATCACACTTTGTGTGCACTTCATAGCAACATCTAAAATATCTGCATTAGTGATAGGGAATAAGTGCAGTGAGTTTTTCCTTGCAAGATAAGGTTAAAATCAGTACACCCTCAAATTGTCTGACCCGTTGCTTTATTACATCGCCAATCACCTGCAGCGGCAGCAGCAAAAGGATTGTGGTATATATCAGTAGTCTGTTAACCCTTTGAGGGACTTGAAACCACGGGGGGGGGGGGGGGGGGAGGGGGAGGGGTGCTTTTTGGCCCCCTTTCAGATCTCGATCGTGATAGCGCGATCCTCGCGAAAATTTGCGCTAAGGTAGAGGCCAATGTAATCTACAAGACTGTATGGTTAGGTTTTTCAAATTTTTATCTATGTATTTTATATTTATTAATTTATGCTAATTTATGCACAAATATTTTTTTTGCCTAAAAATCAAAAAATAAAGCTCCAAAGCTTCTAATTTTTGGTGAACATATTCCTTTCAATATCCTCAACAATAATATTGAAGCAAAAATTCGGCTTCATAATTATTTCTTATGTATTTTATTGTTTATTGAATTTCTAATGTATTTCTTCTTTTTTATTTTTTGTTTTTGTTTTTTCGTCAAAATTTGTCGCAGAAACTTTTTGAAGCATAATCAGGCTAAAATAAATCATTATCAGCCATTAAAAGTAAAAATGTTTATATCTATATGAATTAATTGCAAAAGCACTATTTACATTGGATTCGTACACAAAATCATGTTTTTGAGCAATTTTTGGGTCGACGAATTTTTTTCAAAGGGGCGTGGCTTCAAAACGGTATGCCCGGGAGCGACAAATTTGGTCTCAAAAGTTGCGCGATATATACTTGAAAGAAAAAAGTCATAAAACATCGCGGCGAGAGCATCACGCGTTGTGGAATAATCACGCGAAACGTCGTGGGAATAGGCAGGGTTAAACCGGTTTACTTAGTACCCTGTCCAAATTTGTCCAGGGTCTGGGCCGTCTTGAGCTTTAGCCGAGGTCGAGTTGTCTAGCCTCCGTGGGATTCCCCGCTCTGTTTGTATTTTTGTTTTTGTTTTTGTTTTCGTTTTTCTGCGTTCGAAGTGCTCGTAGTGCATTGTACAGCGGTACGGTACGTGCGTGGCTGTGGGCAATCGACACGGAGCTACACAAGAAAACGCAACCGTACAATACAGTTTCTTCGCGTTCTCTGTTTAATACTGACATTAATTTTGTTTCAGAGACAGTGCCCTGGAGATAAAAATCTACCTGAGTGGATCAGGCACGGCCACCATATGGCACTTTGATGTAGTCAGGAGTATGACTGAGAAGAACGCGAATCGTACAACAACATACGCCGATATGAGACGAAGAACATAATCAATGAATGGTGGTGAACTATGACATAGGTTTTACGTAGGCAACAGAGTTATTGGCCTCATTTATATATTGGATAATACTTCGAATCGTGTTGAGGTAAGTAGTGCTTCTTCTATTTTCTTGTTTTACAATGTCCATTTCAATCGTGACAATTTCCAATCAATGCATACATTTTTAATCATGCTATAAAAAAAAGGTTCTTATCGCAATGTACCAATCGAATTAGAAATAATTATGCCCTTGCCTATCAGCCCACTAAATATCTCCTGTTAAAGTGAAAACATAGTTCTGATAGGCCTAAGGGTTTGGGAACCTGTCTTGGCACCATTTCATATTTACTTGCAATATATTGAAAGAGTCTCCCAAGAAACTTAACTGGCTGACGCGATTTAATTGCTGGGATGATGATGAGTTGTTTCGGAGTATTTTGAGATCAAAAGTAAAAGTCGGTATACCGGCCGACCTTTTATATTCCAGGAGGATCCAGGTTAGCTCGGTCTCAGGGACAGCTCGGCCCTACCCCAGTCGTTTTTCCCCAACTGAAAATATATTTTTTGAGTATTTTTTGAGTATTTTTTGAGTATTTTCTTTTAAACTGCATATTTTTGTGATTTTTTTTGTGGAAAAATACTCTACAAATAGCATGTTTTAGTCATGGAAAAAGAAAAAATACAGTTTTAATTGTTTTTATGATTACAATAAGCTTTGAACTGTATTAAAAAGTTTGCTCAATATCATTGTGTTATTCATAATTTCAACTTTAGTTAGGAGGCATTTTCATTGTTCAATATCAAAAGTGTAATTTACTTGGTAACCACGCCTTAAAACATTATAACTAAATGGCCCTATATAAGTGAGTGTGATGTGTTTGGTACCAACTATGTATAGGATGTAGATACATAGGTTACATAGGCCTGGGCTTCTATGACTAGCTGTAGGGTTATGTATGTGAAAGGTTAAGTTGGATATTGATGATTTCTTCACATACACAGAATGTACATTCTAGATACGCGCAAAACATCTACATAATTCACGAAATTATTATTTATTTTGTCCAAACTCGAAAATGTAAAACAAAAATACTTGAAAATATATTTTTGCAGTATTTTTGTAGCCCCAAATCATAAAGGCGGTAAAATTAGCTAGAAAACATATTTTTACAGTATTTTTTTGCTGTAGCAGCACGACGTGACAAAAAATATTCAAAAAATATATTTTTAACATACAGTATTCGGTGTTCCAAAACTGTATGAAAAAAAATATTTTCAAAGATATGTTTTTGAGGTGTCTTTTCAATACAAAAATATCGTAAAAATATATTTTTAGGGTGATTTTTGAAATATTTTTATATTTTTGTGATTTTTTTTTCGAGCAGGGTATTTCTGACAATTTATACGTATACAGTTCGTGATCGCCATACGTAGTCTATACACAGGCGCTTGATAGGCACATATTAATTTTGCATGTGAGCCAAAGAGGTTCCTTGATGCGCGCGTTGTTTCAACTCGGCCAATAACTCCAACCAGAGCTTCTATTACAGAAGAAGGCTCTGACAGCAACCAGCCAGAACGAGAAGCGCTCCCATAGTACAACACTGTATAATCCAGAGGGACAACTCTGCCCCGCCGTCAAAACTAGGCCGAGTTGTCCCCGAGTCCGAGTTAGCCTGACCCCGATCGGGGAAGTTCTGAGATGCGAACATTTTTGGTTAAAAAATACACTATTTCGCATTATTTTGCCATTACAGCGTTATTCCACACATTTCTTACGCATACGTGTACATTTTTGGGCTAAATTTGACAATTTTGAAGGCATACCAGAACTATGTTTGGGCTTTAACTGCGACCAGTCCGATGAAACGCAAAGCGTTCGGGCTATATCTGTGTATACAAGTAGCGCCCGGGGTTACATTATGTAGCGCCCAATTCCTGAACGCTGCAAATACTATCGCTTTTCTTCCCCTTCACTTCTCTTCTCTTAGTCGGGTACCCTCTTATTCTTGTCCATTATTCTCTCTCTTTTTTTTTTTTGTCCTTTTGTATTCCACCTTGCGTTGTCCGTTTCGGTCAAATGACATTCAAAATACTTGAAAGTTTTACATCATGATTTATTCTCATATGTAGATATCTATATCATTGTGTTCTGTTCCCTCAGTTTAAAAAAAAATAGAATTGTTCCAAGCCGTAATGCTTAGAGGCGTTGTCCAAGTCAAGCGATTTGCCTATTGACAAACGGTCTCCTTCACGTGCATGACCTGTATACTTAGAGATTTGTCGTCATGAAATATGTATATTTACATGATTATGTACTGAGAACTCCTGTTTATATATCCATATGATTTGGAAAATAATCTTGTGTTTGATATTGTCACACTTATTTGATCTGCACATAAAGCATGATATCCGATCCTAGCTGTGGGTCTCCATAAACAAAAAGGTCCACACTGGTTGAATTCCTCCTTCTATTAGTTTAATCATGTCATTGCTTACATTATAAAAGACCTACCACTTTACCCTTGAGTAGGCCTACTGTTATTCAGGCACCGCAAGTATCTTCTTTTTTGAAGGCAAACAAAACTTGCTAACAACAATGTACTGGACACATTTTCACCTCAAAAAAGTGAAAAGACATTACTTTTTAAGCAAAATTGTACGACATTTTTACTGTAGACGTCTAATACAACAAGTTCGATAGATTTACAGTTCATTGGTGGATAAAAGTGTGTATTAATAAATCAAAAGTGATATAAAAGACAAGCAAATTAATCTAATAATCTAAATGAAAACCATGGATCAAACGATGGATTTTCCTTTTTTTCACGAGTGAATCTCAGATTAAAAATTAACCCGTTCCATGCAGGAACCTGGTGGCCTGTGTGTTAAGTCACATGGGGATTTCAAAATTCAGTATGGAACGGGTTAAGTTTCCTTGTGTAAGATTTGGTGTCCCGCAAATTGCTTACACGAGGAACCTCAACTAATGAGGCTGGAATCCATGATATTATTAAAGCATCAATGTTGAACTGTTTGTTATTTAGATTTGGTGGCGCTCTTTTATACAGTTTTAAAGATTTTGAAAATGATATTACCATGAAACAATTGTTATTTTCACAGATGACTTTGGTGTCCAGGGAAATATTACGTCGGGGCACAATGATACTGAATTATTTATTATTATTATTATTATTATTGTTATTGTTGTTGTTATTATTATTTTGGTCTCGTTGCAATAATAGTTGCACCTCATTTGCGTGTTCTTATACAATGGATAGCTGCAAATAGAGAAAACATTCCATGGCAAGCCTACAACAGAGATGGCAGAATATAAAATATAACACAGAATGAAAGTGCTTCAAGTGACAAAAGAATACTTGTTCTGGATATGTAAATTAGGTCACCAATATTTGGCAACAATTAAGCATAATTATGTTTAACATTTTTTTTTAAAGAACCAAATGAGCTAATTGTGAATGCGAGACTGAGATGGTATAGAATTCATACGTCTGGGCCAGTGTGCCGAATTGTTTTTTTTAGCTAAACAAGTTCTTCATTTATTAAATGAACGTTGAAGGCGTTTCTTGTTGGGTAAGAGAGGATTAGTTTGAAAATAGTCATAGAGTAAGAGGGTAAACGCTTAGTATAGTAGCGAAACATGAAGGTAGCAGTCTCTAAGAAATTACTGTCGTCGACTTTCAAAATTGTATGTTTTGTTTTGTTTGTTTGTTGTTGGGTTTTTTTTTATAGATATTAGATCCATGTGAGCTCTATAATCAGTCCCAGCACAGATACGCATGGCTTTCTTTTGGACCAAAAATATTGAATTTGTAGTGCTGTACGAAGTTGCCCAGATAATGTTGCAGTAAGTTATATATGGCAAAACGAGTGAATTATCGGAGTTTTCTCCGTCCAAAGATCATGTCGTAATCTACGTAGAATGCCAATGTTGCGCGCAATGGGAGTAGATTATGTCTGACATGATCAGACCAATTCAAATATTCATTTATAACAACACGTCAAGAATGAATAAAACTTGTTTCGACAAGTTAAGCGATAGTACATTGCTCCGGAACCAAAGTGACAATTTTGGAAGTTCAGTATATTCAGTTTCGAAGTGAGACAACGGGAAAAGAATACGTTCGTATCATCGGCAAAGTTTATCATTGCAATTAATCTGACACATTAACCAAATCATTTTCATTATTACAAACAAAAGCCGACCTAAAATGGATCCTTGGGGGACACCACATGTTAACGGAAGCAAAGAAGATGGATGAGAGTCGTGAACAGTATATTGATATCTATAAGTAACTAATAAACCAATCAAACGCCCCGCACACCATAATGCTACAATTTTGAAAGTAAGATACCATGATCTAGAGTACTGTAGTATCAAACGCCTTGCTGAGGTCCATAAACTCGCCGACCACGTGCTTATTGTCCGCCAAGGCGCTCGATACTCTGTCGTAATATAGTTTCAAGAGTGCAGCATCAGTGGAATGTGCTTTACGAAAACCATGCTGATCACTCACCATTCAGGAATAAGCGGGTTATTGCGTGTGATAAAATTATCAACTCTGTTATTCGCAATTTTTCAAGTATCTTTGAAAAGGCAGGCAAAATAGAAATGGTTCAATATTTAGATATATTTGAGGGATCATCTTATCTATGGATTGGTACCACTTAGCTACTTTAAATGACTGTGGATATACACCTGTACATAATGAAAGGTTGAAAATGATTATATCCCAGTGATATCAAAACGATATCGTATCATTTTCGTCAATAAATATGAACTTATTTCATCATGACTAGTAGTATAACTATCAATGATTTGGAGATTTTCAATATCTCGTTATCATTTACAGGATAAAAACTATCGTTTCATAAAAACTTATATTAAAAAAATACCGAAAATCCATTCCATTTCTATCAATATTCTTTGATTTTGATCAATTCCGGCAAAATACACATTAAATATATTTGCAACAGTTACCACCTCCTTAAAAAATAACAAAGCAATCTTATTTGAACAATTTTTTATTTAAGATTTCTTTAATTACTTTCCAAGTGGAATTATAAGTTTATTTATTACTTTTACCAATCTTTCTATTATGAAAATATGAGTTACGAGACGTCCGAATTATTTCCGTCAATTCATTCCTGTATCTCTTATATTAGATATCAAAACATTATGAATCATAACTATTACTTATAAACAACATATTCAGTCTCTTAATTGACTTCAGAATATCATTTGTGATCCCCGGGTGTTTTTTCTTCTCTTTTAACAACACTTGCTTCATTTAAAGACATATCATCAGAATAATATTGAAAAAAATTTAAAAAAGTCAAAGGCAGAATTAACGAATTCCTTACATCCAAGGACATCTCTCTAAGTTTCTAATGCCAAATCATTCTTTTATCCATTGACTAAATCAAATGTTATTTTACGCTTAACATATCTAGTAGTTTGAGAAAATCTTTTGGAAATCATATTGGAAAGGATAAAACAAATTGGGAGATGATTAGATATATTTTTCATAAAGTATACCTGACTTTAATGTATCTCGATGCGTTGTTTTTATCACAGAGGCTGACTGAGGAGTTATTCTTTTCGGTTTATCAATTGTATTATAAAATGAATGTGATAATAAAATATTAAGAAAGTTAAAGTAGAATCATTTTCATTTGCCACATTCGATATTAAAAATCGCCCATTAAACAGCATATCTTATTGAAAGAGTTAATTTCCCTGAGGTTTCTAGGTCTTCAAAGAATAATTCCAGGTTTGCATTTGGGAGTCTGTAAATTAAGAATGCAATAAAAAAGTTACCAGTGTGTTACATCAACTTGAATAAAGGCAGCACTGGATGTAAAAAAAAAACCCGTCAAATCATGTGTAATTTTTGGGAACAGTGAATGAGTAATATAAAAACCAACACCTCCGCCTCTTCCACATTTCCTGTCAGCACGAATAAATTTATAGCCATCAAGGTTTACAAGATTGGGAGATGTATCACTCAACCACGTTTCTGTTACCCAAATAATAGAAACATTCAACTGTATGGAGGACAGAAAATGAGAGAAAAAAAATCAGTTTTTTTTTACTGTGCTGCGAGTATTAACATGCAATAACCTTAAATCGGAAGATACGCTATGTATTCTGACATCTGACGATGGAATTCGTGAGGTAAGGTAGGAAATATCCACAGTTGCCTTCTATATCTATAATTGTTGATCATTTATATAATCATTAAACATGGAAAGCATGGAATATCAGTGACTTATCAATTATCGAAGTACAGATGTAACGAACGCATGACTTTGCAACAGAGTATCGAACGAGGAGGATGGAAGAGGGATAGGAGAGGAAGGATGCATCACAAGGCACTTACAATACAAATAAAAACACAATATTATGGTCGACATTTAATCATAAAGTATGACATGGCGAATTGTTCCCCTCCAATTTCAATAGAAACAGCGTAAAGGTGACTGATTGATTGATATGATTTTGATTTTATTTCTAAGTTTCTTTTTCATACATGAATGAAATACAAAGTCAATTTAACGAACTAATTGAACTCAGTATGATTTGAATCTGACAATTCAAAACAAATAAATGATTAATTCAAATATCCAACATTTTTTTAAAAAGTACAACTGTGTACGTAATGCGTTCATGAAGAAATATTGTAACCAAGACTCTCTAAGAGTAGGCCCCTAAGGTTATCTTGAACAATAATGTATTACTATAGTGATGATAGTTACCAAGACTGGTGGAGATACAATCATGACCATATAGGTGACAAATAAAGAATGCTTGAGCTGAACATGGCTTCTCCATGTTGGATTATGCAGAATAGAGGCAATTGAGAGTAAAACGTTATATGAAAATATTGCATACTATATGAGCTGAGTTACGAGCAAACTTTGTAAATGCAAAACACAGGCAATGGAGATCTTCAATAGACAAGCATACAGATGTTACAGAATGCGCGTGCTGCTCAATAGTGCATAGCAATAGCGATGGCAAATTTAAGTGGCTTTTATGAAAGCTATGAAAGTCAGAAGTTATAGGGGATACCGTTGTTGGTGCGCCATTTTCCTGCAAAGAAATGTAATTTGGTCCCTTTCGCCTACAACTCCTTCACTTCTCTCGCCCACCTTTTCTTCTCCTGTAAGTCAGGTTGGGTGAGATCATCGATGACGTAGAACAACTTCCTTGCGAGACTTTTCCGGGCACTTTTCATGATATCAACATTCTCACGATATGACAGCATTTTCACCAGAACGTACCTTGGTCGATCTTCAGCTTTCCTGCCATCGCGATGAGCTCGCTCAACTGTGGTATCCGCATGCCAGACTTTTCCTTTATGATCTTCTCCTTAATCTATAGGGCTATCCTCCCTCGCGTTGTCCTTGGCTTCAGGGACGCCCGCGATGCGAAAGTTATTCCTCCTGGAGAAGCGTTTGGTCTTATTTAGTTCAACAGCATGGCGGCTAAGTTGATCATTCATGAATGAAACTTCCTTTTCCATTGCTGCTACCTTTTCCTCCAGATGTTTGTTCCTCTTTTCCATTTCGTCGGCTCTAGCACTTTGGTATTCCACAGCCTTTTCCACATTCTTTATGCGTTCAACGAGCGAGTTAAGAACTTTCTTGATCATTCGCTCGAAATTGGCGGTTGCAGCTTTAAAGTACTTGTCAATTGACTGTGTATAGAGAGTGTATTGGGTGCTTTCTGCCGCTCAGGCGTATCGGGGATCTCGTCAACGTTCGAACGGGCAGCTTATCCAAGAGCAGTGGCGCCAAATCCTGTTACAGTATGCAAATGGCCTAATGAAAGCTGACTATTATGAAATCACCCATAAAAGTCATGACGAGACATGTAGTTTTGCCAAATCACGGCTGAAGTCTGAAGAGAATTGGGTGGAAGAATGTTCACTCTACACTCAGTACTTAGAAAAATACTTTTTTTTTACTTATAAATGTTCAGTTTGGCTGATTATTTGGCATATTTCATATTCAAGACATTTCGAAGATCCTTAATATAGGCAGCTCACGACTGCTAAGTCAAAATAAAAGCACAAGTGTGACATCACACATCATCCAGTTCAATAGCTGGTAAACAATTTTGTGCAATTCTCTGAAATGGCTGTTTGTGCGTTATCGTTAAAAAAAAAATGCATGGTACATGTGTGCCCTTCAGACGCTTCAATCAACTGCATTGAGACTTAATGATTAATTTGTGTTCCTCTTTGATGTGCCATGAGTTGGATGTACAATTCCTTTTAATTGGTATGTTCAGTTTCAAGGTATATTTACTTAAGTTTATCAAGATGCTTGTAAATTTCTTGATGGTAATTGTTTCTTGAAAGATGTCGTTAAAGCAAGAAACTTGCAACTGTGATTGACCCCCTATCGAGAGTACACCAAATGCAGCACTTGGTAAAAAAGAAAATGTATTTTGAATAGCTAACATAGTCCACTCAAGAATTACTTCTCTGAAATACAGTAATTATTTTACTTTTAAAATACTAAGCCAATATACTTAAGACAACAATTATCTTTTGAATACTGCTTTAACCCTAAAAAGACTGGGGGGGGGGGGGGGGGGGCTTTTGCCCCCTCGCCCCGACATTTTTTCACGATAAATCTGGAACGTAAAAAGAAATGAATATTTGTGAAATAATTACCTATTCGGTTTTGTAGATTACCTTGTGGATGACGCGCGTGCCAATTTTCCGTGCGATCGCGCGGTCAATGGCCAAGATCTTGGGGGGGGGGGGGACCCAATGAGCCCCCTCCCCCCCCCCCCCCCCGCCAGTCCTACGAGGCATCAAAATAGCCCAGTATTTTTAGGGTTAAGGTTGAATGATTTATTCAGGCAAAGATTTCTTCTTACTATCGTGTATATTTCCTATTTCGTGCTTCTTTTTTTTTGGGGGGGGGGGGGGGGGTGGGGGGCCTAATTATTGAATTGAATACCATCCCACAAATCGAAGCTGTCTGAACATGTCCTAAGTTTTGTGATTAACTATTGTTTATCAACTGTATACCGGGATGTCACTTTTTTATCTACAGGTATCTAGGACTCTTCTGGAGACTGTCATGTTGCACCCACTGTTGGACTCTGCAACACATACAAACCACCACCATGGGATTGAGCTATCCACTGAGTACTAAAGTTTGTTTACATAATGTGAGAGCCAACTTTTCCACACACTGAAGACCCTGTTTTGCCTAAACTGACTTCAGTTTTTAGTAAAAGTACAAGATGTTGGATGAGTATGACTTGAATTCTCCAGCAGACTTTGCTGAATCCGCCACACACAGTGACACAGAGTCTGTTTCCTCAGTAGCTAGCAGCACAACAATTCGGGATGGCAAAAGAAGAGGACGACACAAAAAGCAAAATCAGAGGAGCGACGGGGGACGGAGAAAGTCAGAATTTGGACCTAATCTGAGTGTCCGTGAGCTTCAAATCCTACTTAGAGATAAGTCCGTGCTGGCTGTGGAGATGAGGTCACGAAAGAGTCTTTTGGAGCAACTCCTCAAGGATGATGATATTGGGAATGAGATGATGTTATGCCTTCTCAAAGTTCTTGCTTTAATCTCCCAGACCCATGATGAGAATGCGAGGGAGGTATTCAACTTCTTCGCAAAACAGCAATTCATCAAAGTGCATTTGCTCCTGCATGCACTAAGGTGTAGGTTGCAAGCTGAAACAGGAATGTGTGAAGAAAACATACATCACCTTGTGGAAATATCCCAAGCATTTGTAGAGTACAGCTCGGTGTATGATGCTAGCAGTCTTTTAGACATCTGCGTGGTTTTGACGGTAGTTCATGACAGTTTGACATGTTACATGATGAAAACCGGAAATCGTAATGACAAAATAGTCAGCAGGTCACTTGGAATAGTGCAGCAGGTTTTGTCCGGACATCTTCCAGAAGTGGAAAAGTTGCAAGCTACGTCTAGGTCCACTGTACCAATATTTCCTACAGCTGGAGAGGTAGTAGATACAGATGCACAATCACCCTTATTGTCATATACGCGCCGTGAGGGTCCATCTTCAGTAGATGACTTCCTTGATGTACACTTTCATATCCTGCGTGAAGACATTGTCGGACCTCTTCGTGCGGTAATTTCCAAGTATCACAGGATCAAACGACTCAGAGGTATCCATGCCGCACAAAGAGAGTGTCATGTCTACACTGGAGTGAAAATTGTAGAGGAAAATGCATGGGAAAAATCTGACTCACTGACTTTCCAAATCAGGTTCGACACCTCGCATCTCGGTAACATATCTTGGGATACCACAAAGATCTTATCGTGTGGCTCGATGCTGTGTCTCACCACATCACATTTTCATCACATGATATTTGCTATGGTTTCTAGCCGCGATGTGAAGTTACTGAAGCTGGGATATGTCAAAATTCAGGTGCTCAGAACGGAAGATGTGACAGAACTGTGTTCTGGAAAGACGTTCTTCATGATCGATTCTTGGAACAACATTGAGGAGTCAAGTGCAACCCTGCAAGCTTTACAACAACTGTCTGCAGACTCATTACCCTTAGCATCTCACATTGTGTTCCAATCCCCATCAGGAAATTGCCAAGGCTGTCTGAAAAGTGACACAAACATGACATTTGATGTGGGTCCTCTTCTCAAGGAGGAAACCAAAACCAGGAGAACTCAGCCAACATTTCGCATACATTTGCAGCAACCAGACGAATGGCCAACAGATACGAGACTGAATGTTGATGGTGATCAACTTGTCGCAATAAAGGCAGCTCTTACCAATGAAATGACAGTCATCACTGGTCAGCCTGGTACTGGTAAAACGTACGTTGGGCTAAAGTTGGTTCAGCTCTTTCTGTGTAATATTCACTCAAGGAGCGAAACTGGATCCCTGGGTAAAAGTGGCGTGGGAGGACCAATTCTCTTCATCTGTGCATCCAAGGCTACTCTTGATGAGTTTCTTGTGCAGGTATTGATGTTCCAGCGGTCAGGCATTGTCCGAGTAGGACCACTTTCCTGTCGCAAGATTTTGCAAGACCATAATCTGGAAAGATACCGTGAGAAGCAGACGCCTCCAACAACTGAACGCACTGTGCAGGAGAAGCTCAAAAACTGTAAGGAAAGGTGTGCAAATGCCCATCGCAACATGTTGCTCCTCAGAAAATCAGTTTTGCCTGAAAATGTCCTTAAACCAATCATCAGTGCAGGGCACTATCAAAGCCTCAAAGAGGGAAATGAAGGCAATGGGGCCATCATCATCCTAGATTGGCTTGTTTCAGATATCATCACCAAGGATGATTTGGATATGTTGAAAAGGGAGCTTCCTCCAACAGTGACTTGTTTCTCATGCAAGGAGGAGACATTACAGGATTGTTCGTGGATAGACCAGGAGATGCCATGTGCACTGGACCCTGTAGCAGCTCAACTTGCCCCAAAAGCCAGAGACAAGATTGGAAACCAGCTACAATCCAGAGACAAGATGACCAACACTGAGGTCGAGAGTGTCACGAATGTTTGGAATCTGAATTCACACAGCAGGTGGCGTTTGTATCGACACTGGGTGCTTGAACTTGAAAAACTACTACGAGAGAGAATCACAGCATTGTCTACGGAGCTTACTCAGACTAGTGGACTAGGAGTACAAGAAGAAACAGACTTCATGGTATTTAGATCTGCAAAGCTGATTGGAATGACTGCAGCAAATGCCATTAAACATCGTGAAGCTATCCATCGAGTCAGTCCACAAGTGGTGATCTGTGATGAGGCAGGTGACATTCTGCAGTCAACATCAGCTGCTTTTCTGCCTCCTAGTTGCAATCGACTCGTCCTCCTTGGTAAAGAGAGTGACACCCTTCATCACTTTCAGCTGGCAAAGAGGGTTGCTAGAGATCACAATGTAGAATTTTCATTGATGGGACAATGCCTCGGGACAAATCACGCTGTCTACAAGCTTCAAACCCAGCATCGCATGAGCCCAACCTGTTCAAAGATCAGCCGATTGATTCTTGGAGAAGAATATCAGCCAGATCCATCCGTGACAGAGCTTCCACCTGTAAGCGGTGTTGCAAACAGTGTATTCTTCATTGAACACAATGACAAGACCTCTCCAGAACTCTTCGAAGCATCATTTCTGACCGCATTTTATGATTTCCTGGTGAATGGAGGACTGGCAAGGAAGCACATTGCAGTAGTTGTTCATCGCCACTCTCAGAAATCCCTTTTTAAAGGGAACATATCTGAACGTCTGTTAAGCATTGCTGATTTGCGCGAAGAGCGTGATGTCATCCTGTTTATGTGTAGTGGTAGTGGTAGAGAGAGCAGACCAGGATATCTCCTGGAGGAACAGGCGCTTCAGTCAGTTCTGACCAGAGCAAGGAGGGGGCTATACGCAATTGGTAACTTCACATTGCTTGCAAAGCAGAACCAGTTCTGGGGTAAGATTATTGAGGCTGCGCAGAGACTTGAATGGGTAGGTCCTCATCTCCAGCTCACATGCTCAAACCAGCACAAACCAACTGGAGTTTCCACTGCAGAGGAGCTTGTGCAGTACACAAAGAATGGTTGTAATCAACCCTGCCAAGCACGCTTGCCATGTGGGCACTCTTGCAAAGAATCCTGTCACAATCACAACCAGGAGGAAAGCCAAATCATTTGCCGACAACCATGCGGTAACGAGATCTGTAAGAATGGACATAAATGCTCAAAGCTGTGTTCTGAACCATGCAACACCAAATGTGGAGTAAGAGTTGAAAAGGTGCTACAATGTGGACATTCTCAGATGTTGCCATGCTACCTTCCAGTCCATCATGCAACGTGCAGAGAACAATGTTCCAGAAAGTTGCCTTGCGGACATAAATGTACAAATCTTTGTAGAAGTCCATGCAGCAAAGAATGCACAGAATTGACCAAAAAGTCAGACTATCCATGTGGACACACAGTGGAAGTGCGATGCTGTGATGGGCCCGAGACGTGCCCCCATCCTTGTAATACATTGTTAGCTTGTGGACATCCATGCTCCGGAACCTGCGGCAAATGCCTCCGTGGCAGAATACATGTTGCTTGCGAGCAGCCGTGTGGAAGAACTCTGGTCTGTGGCCATGCTTGTGAAAGCAGCTGTTCAGCACAGTGTCCACCATGTCCAAAGCCCTGCGAGAATAGATGTCAACATAGTGCCTGCAGGAATCTCTGTGGAGAAGCCTGCGTGCCATGCAAAGAGAACTGCCTGTGGCAATGTCCTCATGTGTCCTGTCTCAAGTTGTGCGGCCAGCCCTGTGATCGTAAACCATGCAACGAGCCGTGCAAGAAGATTCTGCCCTGTGGACATCCCTGCATTGGCCTGTGTGGTGAGAAGTGCCCCAGCAAGTGTCGTGTCTGTGACAAGGAAGAGGTGACTGAAATCTTCTTTGGCAGCGAGGATGATGACGATGCAAGGTGAGAGCTGTGCAAGGTTTTCATTAAGTTTGCAATAAAGATGTTATGCTCGAAACCTATGACTCTATACCTACTACACGTATATACAACTGGTTTAGCAAGTAATTTACACGTTTTTGTCTTCTGATTTCGTTCAGTTTTAATCAAACCAACCATGTCCGCCAGCCCTTCCCCAATACCTGATACAAAGTAAAATACAGAATTGCCATTTACTGGAAGATAGGACAAGACAAAGCTTGTGCAGCAAACTTCCTCTTGGATATTTTTTTTTTTGTTAAAATACACCTGTTTCTCAGTGTGAGAATATACTTTGAGTTCGGCAGAAGTCTGAAATTAACTACCATTCAACATAGGAAGTGGAAGTTTCAAATGACTTGTTCACGACCATGCATGGGAAAGCTCAATTGATAGTCAAGTAAAATAGCCCCCAAAACTAGTGCCTCCTGAAAGTAAAAAGAAAAGCAACAGACAACTGAAAGCAAGGAGAAAAAAATATGAATCTCAGAATAAGTATGACCAAGTGATTGTCTGTGAGACATAGTTGATTATAGCGTGTCCTCCAATCGTTGTCTATGCCCAAAATGTTTTTTTTCACGGTTATAGAACAGGGGTGGTATTCTGAGACCGTTTTATCTCTGTTGTAAGTCTGTT
The DNA here is from genome assembly GCF_040938485.1 of Diadema antillarum. Classification (NCBI taxonomy): domain Eukaryota; kingdom Metazoa; phylum Echinodermata; class Echinoidea; order Diadematoida; family Diadematidae; genus Diadema; species Diadema antillarum. The sequence continues at coordinate 222,983 of NW_027271591.1, read as the reverse complement.
GTAGCAAATCGGTATTCTGAGACCGTTTTATCTCTGTTGTAACTTATGTTGTAACTTGTGTTGTAACTTGTGTTTTATCTTGCGCACTCTTTGCCTGCGCATACCATTGTCTTAGGATATGCGCACGCGCGTAACAGTGGGCGCAAACCTACGCACCCATTGGATTACACGGTATTCTGAAAACTGTTTTATCTTCTGTTGTAAGTCATGCCCCGTGCAAATTAATGCTTCTGAGATAAAACAGCGTGGAAGGTGTTTTAACTCTGTTGTAACTTTCATTTCAACTTCTGTTTGTATAGTGAGATAAGTTATTAACTCAGTATTGTGGTATGCGAGTTCAAATTATTGAAAAAAAAAATACAAAATATAAAAACAATGCATGTACAGAATGGCAAAAGATAAAGCAGTTTGACGAAATGTAAACTCATTCCACAATACAAAATTTGGTAACAGTAATACGCGTAGCATAATATGCACATAGATAAAAACACAAACACATGAACAGAAAGGTTACCGGCACCGCCGGCAGTTTGCTTAAAGCACTAAAACACAAACTCATAAATACAAAACTTCCTAGTCTATACCATGCCAGAGACTTTCTTTATAAAAAGTTTCCTCTGAATTATACTTAATTGTTAAAAAAAAGTAAAAGTCATTTAACCCTATTTATGGTACCGTTTATGATTATTCATCTTTCAAAATATTAAACTTTTATGATTTTACTGTCTTCACCAATAAGAATTCATTTTGAGTACCTTTATGTGTTTCAAAAGATATTTCTTTTAAGTGCTTGTTCTCGGAGAAGTTTCAAAAAGCAGACATTGGATATTAATTTTTCCCAAATATCAGGAAGTCAATTAGATCTAATCTTCTGAATGCCGTGAGTGCGTTAACAAACAATAAAACAAAACACAATAAGCGTGATATTTCCCATCCCTCTATCATGTGCAAATAATAATGATAATAATAATAATTATTATTATTATTATGATAACATGGTTTTGCAAGGGCCTATTTATTAAGGGTCTAGTTCCCCATAAACCATGAAATTTGGATTCCTCTCATAAACGGCAAATATCTTATTAATTTTTTAAACAAAATTTCAAATAAAATGACTCAGTTTGAGATAGCTTTTTGAATCCCCATACCGCACGAACTATACGTCAAAATCTGTAAGAAGGCATAAATGATCAAGCTTCTGTAAGTTGTAATTTTATTTTATATCTGGCTCTCTTTACCTGCGCATGCCATTGTCCTATTTGTGCGCACGCCAGAGAATGAACGCTTGTTAAAACGCGCAGAGTTAAGCAAAGCGCATTAGCCCAAGGGAGCAATCTTATTGGTTGAAATGTCTTAGATGCTACTTCTTACAATATTTCCGATTGGATATGGTTATTGCGATGGGCGTGGTTATCATGACTTACAACACCGTTAAAACAGTTTTCAGAATACCGATTTACAACTGTTTTAAACTTAGTCATTTTTTATTCTCCACCATAAGGCCTTGATTGCCCTTGTTCAGTAGTAAATACACACACTATTTCAGTGTAGACCCAATAATTTGGTTCCATAAACATATTAGCTTTTCTGTAATGTTGGATTTGATTAATCCCTAATGATATGTTGTCTTTAATTCTTTGCCGCTTGAAACAATTAACTTTATTTGTCTCATGATTCTTTCCTCTTTGCTTTTGTCTTCATCTCGCCTGCCTGTTCCATTTCTCCATAATCATATTACAAGATTTGTGGAGCTGGAAGACTGTGGCCACATCATAGAAGTCGATGCGCTGGACCAGTACATGGCTATGAGTCAGGATTCAGACGATACAATCAACATCCAGGTTTGTCTTCTGAATTCTGAATTTATCCCTCTTGCTCAAGTTGCACATACATATTGAATGCACGTCTTTCTGTGTTTGTGTGTGTGTGTGTGTGTGTGTATGTGCATGTGCATGTGTGCATTTCTTTTTGTTTGTATGCATGTCAGCGTGTATACAGTGCATCATTCCATTCATAATTATACTTACATGACTGAATCTGTGGGAAGGGCATGATATCCCCAATCAGAAACCATGATGTCCTTCACTATATATTAGGCCTTTATTTGCCCAGGCAGTGTAACTTGCCATGATTTTTCATCAGCATTCAGTTAAAATCCTCCAACCTTGATTGACTTCCGGTAATTGTAAGTTAGCGGCCCACTCAGACAGGCATAACAATGTGCTTCAGTCCAACAGGAAAGCTAATGACACATTAGGGATTCAGGTGATAGAGTAGCATCTAGATTGATAAATCAGTAGTTAAGTTTTAATATACATCTGTGCCTCATGGCAAAGAAAACACTCAGTGGCATGTGCCAGTCGATGAACAAAGCACAGTTTGGGATATCTGAGATTTTTGTATATGTATGATATTTAAAAAATTATAAAAATGACTAGTCATGTATTAATCAGTGTCTCAGAAGCAATGTTCGATAAGGAATAAATTACAGATTAACATGCTGTGTGCCAAGATAACACACAGTGATGTAATTTATGTAATACTATGAATGTAATATGAATATATACTAGTATATATACAAATATTGATAATTATTCATGTCATATGTAATGGTGTGATGAAATTATGCATTCAATTTCTGTAAAATATTTTTATGTTTCTGTTGGAAATGGAAAATGAATGAATGAATGAGTGAATGAATGAATGAATGAATGAATGAATGAATTAATTAATTAATTAATGGCTATTTTAAATATCCATACGTTGATAGGATGTTTAACAACAGCAGAAGATAGAAGACAGCCAAGAGCATAAGATATTTCAAAGCAGAAGACATTCCATGGAATGACACATTGCAAAATATGAGACATTTTGGATTACGGGTGATATTTGTTCTTCTGATGGTTCGTTATTCTGAAATATACAAAATCCTCATATCTAGATGTTTGTCAATCCTAAAATGAATAACAAAAGAAATCGTTAAGCAGTTGTGGTGTGCCAAATGTTCGTTATTCCAAAGGTTAGTTATTCTGAAAATTTGATAAGGTTCCTTATTCTGAAGACACGTTATTTTGTAGGTTTTTTAATCCAAAAATGAAAAGATGTTTGTTATTCTTGATGCACTTCCGATGAAGCCTGTTAGAGTAATAACCAAGAAAAAAAGCACTATTCATGGAAATCACTATGATCTTATCTGGCCATTTACAGGGTTCCAGTTTGATATGGAGTTCTGATTTCTCTCCCTCCCCCCCCCCCCCCCCATACAGCTCAAGGGTTGCCCAAGGTGCAAAACGCCCATCCGCAGAAATGTGAGGTATGGTAATGCCATCAAGAAAGCCTTATCGGATGTGGAAGCGGTGAAGACGATGATTCGAGGTAGTGATTTGGAGATCGAGAGGAAGATGGAAGGGCTGAGATCAAAGATAGCACGAATGAGGCAGCATTTGGCTTATCATGATGGCTTCATCGTGAAAGGTGACTTCACAAAGCTCTTACAGTGCTTGGAAAAATTTAAACACCTCGAAAAGGCTGTCTCCTGTCTCAACAGATTTGCCTTCCTCCAAGCCCTTGCTGATATCTTTGCCAAATTGGCAGCCCGCAACAGCTATAGCAGCTATCACTCTTCAAACCTGAGCAGTCGACGCACGACAATTACTCATCAACTGGAGAAATTGAAGAAGGCAATATTGGAGGGTCCTCTTGATCGCTTCACTGAACAGCAGGTCAAAGATTTCCAGCAAGAGGTAAGTCGTGTTGACCTCAGCCAGCAGGTTTTCACTGTATTGAGTCGCAACTTGCCCTCTTTGCAACAAACCATGAATAGCAGCGCACTGAAGTCCTTTGACAAGCTAATTTGCCAAGAAGAACCATTCACAAAGGGAGATGAACACCATGCGCGACAGCTCTTGCATCAGGTAAAGCAGCTCACAGGCCATGTTGTTCTTGGCATCACTGATCGTGAGAGGGTCCAGATTGTTACAGCTATTGGCTTGAACCAGGGGCATTGGTACAAATGTCCCAAAGGGCATGTGTATTGCATTGGGGAATGCGGGGGAGCCATGGAAAATGCCAACTGTCCCGAATGCGGAGCAAGCATCGGTGGCCAGAGCCACACTCTCACCTCGGGGAATCGTGTTGCCACGGAGATGGACGGCGCTCGAAGAGCGGCCTGGCCCACTGGATACGATGATGATATTGGTGCCGTTGAAGAGATGCATTTCAACCAAGAAGAAATACAGGAACAGTTTGAGATACAGCGACAAATCGAAGTGGACAGAAGAGAGGCTGAGGAAAGGAGAAACAGAGATTTGCGGAGAGCCAGGGAGGAGAGGAGGGTAGCAGAAGAAAGAAGGATCAGAGAATTGCAGAGAGCCAGGGAGGAGAGGAGGCTAGCAGAAGAAAGAAGAGACAGAGAATTGCAGAGAGCCAGGGAGGAGAGGAGGCTAGCAGGAGAAAGAAGGATAAGACGATTGCAGAGAGCATATGCAGAGGAGGAGATGATGCTAGAAGAAGAAAGAAGGAACAGAGAATTGCAGAGAGCCAGGGCCATTGCCGAGGAGAGGCTCGAGGAACAGCAGAGAGAATCACAGAGGGAGAATCAGTGCACGATTTCCTAGAGATACAGCTTATGTAGTCAGTTTGAAAAAATCCTTGGAAAGTTTAGCAGATTTTAATTGATGTATGTTAGATATCATGACCAACGAGTGGACAGTGTGTGGTGTTTGAAGCATCGCTAAACTGAAACATCGCTAAACATCGCTAAAATATGTGATTTTTGAAATTTCACAGAATTGTGTCTTTATGTTACTCCGCTACAATATCTATGGAGGAAACATTCTGAAGCTTTGGGGGAATCATGCCGAGTTTTTTGAGGACCTTTTCGTCAGATTTCTGTGAGCGAAAGTGAACTGAGTCCTGGGAGTAAGGATCTGCGTAGTCCCATGTGTGTACAACAACGGCCGTAGCCGATTCAACATGATGTGCGCAGATTCATCGGTGAGCAAAAACCAGATTTACTTGTTATGTACCCATCACTCTTCATTCTAAGAAGTTAACAGGTGAGCTCATACTGTTATATACATCTTATCTCTCGGACAATGTGCAAGATAAATAATGACGCAGCTTAAAACGAACACTTGTCACGGAACTCCCGGAGAAAGTAACTTTCGATACAAACTACCAAAATATGTGACGAAAGTAAGCCTTATGAAAGCAACGAATTATCTGAAAACTACAACTGAACTTCTCGGCAAGGAAACCGACACAGATAGTGTCGAATATCTAACAAATCTACTGAATGACATTTTGCCTTATCTACACATTGATATATGCAAGCACTTCGCCTGTCTGACTGATCGAGAATCAAACGACTCTAGCGAACATGATGCTAGCCGCCACATTGTCACAATCTCAGATGACGGCATAAGCCAGTGCCCTCTTTGTAGAAGATCCCCTGCCTCCGACAACGATGGAATCAGATTATGTGAACAATGTCTCTCCCTGCCGGACATGATTAGGTCCATTCAAACCCGACTTGATCGTCTGGAATCCGTTCGACGTCCAGAATTGGACAATGGGACAAATACCCCCGATAGCTCTAAACACGATGATGTCAACAGCGAGGGTCACAATGAGGAGCAATTGGAGTGTGACGATGACCATAGTTACACGTCACCACCATCATCACCTGTCACGGAACTCACACACCATTCCAACGATGTTCAAACTAACAACGTAAACGGATCACTCTGTTCACAGCTGGATGAATACAGGAGGAAACACAAACAAGTGTTCACGGCTTCTTGTTCTGCTTCGGAATCGAATCATATCGATGATCCCCGCTTGAGTTTTCAGGCACCTCCGACAAATGCGGAAAACAAGCCAGTGAATTCTAGTACGTCAAACAACACCCTGGCGACTCAGACGGATGACGAAATCAAAATGTTTGTCAATCCATCAAACAATACTGCCCAGGCATGCCAAACAGAAGTGAATGATTTTTTTCTACAATGACGCATCTAGCCAACCAGACAGCGACTTCAAGGCAGATATCTTGCTAGTTGGAGACTCAATGGTCAAGTACATAGATCCGAAAAAGCTATCACGAAGGAAAGTGGTATTGTGCAAATCTTTTCCCGGTGCTAGAATTGATGATGCCTTTGACATAGCCAAAGATCTAGCTGGAAAACACAACGCATCGGAAATCATTTTCCATCTTGGCACCAATAACTTGGCCGATGACGAACCTAACGAAATCGTCGCCAAATTGGCATCACTCTGCGACTACATGCAAAAGTCTTTTGCAGAGCTCAAGTCTATCACAATCTCGACGATAATTCATCGTAGACAGGCCCCGCAGACAATTTCCTGGAAGACCCATCGCGTAAACGCTGACCTAAAACTTCTGGCCAATCAGCGAGCATGGAACATCATTGACAACGACTGCATAGATACCAATACCCAAATCGCCGTAGATGGCGTACATCTAAACGCACACGGGATAAAAGTCTTCGCGCAAAACCTTGTCCAGCACATCAGGTCAACAATCAGAGACGATGCATCGCCTTTTCGCAGACGGCAAGACTGGCATCGCAGGAAGAAGACTCCGAAGGGCAGGGTTTTCCGCGAAATTGGAAGGACTGCCTGCAGACCGCGAAAACACTGCTAGCTCAGCAGAATCAGTGAATTATGTCGCGAATGAAGAAAACGTAGAAGAGATACAACGTAATGAAAGAGACTCTGTGGAGAACAAAAACAGCTATCACGAACTCATTGATGGTATAATCCCAACGTTTGTTATTCTGGGTTAAAATATGTCATGTTAACGTAGCCTCTCTTCCGAATAAAATAGATGAGTTGAGTCTGTTGTTAGATAATGATCCTTTTGATATTGTAGCTATTAGTGAAACTCATTGTGATGCAACAATTTCAGATACGGATTTATCTATAGACAATTTTACTGTAATACGTAAAGATCGGTCAAGATATGGGGGAGGAGTCGCACTGTATGTAAGAAAAAGCTTAAATTTCTGTGAAATAGATATTTGTGGAAATGATTTGGAGGTCATCTGGATTAAAGTTAAATTAAAACGAATGAATCCAGTGTTTGTATGTGTAATCTACCGACCTCCTAACTCGTCCAATGATTTTTTTGTAACATTATCAAACATGCTTCACTGTATAAGCGAAAACGAAGGAGAAATCATAATAGTTGGTGATCTAAACTGTGATCTTCTTCCCGATAATCACAACTCACAGTCTCGCAGTCTTTTGTTAGTTATGAATACTAATCTCCTATACCAGCTTATTGATGTACCAACTCGCGTAACGCCCAACTCTAAGTCATTGATCGATCACGTGTACTCATCCAACCCCGAAGAACATCAGGTGACTGGGGTCTTTGAGACACACATAAGTGACCATTATTTGACTTTTACTGTTTTTGGTACTACGAAGGTGGAGACCAAACAGTTTGATAATGTAATTGAGTATAGATGTTATAGACATTTTTCACACGAGAATTTTATCAATATGTTACGAAACTTACCTTTTTTAGATATTGTAGATGATACCGATCCGAATAACGCTATAAAAAGGTGGTATAAATTGTATATGACAGCTGTCAATGAACACGCTCCCCTGAAGAGGAAGCGCCTTAGGTCAAAGTTATGTCCGTGGGTGACTGGTGACTTTGTTAATAGACACCATGAATAAGCGTGACTGGTACTACAAGATGTCTAAAAAAGCAAGCAGCCCACAAACCTCCCATTTCTGGCTCATGTATAAATCCCTGAGGAATGAAATTTCCACTAAAATCAAGGAAGCCAAAAATGATTACATAAATATTTCATTAAGTGAAAATGGTGGTACTCTGAACGCCATGTGGAAAATATATAAAGCTTATTTCATCATCGAAGAATGATAATCAAATTAAGCTTGAGTTAAATGGTGAAGAAGTGTCTGATGCAGAAGAAATAGCTCAGCAATTCAATGATTACTTTGTAAATTCTGTTGATATGTTGTTTAATCCAACAAACTTTGATATCTGTGAAAATAGCGGTGGTATTAATGAGTTTTATGATGAAAGGGCTGTTGGTTATGTTCCCCCTGACATCTCATTTGATCTCCCTGATGTGACAGATGAATTTATTGTTAATGAAATCAACCGTATTCCAGTTAAAAAAGCCGCTGGTCCTGACGATGTTTCTACAAAATTATTGAAATATGCTTGCAATGCCCCGAATGTAATTCAAAGCTTAACGCATATTCTTAATTTATCATTGGACCAGGGTGAATTTTTGGAAGATTGGAAAATCGCACGAGTCCAACCCATACACAAAGCCGGAAGTAAATCAAGTGTTGAAAATTGTCGACCTGTTTCATTATTATCAATATTGTCTAAGATACTAGAAAAAATTGTTAATGTATCATTTCAAGATTATTTGATCGGAACGAGGTATTATCAGATAGACAGTTCGGTTTCCGATCTAATCATTCGTGCGAAACCGCCTCTCTTTGTATGGTTGATCAGTGGTCTCGGAATGTAGATCACGGATACGTAAATGGTGTTGCATTTATTGACATGAGAAAAGCTTTTGATGCAGTAAACCACGAAATATTGTTACTGAAATTGAAGTCTGTAGGTTGCACAAATAGAAGTGTACGATGGTTTACTTCATATTTGAAAGGTAGAAGTCAATTTGTGTCTGTAAAAGGGAAAAAAATCATCTATTAGAGCAATACAACACGGAGTTCCACAGGGTTCAGTGTTAGCGCCAATACTTTTCTTCATATTCATTAATGATTTACCCATGAGTATCCACAACGGAGAAATGTTTCTTTTCGCAGACGACGCGACTTTATCTGTGCGAGGTAGAAGCGTGGATGAAATTCAGTCAAAACTGAACCATGCTCTTCAGGAGGTTTACATATATGGACCCAAAAAAACAAACTGCTTCTGAATATTAATAAAACTAAAGTAATGGTAATTGGGTCTAGGTAAAAAGTTCAAACTTTAAATGTCAGCAGATTATATGTACAGATAAGATCAACCCCAGTTGAATGTGTTTCTCAGTATAAATGTCTCGGAATTATGATAGACGATAATTTGCAGTTCAACAAGCATGTTGATAGAGTCGCCCTGCAAGTAAAGCAAAAATTAGGTTTTCTTAGAAGGCTCAAGGGAGCGTTCAACACTCACTATCTCAGCCTATTATACTGGGGTTATATCCTCCCACATGCCTTGTATTGTTGCAATGTATGGACCAACAGGTCACGACAAAACTACGAAACCATCAACAGGTTACACAAGCGAGCCGCTTACATTATAGCTGGCTGTTCATGGGAAACCCCATCCGCGCAAGTGCTCAATCAACTTAATTGGCCAACGTTACAAACATTGTATTCAAAAGCAATGGCATGCATGACATTTAAATGTGTGCACCATCTTGCACCCTTTTTACTCGCAAATAAGTTTGTTATGCATGATGCAGTAGCCCAACGCGTTACACGCAACTCGGGGCAGTGCAAAACTTGAAATCCCGAGATGTAATACCGAATTTTACAGGAGATCATTTGTGTGCACAGCGGTATCTCACAGGAATAATTTACCATTAGAGACGCGATGTTCCCCCAACTTAAGGCCGTGTCACACCATAACGCGGGCTTGTGGCGAGGAGGTATAGTTTCCAGCACGTAGAAGATTTTCAGCGGGCGAACAAGAATGTTTGCGATTTTCATTCATGCCTTGTCATACCGTACGGGGGAACTACTGCGGCTTGACTTGCGGGGAAACAAATTTACTCCAAGGAGCTCTCCGCAGTTGGTCCGCACCTGACAGTATCTAGCGCGTAGTTGCCCGGAGGTGCTCACGCAAGTCCGATTTAACCGCAGCCAAGTTTTGAGCATGACCAAAACTTTTTCCGGGTGAGTCGCGGGAATGCCCGTAGAGGTCCACGCAGAACGCCAGTAGAGACCCTTAGCGGCAGTTCTTCCAGGCAATTCCCACGCAGGTACTTCGCAGTCCCGTATGCAGCCAAGATAATGAAATTCTGTGAGATTTCAGCCATTCCATTAGAGGAATTCCTTCACTAAGTTGTCAGCCCCCACGCGACTGGTGCAAAGGTCACACAGTATACTCGCAAGTATAACGCGTCCAGCAAGTAACACACATGCGCTGACTCGCACAAATCCTTTTCCGCCCTCAGGAATGTCCGGTATGCTAGAAAATCCCTACACGCAACAAGCCCGAGTAGCTTGCCCGGAAAGGTGTGACAGGGCCTAAACACGGTTGCGGGTAAAAAAATATGCGTGCGCACCTCCGGGCGACTACTTTTGAGATACATGCTAGGTACTGTCATGTGCGGATATCTACGGGGACCTCCGGGTAGTCAAATTGTTCTTTGCAAGTCGCACGCAAGGTTGGTGTGACACGGCCTTTAGTTTTGTTCAAAAGCAGATTATGATATGTGTGAATCTAGAGACACGATGTTCCCCCAACTTAGAATTGTTCAAAAGGAGCCTATGATATGTGTGTTTTATTATCGAGATTTTTTTTTCAATGACTAACACGGTCTTTCACAGTTTTATCGGTTGTTGCAATAAATGTGCAATAAATGCTATTGCTGTGGTTTTTCCCAGTTCATTTTTGTTCATTTAGAAACGTTGTAGTATTTACATGTCTTTGAAATTGTTCTACACGACTGTATAAGCGTTATATGTTGATTTTGATTGTATTGAATGTAAATAATATTTTTTCTTTTTCTATGTTTGTTAGTAAATGTAATTCTGGAATGTTTTATGCGTTGTGTTTTTTAAAGGGCCCCGATGAAAACCAGCCAGTGCTGACTTACGGGCTAGCCCTTTTTAAATATGTGAAATAAATAAATAAATAAATAAATTACAGTTTGCGTATCTTTGGGCAATGCTATTCATTACATCAAGAATATATAATTATTGTTTATGTGATGCGTATATCTAATATTGTTTTGGAACATGTAAGTTTGCAAAGCTATAGTTTTTGAGTTTGTCTTAACCCCTCCTATATCGATGCATAGTTACCCAGGGGCTATGATAAAGCATCTTCTGAGCTTGTCAAATGTGAATTCAGTATTGGACTAATTCCAAAGCTCTGTAGTAACTTTCATAGTCCTGATGTGCTTTGTTCTTTGGCACAGAGAATTGGTATAGCCGAGCAAAAGGGGTAGAATCAAGTAAAATGTGTTTACTATCGCACTAGATGACATTTTGAAATCCTGATATTCTCTGAAGAATTTTGTTTGTAGTATTTCACATCTATTTTAAGCATACATAGAGTGACTCATTGTACTCTTCACATTCTTATCACTGCCGTTCCTGTAGCTTCCAATGGGTATAGACAAGTGTGTACATAGTGCTTCATGCCGTGAGATATTTTTACATGCATTCATCTAGAAATACTCCGGGTTAACTTCATTGCTGTGTCGGTATGCAGTGTATAAATACACGCTATTATAATTTTATGACATGTAAAGTATAGTAGCAATGGGCAACAGTGTCATGTGTGCAATTGCCGTGAATTCTGAGTCTGTGGGTACAGTATAGCTCAGATTGTTGGATTTTTTCACGGTTTACTGTAAATGCAGTAATTAGACGAAAGAGCCGAGTTGCTATAGATGAATGATAGTGCAGTATCATGTTGTAAATATGTTTTTTGCCTTGAAGGAGTCTAAACTTATTCTTCCGACAAACGTTATTGCCAAAGAATCTTTGCTGGTGGATATTTAAACTTTACTGTGCAGCATAGACCATTGCACTTTCTGATAACAATTACGTATTTACCATTATTGTGTGGACGTAATGTTGTCGACATTAAAAGGAATCGAGAATAAAGCCAGCCTCATCAGATATGTACATTTCATGTACTTGTATTCTATGCAATGATATGGTGATACAATGATATTAATGTGTTGTCGTAGTCTTTTTGGTGGTATAGCATCATAAGTCAACAATTTTGCCATTCTCCACTTCTTCTCCTATGTAATGGCAATCTTTTTCGGTTGTGTTGAGAGTCACTTTTCTTTAGTTATGGATATCTCCTGACAGTTGTTTGAAATTGCCTTTCATCAAAATGGGCAGCGAAATTTGGTAAATGCTCCATGCCATCCATCGTTACCTATTTTTAAATCATTCATTTGTTCAAATGTATAATTTGCAAATTTTTAAGTACACATCAGCTCTGAGTACGGATATAACATTTGAGTATGGATAAAAGCTTTGGGCATATCTTCCAATCCTGCTCATAAATGAAAGAAGATGATATTTCACTCGTTATATTTCCCTGTTTCAGCTTGATGAAGGAGTCTATTCTCGAAAGAAACTCTTACCAAAATTTAGAACCCCTAGCAGAATTTATACATCAGATATCCCTCTTTTTACGTCATTGTTTATTAAGTAAGGCCGGCCATTATTGCAAGCTATGCTTGATATAACGTCCATCTGCACTTCTATTGCTGTTATTACCAATAAATATGTTCCCTTCCCTTGTAATGCAAGATCAACGTTGGTTTACATATATGTTTTTGTGTTTGGTTATAGTTTGTCATTTCTGTACCATATATTGACCAAAAAGATCGATCTGTATCTTTATTGTCGGGGATATGTTCCGCGGAGACTGCGTCTGGCTTCACGGAAATCCTTTGTCTACGGAGGAGAGCCGTAAATGTAAAAAAATGATAATGATAATAATACCAAAAAAAAAAAAAAAAAAAAAACTCCGGACAGACGGATTTTCCTGCCTGTACCATAGAATACTGCATTTTTCTCCTACAATTCATGAACTCGATGTAATGAATAGACAAATCACATGTGTCTTATTGTGAACGCACTGTACCTCTTTATCTGAGAATTTTTTCTTTCTTTTATGAATATTGATAAAATTATTAAGCGTTACTCTGCAAAACACATAGTGAATTTGTACTGTCATTGTTCACGTTTATGGACAAGATCATGACAGCCCTTTTTCTCGTAGCTAAAACACTCTTAAGAGGAGAGTTGTGAAAATTCTGCAGATCAGCGAAAAATCTGCTATGTATGAACGTGCTAATGTTCCAGTTGGGCAGACAAATGTTTTTGGTCAAAGCACGGTGAACTTTGCATTGATGGAAGACCATCTGCGAGCAGATTTGAAGTGAGCACGATGACGCGAACATTTACTTTCGTTTGTTAATACATGTACGTGTATGCGAATCTTGAACGATCTGTACTGTATGAAACTTAATCTAATTGATTTATGTTCGATTTGTATTGTTATATATTGTGCCTTTTTCTGCCTATTTTATTGTAATACTGTATCACATGTGCGTGTGGGTAATTGGTTATATGTAGTATACTGTAGTTTTGTGTGGTTTGATGATAGTGTCCAAAAGCAAACACATTACACTTCGTATGTGTAGGCCTATATTTCTATTTGTTTTGCGTTCTCAAATTCACGTTTTCTAGTTGAATAATGTATATGAACTGTGAAACAAATAAGATTCCTTTGGCGAAGTGATGAGATGGAGCAATGGAAAGTGGAAGGACGTTTGCGTACTTGTATATACTGTACAACATATTTTTCACATGAGTCTTCGTTGCAACATCATTTTCAGTTGTTCGGTTACAAGTGTATTACGAAATTCCAAATATACTGTATAACGAAAGAAAACTGCCGGTCCCGAGAACTCCCTTATATAACAGGAGTCCACTGTACCTCTTGCCAAATGATGCGCGCTCTTCAATGCTGTCATCCAAAGCCAGTATGTCTAAAAGATCGTTATTACTCAGTGAGTGTTTTCAAAGTGCACCGATATTCTGGACAAATACATATACATAATACATAAACATGTGCCTATGTCATGGCAGTAGATGATGGTGAGGTGTGTCACTCCGTGGATAGGAAGATTTGCATCTGCTTTAAGTGTGGTAAAAGACAAGTCTGTCGTAGAGTTGATGCCATTTGTGATACAGGTCTATAGTTATACAGGTATAGTTTACAATAGCCAAAGGTGCATTAAAGTTTATTGGCATTAACTTTCATTTGGTTTCAGGTGTGAGCATTATGACGGCAATAGATGAGAATAAAATGTTCCTGCTTATTTCGAAGCTCAGTGCCAATGGAAATCTCATTCAATATTGATTTTGTATTTGCAGTGTAATGGATACAATGCAAAGAAACTGATGATGTGTTCAACGCAATGTACGCTGTGGCGAATCCAGGAGGGGTGCCCCCTTTAAATTTGTTTAGATTAAAAAAAATATATATATATTTTTTCTTGTTGAAGAAACTATCCTTGTCAGTTGATTGTATTGCTTTTTTTTTACTTGCCAGCTAATGAAACCCGATAGTGGCACGAGAAAATACCTGCTGAGGCCTTTATGTGTGTGTGTGCTTTGTTTGTTTGTTTGTTTGTTTGTTTGTTTGTTTAGCTGATTAGATATGGAAGTGGTAAATAAACAGCTATGCGCCCCCACCCACCTTTACGGGATACCTGTCTCCGCCCGGCCCCGTGTACGAGCAACGAAATACAGTGTATATTGGGGTAATGTGATATTACCCCAATATATATATTTAGATATATTTTTCAGTCCCATACCGTGTATTCAGAATGTGGTATAGGTATATCCTGGTTGAATGTGTGTGTGTGTGTGTGTGTGTGTGTGTGTGTGTGTGTGTGTGTGTGTGTGTGTTTGCGTACATTTGGTAATGCAGATTGTTGATGTTCGAGTAAACGGGGGATATTTCTCAAAGTTAAATTCACTCTGACACGTAGGGTCTACATCAACTATATTTTGATAAAGGTAATATAACGACCGTGTTCAAATTCATGAAATTCCTTAGGACGATCAATGCACGACCTGCTGGAGGAATTGTATTTATTAACCTCATTAAAGTTGTCACAAATGCTCGGTCTAGAGCACTTTGCAGCACGTATGATATAAACGCACCATCTGACACACAACATTTGGTGCACTTGGCTGTTTATCATAAAACTACATCTAGTTCAGATCCAGCCCTCACACTATATGTTCAAGTAAATTGGCTCTGAAGGCTATTAGAGTAAAAGTTAAACATGCAGAATTGCACCAGCCATAACATAACACCCTAAAAGTCATGTTCAGCGTGTTTTTGCTAAACAGCGATGCTGTTGTACTGGTACCACCTATGTATGCAACATTTATTTTGGATGATTTCAGGTTCTCATAAGTTTTCCATCGACATTGCATATAATAATACAACAATGATTATTCCAGTTCTATGATATGCAGCGTCTTTCCTTCTTTCTGACATGAAATTAAAAAAAAAGAAAAAAAACAAAAAACGCGTCGTCAAATCCTGAAGGGATGAAAATGTTACAGATATTGGAAACTGAACAAAGGAGGTCCTTGCTGGACAGGAAAGTTAAATTTGGTTCTGATATATGATTTGCTTGTTGTTCAGTCTCAAAGATAAAGCGGCCAAATTCATAGAGGCGAAAGACTTTGTTTCACACTGAAACTAAGAAATGAACCTTGTTTATTATCAGATCACTTTATGCGCTGTACCAAGAAACGTGATAAAGTAATGGAGCTGCAGACCAGACCTGATTATCAGTTTTACATAATTACGTTGAAGAAAATACTATACCATTTTTATGGCGTGTCTACATCATGGAGAAAGAGAGAGAAAGATGCTCACAATTGCAGACATCGATCACACACGCATACTCGCAACACTTTTACACCCCCACACACATTACAACCGAGAATTCATGACAATGTCGAAGAGCATCGCATCGC
The DNA here is from genome assembly GCF_040938485.1 of Diadema antillarum. Taxonomy (NCBI): domain Eukaryota; kingdom Metazoa; phylum Echinodermata; class Echinoidea; order Diadematoida; family Diadematidae; genus Diadema; species Diadema antillarum. The sequence goes on along the minus strand of NW_027271591.1, from coordinate 207,191 downwards.
ACGCTCCACATTTCCGCTCAAAACATGTTTTCTTGCTCTGCAGGCAAATTTTGAGATTATAACTTTAAAATAGTAAACGCCGAGCTATCATATTGCAGATAGATGATATACCATTTTGTTTTTGTGAAATGATTTGTCGTGTTGTTGTATAGCTAAATACATCGATGGTTTATCAAAAACAATTTTTCTGTGTATTTAAGAGGGCCCCAAACATTAAATTAAGCTTTGTGTATTGGGGACCCTCCTATACCAGACATGACAATTTCATTTTCTTTGTATATCTTGCAAATTTCGCTTTCTACTAACGAAATATATATACAATGTATATATATATATATATATATATATATATATATATATATATATACGTATTATATACATTTTTTTTGGGGGGGGGGGGGGTCGAGCTTTTGCTCACCGTGGACCAATACTGGAATTTTCTTCCACGAGAGCTTAGAGATTTGGTCAACAACCTCTTTTAAGAACAACTTAAAATACTATTTCTTTAACCGTGCGGTTTTTTTAAGTCAGACATTCGTTTCTTCCGCTTCTTTTTCTTCTTTCTTTCCTTCCCTTCTTTTTTTATCTTCTTCTTGCTCTTTTTGCTTCGGTGTAAAGCGCCTTCAACATTTAATCAGAATGGAAAATGACGCTACAGAAATTGTATGTACAGTAGTTACTGATGCGTGCATGTATGTTTGTATGTATGTATGTATCATTGTTAGCATTATCTTAGTATTCTGTCACAATGATTTCGTACATTCATTAATGTGCAACGTTAGCTTTGATACACGATAGATTATGCAAATAGATCATTCAACTATAATGACAACTTAGGTTTTTTATTGGATTCCTTATACCACCAATTGAAAAAGAGATAACTCTAATAGTACAAATGGGTTAATGATCATATTCACCCTTATGCACTTAAGAATGTTGATTCAATGCCCTTTGTTGCAGACCTTGATTTAAATGATTCTTAATCGTTCTCAGTCTGCAAATTCTTCAAAAAAATAAGAGGTCATATAGAATTGGAAGATCTCCATGAGTGAACATTCTCGACAACATAAAGCTTTCTTTCGTCATTCTGATTCCTTTTTTTTAAATTCCGTCAATTATGTGGACTGGTCGCTACTTTATGTGTATACATTTAGAGCTGTTTATACTTTTTTTCTCCAGTGGAGGTCGGGGGGGGGGGGGGGGTTGACTGAAAGACAAAGAGATGTACGTCCTATCACACCTTGGAGAGAAATGAAGAAACTCTTGCAGTACAGTTTTCATGATGGGAAGCAGCCTACAACTAAAAGTGAAATTTTGATTACGCTCGACTCTTTTATTCGGGGTCATCCCACAAGGCCGACACCCACAATTCATGCAACCCACGAGTTCGACATTGAAAAGAGGTCCATGAGTCATACAGCTCACGAGTCATACAGCCCATGAGTTCGACACTAGGCAAAATAGGCCTAAAGCCCATAAGTTCGACAATAGGTAAAAACAACCCACGAGTTCGACAGATACTACACGGGACTTAATGTGTCGGTCTCGTGGACCGTTTTAGCTTAGTGTTGAACTCAAGGGCTGTATGACTCGTGGGTGTCGGTCTCGTGACGTGCACCCTTTTATTCTTAGTAGAAGTCGAAATCCTCCTCGTCCTCGGCATCCAGGAAGGCCTCCTCCATGGCGAGCTCCAGCCTTTCTTCTTCTTCCTTCTCCGCCAACATTTCAGCGATGTCGACTAGGAGATCGAGTGCCAGACCACCGTCGGCCCCAAAGGAGCTTGTGCTGACGGACGATGGATAAGGGGGGTACTTGAGCTTCTTCCCGGACTGACATTGCTGGCCAGAAAGCTTTGAACCACAATCGATCAATTTCAATTCGGATTTGCTGTAACACAAACGGATCTCCCACAGATGTTGGTACGTGCCTGCGTCCTGTGGGTATAGCAAATGAAGATTATGTTATAGCAAACCTTTCATATACAATCAATATGATCCTGGCAAATAAGTTTTTCATACGTTTCTGTGGACAGCGTTGTTCGTTATGATCACAGCACCATGTTCACAGAAAGTTAAAAAATGCAATGTACTCAATAACTGTTGGTTCATTGTAGGCTATTCAACATACGTATAATTCATACAGGAACTTTTATACACTATATAGATGCTGCTAGCTCAGCCTTTAGCATGATTCATAAATCTATCATTATCTCACTGGTGTGATTTCCGACGTAAAAAACGATACCTGTTTATAAAAAGGGAGATAAAGAAGCGTCTTCAAATAATAGATTATCAGCCTATTTCTTTCCTTCCGATAATCAGTATTAAAGATATCTAAAAAACTTGTAAACGGTTGCATGATTAAAGCTTTGGATGAAATATATATATATATACATATATATATATATATATATAAAACACCAGTAAGACTATGGTTTGAGACAAAGGAATGGTATAAAACTATCGCTAATTAATTCAAGTGGTGAGTTGGCTAAAAAAATGGATGAGGGTAATCCATTGTTAGTTGGTTGCTTTTTTGACAATTTTGCACAAGCTTTCGATACCGCTAAACATTTCAGTTCAATTCAATTCAATTCAATGATTTTATTTCCATATAAAGTAATACAAAGTGATATACATAACGCTTACATGAATACATATTATCAAAAGGAACTTTCTATCAAGTAATTTTCAACAAAAAATGAATACAAGTATCATAATGATATTAACGCTGGTTTGGATAAATAAACAAGTAAGCAATACAATCTCAATTTCTAACTTTATATGGAAAAGAGGAATTCAAAAGAAAAGCTTGGCTTGTAAAATTTGTGAATATAGAAGATAAGAGCATCTCAAGATCAGTCAAGGACTCCATGTATAAGATTTTGATATCCTGATGTTAGGCGAAATAATCAGAAAAAAAGCCTATGGCAAGGACAAGAACAAAAGCATGGACGGAATAGACAGAAATTAAAACTAAAGATAGGCATAACAAAGAAAGGGAGGGGAACAAAACAAGACAATGTATACATTCAGTTATCTGAAGAGGTCACCAAGGCATGAAAAAGAACTTAAGATTCTTGACGAATTTAGCTTAAAATACAAACACTTAAATTGTTCAAAATATACTCATCATTCATTCATTTGTTAGTTTTTTATGAAAATAATAAAAAATTCTTTAATTTGTTTGTTTGTTTACATGAGGATAACAAAAGAATATTTTTCAGTTTTGATTTAAAAGAAGGTAAAGTCAGAGCATCTTTTAGAGTATTATCAAGGCTGTTCCAGAACCTCGGGCCAGTGAAAACGAATGTATTTTGGACGAGAATTGTACGTAGTAATGGAAGATGATATTCACTGGAACGTCGAGTAGGATAATTGTGTACAGCATCATTGCGTCGAAAGATTTGATCATATATTTGTGGTAAACTTTTATTATCAATATACTGAACATAAATTGACCCAACTGAAATAAATATAAATCATTTATTCTTAATAATTCATTATCACAAAACAAATTATTAGTATGAGCACAAGGATTTGAATTAGAGATTACTCTTAACGACCTTTTTTTGCAATAATAAATTTTTTTACGAAAGGAATTGATGCGTGTTGCCCCACACTAAAATCCCATAAATCAAATACGGTAAAATAAAACCGGAGTAAAGCGTTGTTAATGTAGAGGTTGGTAAATATATTTCAGTCTATTAATCATACCTATATTTCGTGAAATCGTTTTACAGAGAACATTGACATGATCTCTCCATGTAAGTTTATTATCAACACAAATACCAAGAAATTGTATACTATCGACTTGCTCAAGAGGAAAATTATCAATAAATATGTCCCCAGGCAATGTTTCTATTGAATTGCTGAAAATCATAAACTCAGATTTAGTAATATTAAGGGAAAGTTTATTAGCCTTGATCCAATGTGAAACTTCTATCAATTCTGAATTCAGGGTATTTTGATATTATGGTATTTTGCTTCCTAGATTACAAAATTATGACATACGCGGGTTCCCATTAGATTTAATGCTCATTTATCAAGCCGACTTCAATATATTATGTTATGAAAATACCATGTCTCCATGACTGCCGATCGCATGTGGTGTTCCGTAAGGATGAAAATTGGGACACACTTTTGTTTATTTCTAGATTACAAAAGCTGTCGATACAATGAAGAATAACATTCTGCTCTATAAATTACAACACTATGGCATACGTGAGTTACCATTAGCATGATTAAAATGGATGCTCAGTTAATTATCAAACCAATTTCCATATGAAAGTGTTACGAAAATTCAGTGTTTCACGACCTCCTCGTGTGGTATCACATGTGGCGTGCCGCGAGGATCAGTATTGTAACCTACTCTGTTCTTGGTTTTTATCAACGATTTGTCACAATCCACAGATTATCTATTATATTTAATCTTTCATTTCATTCTTTCCGTCCATAACTATCTCATATAGGCGACAACGTGACTTTGATGTCATCAATGTTATGATTCGACATCTAAACATTATTTCATTTATATACAGGGCTCGCGTGGCCACTAGAAATAACAGATATCGGGCCATCCACATTTCGAAAAAAAAAAAGGGGGCTGTGATATGGAGGCCCGATTGGGCAGCTAAAATTCAAAATATTGTTTTAAATGCACTAAATTTCTATTTGAGTCCACCAAAATTTCAAATGTCAAACGGGCCACGAGAAATAGAAGTTTCGAGCCCTGATATATCATAAATATATATATATATATATCAATACATTACATGATACATACATTTTCGTACGACCCTTAATGTTCCGACTTTTCATTGCTGCCACTGTGTTAAGATGTCCGATAGCCCACTACCGTTTTTGTTTTTTCATATACCACCAGAATGTTTCTCACAACCGGTTACCAACTGATTGCCGGCTTGCAACCAGCCCAAATCTGAATTGTGCAGCATCACATCGTACGTATCTATAGATTTTGTTTTTCCCCTTCCTGTATCTGTGATTGTTGTCAAACACACTATTATACACATGTTTATGTTTAATAATGCTGCTTATGTGCCCTCGAATGCTTTTTTATGCCTATGTTCAGTTTATTTATGCATAAACTCCTCAGTGTAATTACTATTAATTGATGTTATTGATTACGATGGTTGCCTCTCTTCATATGTGTGTAGAGATTTGAAAGTGTATACGTGCGAACATATTTGTATCTATATGTACATAATTATGTGTGCGCAGATATTTAGTTACACATGTATTTGTACGTGATTATGTAGCCTATGCTTGTTTATGATTGTATGTATGTTATATTATAAAATATTGACGCATATATACACTCCTATTAGTTTTGTTATTTTTTGCTGTCTCTGCCTTTATCATTGCCGTTATTATTTTCACTATTCTCTAGATCATTATTATAATTTTTTTTTATATACAATATCCATTTTCTGTATTTTGTCCGATTTCTTCCTCAGTCTTTATAAAGGGCAGGGCCCGAAAGCTCGAGTATTAAAATCAAAATCATGAGGATTAAAAAGCTACGTCTACCGCCTCTTCCTATACTCTCACATATATATTATGCATACATATCTTTATATATATATATATATATATATATATATATATGCTGTATATATATATTTATATAGTTATAACTTTTAGCAAAGAAAATGGGTTTTCATCGGGATTCCAACCCGAGACCTCCGGATTACGAGACCGGTGCTCTACAGACTGAGCTATTGAAAGCCCTAGTGCGGTGTTCGTGTGGTCGGAAGCTATTGTATGTGCATGTGTGCCACATACACACACACACACACACACACACACACACGCACATTAACCTGACATAAACCCAAAGGATGTAAATCAACTTTGAAAAGTTGTGTATATTTACATTGTTTGTATTAGTTACTTACTTGTTTGTATTATTTTTTATTTTTGTAATATTGAAACAAAGAGAGGGAAAACCGACAGAGAACAAATGATATATATATATATATATATATATATACATATATATCCCTCATTTTAATCATCGAGTACTGAATCCCGCACCTTATCGACGCGATTGCGCCACAACCGCGATACGCTTGCTCGATATTATCGTTATTCTCAATTCTCGCTGGCTATGCCGGCAACTTATCTGTGTGGGACTAGACTTTCAGCGGTAGATTTAAACATGGAAGCTGAAATGAATAGGCTCGCTACTTTTACAGAGACTGATCTATGTAAACAGTATCTTAGATAATAAGGACACAAAGGACGCCATCAAATACGCCCTACGAATTTTGGACTCCTACTGTTCTGAAAAAGGAATCAATCCGACGGATATTGAGCAAGTCAACCCAAGATTTGTGCCGGTTTCTCCGTACATTCTACGCGGAAGTGCGCCGTGGAAATGGGCAGCGTGTGTACGGTATACGCTAAGCGCTCTTTGATCACGCTACGCTATGAACTTTTACTACGACATTTACAACACACTCTCGGAATCTACATGTGCAGCAATGGTGACTTCAATGATGCCTGGCACGAGCCTTGTGTTTAAATCCAGTAGATTCCTAATCCTACAAAACATCATCTAGTCCTGGTCCTGGACCCACAGTGCAGTAAGTAGGGCGTCTAACGTGTTACTGTTAGATCCATGGTAGACCTACACTGTATTGTAGGGTCAAGTGTTAACTGTACGTTAGCTCTGTCGCTCGTAAGTGACGTAGATCTAGTAAAAAACGTTAGGCCAGGGCCCCTTGACCTAACCTATCGTAGGGCCTAGAAAACGTTAGATAACCACGTAGACCCTAGACTCTATAGTTGAATTTGGATCTTCAGGATTTTGTCTACACAGGTTCAAAGAAACTGGTATTATTGCTTGTCTAGACACGTGTAGAGTCTTAAATGATCTAGGCTTTCGTATTTTTTCAATTTATCTTGCCTGGGACTACTGGGTATGTATGCTATTTTATATAACACATAGTGCATGACGTCTTATTGCACTATAACAAGTACCAAGCACCTCCAAATTTATATATATATATATATTTATATATATATACAGTGTATATATATATATAAAAACATGAATGTATGTAGGTCTGTAGTATATTTGAAATTGAAATAAGGGAACATAAAATTTGAAAAGTTTTCAGAGGTAATGTAGAGGCCTAGATGTAGATGTTGAAGTTGAATGGCACAGATGGAAGGCTAAATTTGTTGATATTTGTAGTGAACAGTGTCCGAGGATTACTTTGAGAGTAAGGTGTCTGAAGACAGAATGGGTGACACCTGAGTACACTAGATTGTGTCATGAAAGAGATGCCCTTAGAAAAAGGGCTGAACATACAAAGAACCCACGGGATTGGAGGTTTTTCAGATGTTGTCGTAACCATGCGAATAATTTAAGAGTAACATTGAAAAGGTCTTTTTGTCATGAACAAATAGTGCAGAATAAAAGAAACCCATCAGCACTGTGGAAGTTACTCAAGGATATTGCCCCGACTTCATCCAAGAAAGTTACCAATCCATTGAACCTAGATGTCAATTGTGTGAATGAGTATTTTACATCTATTGGTAGTCAGCTTGCTGCCAATCTTCCCACTGTTGATCCAATGAACCTGTCTTTTCAGAGGGATACTAGTCGCTCTGTATTTCAATTTGACAACATATCTGAGGATTTTGTACGAAGAGAGCTGCAGTCAATACAAGTTAACAAGGCAACTGGCCTAGAGGGTGTTAGCGCACGCCTCATGAAGTTGGCGGCACCCGTTATCAGTACACATATTACTTACCTGTGTAATCTTTCACTACAAACCAGCCGTATACCAGCTGAATGGAAACAAGGTCGAGTAACTCCCATTCATAAGGGGGGAGATCAAGGCAATGTTAACAACTACCGTCCCATAACAGTTATACCGACCATTATGGAAATCTTGGAAAAGGCAGTTAACATGCAGCTTCATGATTATTTGTCAGATAATCATGTCTTAACCCCTCACCAATCTGGATTTAGAAAAGGTTATTCCACCAACACTGTTCTCGCGTATTTGAGTAATAACTTGTTGAGCAATATGGATAGAGGTATGCTGACTGGAATGGTATTTAACATAAGAAAAGCATTTGACTCTGTCGATCATATACTGTTATTGGATAAGTTACAAATGTATGGCACAAAGGATCAAGCCTTATCCTGGTTCATCTCTTACCTTTGTAACAGGACACAATGTACATCCTTTGCTGGTAAAACGTCTGATGTGCTGATGTTAAAATCAGGAGTCCCCTAAGGATCGATATTGGGGCCTCTTCTTTTTTCTCTGTTTATGAACGATCTTCCGTCTGTCATTGACCACGGTAAAATAATCATGTATGCAGATGACACTGCTCTTATGTACTGTGCTTCCAATCCAAGGGACATTGAAACATGTCTTAATCATGATCTGAATCGCGTGAGAATGTGGTTAGAAAGAAACCACCTCACCCTGAATACCGAAAAAACATGTTTCATGATGTTTGGAACTCCACAAAAAATATCAAAATTGCAACACCCACCAATCAAAATTAATGTGTCTGATGTATCAATAAACCAAGTTAACAGTGTCAAATATTTGGGAGTCTGGCTGGACCAGCACATGACTTGGCAGGATCATGTAAAGTACATCTCAAGCAAAATTGGTTCTAGGCTAGCCCTATTGCGCAGAGTCAGAAAGTACCTTACCACAGATAGTGCCAAACTGCTCGCCAATTCTCTCATTCTCCCTTATTATGATTATTGCAATATCTCATGGAGCAACTGCAGTAAAGGGACAAAAGATATCCTGATTAAGCAACATAAGCAGATGGCAAGAATTGTCCTTAAAACAAACATGCTCACTTCTACTTCCGAAATGTTCCGTACCTTAAAATGGATTGACATGGAAAAAAGATGGGAGTTCCAGAAAAGCAAACTATTGTTTGATATCATGAATAACAGCGCACCCTCTTACTTGTGTGACATAATCACATTGTCCACCCGCACTCATGGATATCGAACACGAAGTTCGGAGAATTTTGGTGTTATTATTCCAAGAGTAAGAACAGAATGTGGTAAACGATCCTTTTCAGTTGACGGTGCACTATGGAATAGCCTGCCACCCCAAGTGCGAAATGCCCAAAGTAAGAACGCTTTTTGTTCACAGTATTTGAAATGGTGTTCTGGGTAATGAGTTTATCAATTTTTATTTTCTCGCCGGATGTTGATTTACGTTGTAGCGGAGGGTAGAAGAAGAAGCAGATTGTAAGCTGTTGTTTGATATTGTATGATGATTAATGTTGAGTATAGTTGATTTTTGTTGTTAGAAATGAATGTTGAATTTTGAAGTATAGAATAGTATAATGTATAAGTGAATGGAGAGTTTAGTGTATAGATAATAGTTTTTGATTTGGTAAATTCATAAAAACAATTTTTGGTTGTATAATTTTTTTTTTCTCAGGTATGTATATTTTGATATATATGATATATTTATATTCATTATAGGGGGTGCATTTTTCTTTATGAACTCAGACAGTAAGTTGCATTTTTTCCATCCCGGTTGCAAACTGCTACATTTAGTCTCATTCTTCATTTTCCCAATGTTATGAACAGTTCTGTTCTGTTTGATGTACTATTCGGAGTTATGTAAATGTTATTTGTTGTGATTGTTCCCTTGTATGTATGTGTTTACAGGGCCCCCTGGAAAGCAGTACTTGATTACTGACGGGGCCACCCTGTATAAATAAATCACCGAGGTCAAATAGTTTTACCATGGCCCGAAAGAAAGCAGTCGATATTTGTTTTATATCCCTCTCGAGCATTTTACTAGAGTAATGACGGTTCCCTTTTGGAAAAATGTGCAGGTTTCTTGAACGATAAATCTACCGTTAGGCCGTAGCTGTGCAGCAGCAGTGCGTGCAGCGCGTAGCGAACGACACCGCTGCGCTGTAGTGTTGATTCCTACACACGAGCTACACTACAGCGTGCAAAACTCCGAAAGATCGAGGAGGTCCAGGACTACATTAGAAGTAGGCCTAAAGCAGCTTCGTTACCCAGATCATCTTCAAAATCGGTTTTAGTTTATTCCTAATTCGTACCTGATATGTGTCCTCCTGCGATCATTCCTCCGTTACTTGAACCAGTCACTTTGTCAATTGAGCTGAATGCATTGATCACACTAATTGCTAATAACGTTTACACACACACACGCCATCGCACCACAGATTTCTGTAATGCTGTGTCGCGCAACGAAATAATAATAATAATAATAGCTATGATAAAGTTAAAAAGAGAGAGAGAGAGAGAGATTCAACAACAACAACAACAAAAATGGTTTTGGTAAGAGCATACGTGAAAAAAATGTTTTGTATAATCACGCTGATTGTATTACAAGGTGGTAATCAACGAGCGACATCCACTTACTTTACAAAACACTCCTGGTTCAACTCCGAGTCCATTCTTCAATGCATTTTTGACGTCAGCAAGTGGATAGTACAACGTGCTTGATGGAGCGACTCTGCCCTTGTTCAGGATTCTATAAAAATGAGGCAAACATTGCAGCGAAAGTGTCGGGTAATACAGTTTGCCAGCATATCCACATTTTCCCAGGTTAACAATGCTCTCCCATACAATGTTCCTGCTAATATTGTAAGCCAGGCGTTTCCAACAAAGTTTAGATTATAGTTAGAGGCATAGGATTGATACCTCTTTTTCGAGGGCGGGATTCGAACTTGGGATTTTCTGTTACAGAATGCAGAGCTTTAGTAGTACCGCAGTACCTATGTAAGTCCCAATCTAAAGCCTGTCTTTGCATAAAGTCCTTACAAATTCATTAAGGTTATTTACTATCACGCAATCAAATCCATACCAATCGTAGTCATGAAGATTGCTTTACATGACATTATATGGCCTACCAACGACAGGTTTCAGCAGATAATATATCTTAACAGAAATATGTTTCCTTTGCACACCAGCCACTTCCAGAAAACGGTATGATAATATTTCATACAGACAAAATAAATTCTTAAATGTCCGTCGCGATGAAGAAAAAAAATTATAGGGCCCACATGACTTGTGTGGTAATTGGATTGTGACGTAATCACCCTATAAGATATAATAATCCTCAAGATTAAACAATATTGTGCATCTTTCCCGCGAAGTGTTAGTTATGCAACATTAATCAATATATACAATATAAGTCATACACACAGTGATTATCAATGAGGGAGTAGTGAGCGATACCCCTGCTGTTGATATCTAATTCCTTTGTATTCTAATCTCACTCTAGGTCTGCCGGGGACACAGAATCGTTCCATACTATAGACTACCAAGTATGCATACGGATCCAGGCGAATTGAACTGATGAATCGAATCTTACGCTTTCAGGTCGTGTTGTCCATACAACTTAAGAGTCTTATGAAAGTATTTCACTGGAGTACCAGTCTCTGGCACGTCGGTAGCGCACGTCCCGTGTTTGTTGTACTCTTTCATCCTGTGAGTTAAAGTAGATGATAAATGAGAAATTTAACTCGTACAGGAAAGCCCTGATATACTTGTGGACTGAGTGGAAGCGGTAGAACACATCAGGGAAAGTGAAGCTGAAACAATATTGGACAATCGATTAATAAGCTATATATTTTTGAAATTGCATTGCCGTCATTGCTGGATAAGGATACTACTAGACTTCATGACGTCATTATGGACAACAATAAGAAAATATAAAGAAAATTCGACATAGTTTCACTTTTCTTACATAACATAAGAGCACATTACTAACCTGTTTTTTAGTAGCAGGGGAAATGATATTACCCTGAACTTTATGACAGTGACAAGCAGATGAAATGTTCACTGTCATTCGAAATGGTTTCACTTTTCTTACATTATAAAAGAACACTGGTCTTTACTAACTTTTGCAGGGAGATGATATAAACCCGAACTTTAAGTCATTGGCAAGTAGATGGAACGTGTTCTTTTCATGAACATTAAATCTTATGGAATTCTTGCTTACGTTTTCTTTTTATTGTTGTTCATAATGACGTCTGTATAATTCGTATCCGTTGTAGGGCCTATTTTTTATGATCAGAATTATTCAGTACGAGAGTGTAAGCCAATAAACAAGAGTAACTTTGACATATATTAATCATACTCATGATTTCCCTTGCATATGAAAGTCCTCATTGTAGTGGGCAGGGGCGGATCCAGGAATTCCGTAAAGAGGCGGCGCGTTTACAAACTTAAAAGAAAGGGGGCGCACGCACACCTCTACCCATTTTTTTTTTCTTTTTGTTTCTTTTGTTTCAACAAAAAATAAAGGGGGGCGTGCGCCGGTTGCGGTCCTCCCTGGATCCGCCCCTGGTGGGGTACTGAAAAACATTAAGTATACATTAGGAAACACTAAAAAGGCCAAGAACCACGATTAAAAGATACTTCACTGCCCTACAGAAATGCAGTTTATTAGACTAAATTAGACAGAGATCATTGGTCTCTGTAGCACTGTCCCTATCTCACTCAGTAGCCCACTACGATGAGGAGTTCCATATGCAAATGAAATCATGAAGAATATTTAATATTTATCAAAGTCACACTTATTCAGCTTACAATCTTGTACTTTACACTTCTGTCATCAAAAATATCCACGGGTACGAATTACAGTTCTGAGCTTAAACTCCACCAAGGCACTTAATGAAACACGAAAAACCTGGCGTTGTAGTACGTGGTATAAGGTTTGATGACTATAACGGCATGATGCAAGGAATGATTTCATATACACGTTCAGTGAAGGTTACTGCATGATTTTGTTGACAAATCAACTTGAAGAAAGGCTTTACATACTGATTGATGGTCAAATCTTTATTTTGTCATATCTTGTTATAAAGACATAACACATTTTATCCCTATCGTAATCATCAGTGGGGTTTTATTTGATTTATATTCCCGTCAACGTCTTTTCTAGCGTTCATGATTTGCACAACAGCGATAAAGAGGTCTCCAGGCAATATGAGACCTGTAGAATGATACATGTATTATTACTCGCCAAAAGTCATCGTGACTTCCAGCGTAAGATGGCCACTTTTTCGTCAGGTCTGCATTCATGCTCTGGTGGGGAAAAAAAGAAATAGACAATCACAAAGCATCGTATTGGAACTCGAGCGTTGTAATCTGCTTAAAAGTTAGGATCTCTGTAATGCTCTGGTGTAAAGAAAAAAGAAAGACAAACACAAATTGTATTGGAACTGTGATCGTATACTAAAGGTTAAAGTTTGAAGTTTGGTTAAAAGCTCTATACGTTCATATTCATACTGATAAATGCGCAAAAATACAGAAAGAAATATTGGTGTGCAACTGAAATTCTTCAACATCTACAGGCCCGTAGGGCAATTACCCCCCTGGGCAATTACCCTGGACCTTTCCCCTGTCCCTAATCCTAATCCTAATCCTAATCCTGGACCTATTCCTAACCCTAACCCAAACTCCTAACCCTAAACCTAATCTTTTAATGTTACTCTAACCTTGCCACTAACCATGTATTTAGCCGGGGGTGATTGCCCTCTTGGGGTAATTGCCCGGATACGCTATAGGCCCTATATACCTCCTAGAATAATGAACACAGTGACCGAACAACCAAGACAAAACATGTCTAAAGGGATATAGTCGTTACAAAACTGGTAAAGATATGACAGCCTTGCATTGAGATTTATTTTCCAAGGTCTCGAAGGAAGCAATTTAGTAACCACTGTATGGGCACATCAAGTACTGAAGGGGCGGGTTTATGCTCCCATCATATTGAATGAGTTCAGTCATCACCCATGCAGCATCTATAGGGGCATGTACGTTTTCCACCATCTTTTGGTAATGACATAGTACGAACTTCGCAGTCTCTTCCAGTATTAATCACTTCTCAACTCGAAATTGATCTTGAATATACAAAGATGTAGAGCCTACAAAGGCTGCTTTACCTTGTTGAATTTTATTGAACTAAATAAATATTGCTTTTAGCATACTCAATGTGACACCGCCCCCCCCCCCCCAATAATAGCCATTTCGCATTGGTCTTTAAGCAAGCCGTTCAGCGGAAGCATGTTAAATTATAGTTATAGCACTGACACTTTGCTAACAATGACAGGTTTGTTTGTGTGTGTGTTTGTTAGTTTGTCTGTTTGCTTCTTAGGCATCGAGTGCGTGGATATGACGTAAAATCGGCGGCATGTATATTTATGATCATTTCATGGAATGCAGATTTCATACCGCCAAACCGCTGTTAGCGAAAGTGAGAGGCTTGCCCCCGGTGCAGAAGGCTGGTTGATCCTTCAACTTCTTCCCCATTTTCGCTGGCCTGAAAGAGAGACAACGTTTGTTTTATATCATTTTATTTCTCTTTGATTAAGGTACATCCAGACATTAAATCCAATGTAAATTGAGACATCATATACAATCTAACCAACGGAGCACATAACGTTAAATAAAAGATGGTCACGGACATGTTATAAAATTACAGCTGAAGTGGTTTACGTCAAAACTTGGAAACTGTGGCAACCCAGGCAAACTGAAATATAGATGATTAATAAAACATATAATATAAATGATGTGAATAAATCTTGAAATAGAAATTATATTGTAATTGGAGACAATAACAGAAGGCCAATTTAAGTAGGTTGGAATATCATCTCTATTAAATAGGATCGATACATTGAAAATTTATAGATATTCATGTCCATCTGAATTACGATGCTCATGCATGGCATTGTATTACGAATGATAAAAGTTGTTTTTTTTTTGGGGGGGGGGGGATTGATAAACATGAAAACGGCTACTCGAGATTGAATTAACTAGAATATGGTTACCGTATCAAGTGACGTAAAAGGAAGACGAAGAAACGCGTATCAAGAAAAACACAAACTTTACGCTCTCAGAATTTGAGTGTGGTAAATCCGCTCTACACAGATTCTTCCTTTTAACAATAAGGTCTGTTGATCATGTTCAACCAGATATATATTCGGCTGTGATCTAGCAAAACTACGTATCTCGTTTGAAGCGATTTCGAGATATTCACGTTTAAAGTTGAAACGCCTGTCTTTTTACATAGAGTGATACATACAACTTGGAATTGTGTTCTATAACAAAAAGGAAACTTTTGTTTTATCTAACTCAAAATACATGCTCATTGCCACATGTTTAGAGAAATTTTTGAATATCATAAAGATATGTAGTTTTGCCTGATCATGAAAATTGCAGAGATTATGTACAAATATGACACTCGCGTACGGATCGGAACTTGAGATGCGTAGTTCTACCAACCCCTCAAGCTGCCTCAATGAAGGAGTACGATCAGGTAAATCTACACTGGTAACTATAGCATTTACCTGCTACGTATCTCAAGTTACGTAGTTCTACCAGCTCAGTGTATGACGTCATTTCCCCCCCAAAACCTTGATATTTGAGAATTTCATTTTAAAGATTAAAAAGAGGTATAACATCATATTTTAACATAATTAAGCATGATGTTATGAAAAACTCAATAAGCCAAAAAAAAAAGTAAAAAAAATCGAGATAAAAAAAGTAGTTCGAACAAATTAGGTCCGTATTATAAACTCACTTTAAAATGCCTCTTTTTATGACATGAAACCACCGCCCAGCTCACATCTTTCTAGCTAAAAACATGACTATAGAATTCCTTTGTCGGCTATTTCATAATAATAATATTCAATTTTAAAACAACGTTGTTATGCTTGCTTTTGAGTAGAAGAGAGAGGCTAACACTGTTGCAAATCAATAAGAAGTTGAATACACAGAAAGTGACAAATCAAAATTTAGCTGCCAGTCAAACTCCCCATAGTCCGTGGATGGTCCAGATCTTCTCTGCGCCCGCAGGATAGGTGCAAGTTTGCTGCATTTACAAAGACAGAGTATGATATACACTGTTTTAGTTCATGTCCGACACTACCATATAATCATACGCTTGTTAATACAATTGCATTTTTCTCGTTCTTTTCGCGGGAATAAAAAGAAAAGTTATTGAACATAATGTTATATTTTCTTAGCACACACACACACACACACACACACACGAACGGAGCAATGTATACATATTCATAAATTATACAGAGACCTAAAGCATGATTTCATTCCTCGACAAATAATATCATTGTACTTTTGTTTTGTTCAATGTGAATTTTAGGAACATATTTCCGCTTAAAAGATAGACAGCAGAATAGAAATGGCCTACGATGCAGAAATCTTTAGTGAACGGTGATAACTTCGTTACTGCATATCGTAATTCTACTTACACGTACATCTGCGCAATAAGAAGGCGGCCACATCTCCGTGAGAATGAACATGTCGGAATCAATTTTTCTTCCCTGCATTCATGAATGATATGACGAAATGCAGTATGATTACAATCATGTTCAGTTCAGTTCAGTTCAGTTTTTATTTCTGCATTTCAAAATCAATACAAATCAACAAATCAACAAAATGCTTACATAGTCATTTACAGAGCTAATATTAGTAACGTTTGGATCATACATACATTTTTTTTTCCAAGAACGAATATTATATATAAAAGGAAGCAATAGGAAATGATGAAAATGAAATGCAGGGGACCATCATCATAAGCTAAGCTTGACGAGGAAGATGGCCCCAGGTAAAGAGATACATAAAGAAAATCTTGCCACTCACTGAGTGGGAGGTAATTGTGCGAAGGGCACAATAAAGAGATACATAAAGAAAATCTTGCCACTCACTGAGTGGGAAGTAATTGTGCGAAGGGCGTGCGGTGCAGTGCGGTGTGCATTGTGCTGGGATGAATCTTGGTTTGTACGTTGAGTGTTATTTTGTGTATCAGTGTGATGAGGTGAATGTTACTTCAGTTATGGCCGTGAATTCATTGTTTAGGGTGTTTGTTGACCAGGTGGTATGAATATTTGTGTGTCAGAAGTATACTGGATTATGAGGGTGTTTTTTAGTTCTCGTTTGAAAATGTTCAACGACGTACATTGTTTTAAATTAGGGGGTAAAGAATTCCAAATATCTGGTCCATTATGTTTTAATGATTTTTGAGCTTAAATGATTCTGGGGTTTTCGAGATGGTAATCGGACGACTGACGTGTTGGATATGAATGAACGGTGGAATTTGGAGTGAAGAAGCCATCAAAAATTTTTGGAAGACAAATGTATATCTATACATAAGAACAGCAGTTTGAAAGGTGTGGAGATCCTCAATTTTCAATGTTTTTAGTTGACGAAATAGGGGATTGGATTGGGATAAATATCGGGAATTGGTAATTAAACGTACAGCACGTTTTTGGAGAGTAAGAATTGGATTAATTTTAGTTGAGCCACAGTTTCCCCAAACGATATTGCAGTATGTGATGTGGTAAGATCAATGCATTATATAGAATAATCAGGGAATTTTGAGAAATGAAGTTTTTCAGTCGATATAAAATTCCTACAGTTCTTGAGACAGACGTGTGGATATTATGAATGTGATCGTTCCAAGTTAAACTCGAGTCAATTGCGATTCCTAAAAATTTAATGGATCTTACTTCAGTTAAAGATAATCCATCAATATTAATATTATAACTGTTGTTAATGTTCTGTGAAGCAGTAGGTTTGAAACGTATAAAATTTGTTTTAGAGACATTAAGGGATAATTTATTACATATAAACCATTGGGAGACTTTGTCTATTTCCGTGTTCAGAGTATTAGACAGTGTTTCGAGGTTCTCATGGGAGTAGAAAATATTAGTGTCATCCGCTAAAAGTATGAATTTAAGAGTTTTTGATGTATTTATTATAATTATCATTGATATATACGAGGAACAGTAGGGGGCCAAGAATTGATCCCTGGGGAACACCACATACAATATTAGAATTCGGAGATTTAGATGACTTAAATAGTACATATTGCTTTCTGTTGGATAAATAATCAATAATCCAAGAAAGTGCTAAACCACGAATACCATATCTTTTTAATTTGTAAATTAATATATCATGATCTATGGTATCAAAAGCCTTTGATAAATCCATGAAAATTCCTATAAGGTGTTTTTTTATTTGCAAAAGATTCAGTAATCTTATCTAACAATTGAATTATAGTTAAATCGGTTGAATGGCCCTTTCTAAATACAAACTGATTAGGTATAAGTAGGTCATTTACATGAAGAAAAATGTACAGGCGTTTATGAATAATTTTTTCCAGAATTTTAGAAATACTAGGTAATAACGATATTGATCTATAATTTGTTAAAAGAGAAGGGTCGTCTTTTCTTTTGAAAATTGGAACTACTTTCGCAATTTTTAATGAGTTTGGGCATATTCCAGAAGACAGTGAAAGATTGGAAATGTAGGATAAAGGTGTGGTTAATTGTTTGATGATTTTCTTCAGTATATAAACACTTATTTCATCATGGCCACTAGATCTACTTGGCTTTAATCTGTTAACAGTCTCCAGTATTTCTTCCTCATCTGTTGGGGTAAAGAAAAGGGATTTGTCGCAGTTTGGTGGAAGAAATTCAGTAAAGTTTAAATGAACATGTTTGTTTTTTATTTTTGAAGCTAATTGAGGGCCAATATTTACAAAGTATGAGTTAAAAGCATCAGATATTTCATCAGGGTTTGTGAGTTCTTTGTTGTCATTATAAAAAACGGACGATGTTTCCTTATCATTTTTACCTATTATTTCATATGT
This sequence comes from Diadema antillarum, assembly GCF_040938485.1. Classification (NCBI taxonomy): domain Eukaryota; kingdom Metazoa; phylum Echinodermata; class Echinoidea; order Diadematoida; family Diadematidae; genus Diadema; species Diadema antillarum. Next base: position 188,506 of record NW_027271591.1, on the reverse strand, counting down.
AGTTTCCCATAAACCATTTACGTTATCCTTTTGATAATCAAACTTATCGGAATAATGCATTTTACGAGAAATACGAATCAAGTTACTGAGTATATTTCTATATTTTTTGTAATCGGTAAAATGTTTTGTATTGTGGGTAGTAATCGCCAGTTTGTACAATTTATTACGGGTTTTTATTGAATTGATGATTTCCTTTGTAATCCAGGGATGTTTGTTCTTTCTACGTGTTTTTCTTAACTAAAGGAATGTTTTTTCGATAATATAAAAGTTTATCTAAGAAAATGTCATAAGCTTTATCGGCATTATTTTGGAGATACACTTCTTGCCATTCTTCCTTCGCTAAGTCAGAATTAAGTAATTCAATATTCTTGTTTGATTCTTTTCTGTACATTATTGGCCTGGGTTTTGAAATACTTTTGACGTTTTCAGAATAACGAAGAATAATGAATATCGGTAAATGGTCGGATATATCATAATATAAAATACCATTAATAAATTTATTAACAGAGAAGTTATCAGAAAAAATATTATCCAACAAGGTTTTAGATGTTTGGGATATTCTTGTGGGTTATCAATATGGGAATGGAATGCATATGAAAAAAAGAGTAGTTTTTAATTTTACCGCTAAAGTAACTATTTTCGTCATGTCAATATTATAGTTGCCCATAATATAAATTTCCTTATTTTCTTGTGTTATTGTGCTGAGGCATTCATCAAAATTTTCTAAAAACGTTTCAGTTTTATGATTTGGTGGCCTGTTTATAACACCAATTATCTTATTTTTCATTTTATCATTGATAATTTCCACAAACAGGCTTTCACAACCTTCAATATCAATGTCAGTTCTTATTTTTACACGCAATTTCTTACATAAATATAGGGCTACCCCTCCCCCTCTACCTCTCTTACGATCAGAGCGAAATATTTTATATCTATCAAGGCTAAACAAATTTGGAGACGTGTGCCCTAGCCAAGTTTCAGTTATACCGACTGCGGAAAAGGGAAAATTTTGTAAAGAAAGAAGAAGTAGTTCAAATGAATCAAAATTTTTGTTTAAGCTTCTAGCATTCCAGTGGAATAAGCTAAAATCTTTAATCGGGTTATAATTAGTGTCATCATTCCTATTTGTGGAATTACTACGGGAATCATTAACATAACTTGCATTGGAATCAAGTGAAGATTTGAACATATTATTAATATCCGAAATAGTGTAGTATTTACTGTGATTACTTATGATACCCTGGTCAGGATGAAAGTTGTTATGAGTCATTATGAGGATTTGAGTGGAAAGTTGAGAATGGCTTATCTGGGGCCATGTATTTTTGTGTAGCACGTTCCAATGTCTGTGCGTGAATGTAAATGTGAGTGTGTGCATGTGTGGGGGTGTGCAGTGCATGTGAGTTGACAATAACAATAATGATACATTTTTACGTTATACAATAGAACAGATGTTACATCATATAGTCTCGCTAAATTTATGTCTACAAAAGTAAATGGAATCCTCCTACACTTAACATTGGTGAGGTAAATTCGTATGCGTAATATGAAATAACAATGATTATAAAAGAAGACAAGGCGCTTATATGGTAACAACAGAAATATAATTGCTCCAATGATTTAACTTATCTTGTTACAAATACATCTATGAGAGCTTATTAACTATATACTTATATTATAAGTATATATACTCAACGGTTATAATGTGAGTATGAATCTGTCAATTTAAATCATAAAATCAACTTAAGACTTAACTTAAGACTTAACTCTTCTCAACCGGACAGTGTAAAGGCAAAGCACTTGACTATTAGAATCTGTTCTGAATCGTCAGTACATAAATTTACCGATTTGATGGCGATGATACAATAAGAAAATAATGATGAGAGCCATAATGATGTAACGTGATAGAGAGATTTTGTGTCATCTCGATCCTTTTCCCGGACAACTACCCTCCTAGGGAAGTCACCCCCCGGACAACTACCCTCCTAGGGCAATCACCCTCCAGGGCCATTACCCCCTAGGACAACTACCCCCCGGACAACTACCCTCCTAGGGCAACTACCCCCAAGGGCAATTACCCCTAGGACATCTACCCCCCGGATAACTACCCCCAGGATAACTACCACCCGGATAACTACCCCCTGGATAACTACCCCCAGGATAACTCACCCCCAGGATAACTACCCCCAGGATAACTACCCCCAGGATAACTACCACCCGGATTACCACCCCGAGATACCCCCATAACCATACCCCGAACCCCCCCCCCCCACCCCGAAAGTTACCATACACCCGTTGTAATTTTCCATAAGTTCATAACACCATATCAGAAGACTAAGCTCATGTATAGGCCCTACATTAATGCACCTTTCTCTTACACTGTCATCATTTACTCTTTTGGCTTGTCATTTTCTACCATTATAGCACATTAGACGATAAACATAAGAAAAGGAGAGTTGATTTCACTGCAATTCATATTCCCTTAACATTAGCGAGGGACCCTTCGATATAAAGCCATAGTTTCTAATAGGATCCGGGCACGGTTTTATGAAAGTTATCAGTCCTGACAAGCTGTCAGTTCCACACAATTAACAATCGTTGTAGGTCGATCAAAGCAGGTAAATGGTAACAAGTCAGTGACTCGAGCTTATCAATCAAGCAGAACCCATGGTTTTATTGAAATTATTAGAGACTAACAAGATGTCATAACTGGCAACTTTTATCAAACGTTGCCCTAAGCTGTCATTTGAGTAAAATTACAGCTTATTTTACATACAAGTAGAATTGTGCTAGTTTTCAAATTAAATGTTCTCGACACTTTAAGGGAAAATCCAGTTCAAATATAAGCTAGTCTGATTAGAAAGAGTAAAATATTACGAGTTCAACGGTATTTTTTTTTTAAACACCCCTAGTTGTTAACGAAGTCTTTTATCCTGCACCCTCTTTTTGAATAGATTTAGAGAGTTGTAGTTGACAGAATCCTTTTTACGTTAGGGCTGCTCTGTTTTATCCCGGCCATTTTAAGACAATTTTTTTTCACAAAAACTTGAATCCTTCTTCAAATAACATGCTCTTTAATATTTCGTAAGGGGTTTCTAATTATCTTACCCAAAAGATGTTATAAACCTGAAGTTAGGTCTCGACCAAAACCAGACGATATGAAAAACTGTTGTTGTTTTTTTCAATTCAAATAGCAAACGTTGTTCGAAAATGACAATGAGAGACGTAATTTTCTGGGGGGGGGGGGAGTTATTGCAAGAGGGGTGATTGTTTGGAGCCTAATTTTAATAAGGAGTAATTGTCAAGGGAGGTAATGCTCTGCGGTGATCATACCAAGGATGTGACAATCTCTTCCCGCATCCTTGATATACTCCTTGTTAATGCCCAATGATGCAGTAGGGCAATTCTGAAATGAGCGTTAACGGTATAATAGTAAAACAGTTACAAAACTGATGAAACAATGCAAAGAAAGCAAATTAAGACAGAGACGAAGTACACAAATAAAGATACAGTGTACTCCCGTTACAACGAACACGGTTATAACGAAATTTCGTTATAACGAAGCAAAACTTCTGGTCCCAAAATTAAAGTCTATGGTACAAAATTCGCTTATAACGAAGACGGTTACAACAAAATTTTCGTTATCACGAAGTCTTTTCTGAGCGCCACAGACAAAGAAAAACAAAAGAAATGTGCTCCGTTACAACGAAATGCTGATCGCATTCGAAAATGCGTAGCGAAACAAGCACTTTATAGCGTCTCTGCATGCATGAGCGAATGCTTCACATCATTGTATGTTCACTCCGTGTATCACGCACAGTTTCAGAGGGGAACTTGCGTTATTGTAATACAATAATCTGAATTCAGATAAGGTTTGTTTCATTGTTCCGAAGTCCTTTAATACAAAACACACAGATTCTGATACAACTAAATGTCCGTAATAGTTCGGAAATGAAATATGAAGCACATTTAGGCGTTATTCCAAAGGTTCGTTAATACGATAATAAAATATGGTTCTTATTCTTATTCTTATACGGTTCGTTAGTCCGAAAATGATAGGAATTCAAAACGTTCGTTAATCGGAACATTACAAAAAGAATCGTTAATCCATGGTGGAAAAAGGTGAGTACACTAACAAAACTTATGAATTGCAATCCTTATAATCGTCTTAAGATAAATAAATCTTCGAAATAACTAACCTTTCTCATTTTTTTTTTCATTAACAAACTTTCTTCGGAATAACGAACCTTATTTCATTTTCGGATGAAAAAGCCTTCGGAACAACGGACTTTCTGAATAGTGAACCTTTCTCATTTTTTTAAATTTATAATTAACCTTCAGAATGACGAACCTCATATCATTTTCAGATCAACGAACCTTCGGAAAATGAACAATATATTATTTTAATCTAAATTATGAACTTTCGGAATAATGATTCTTCGGAAATGCGAACCTTCAGATAAACAAACCATCGGGATCCCGGGAATGGCGAAACTTCGGAATTAAGGAGCCTTCGGAGTAACGTACTGAAGTAAGAAAAGAACCTTTGGAATAGCGAACTGTATATAACCAAATCCTACACCGTCATTTTCTACACATGTGTGACAACACAAACAACTTTATGCTCTTTTTAAAATGTAATATTTACACGAAATTAAAAAGGTACTCTCCCATTTCACATAGCTTTCCAGCGTATGATGAGGATTCAACAAACATAATTTTTTATGCGTGGTTTCCTTCTTTTCGTTATACATTGCATATTATATTTGTTCGGTTATAACGATATTTCGTTAAAACGAAAAAAAAATCATCTGCCGGTCCTGAGCATTTCGTCATCGGGAGTGCACTGTACATGAACACACGAGGTAAATCCTTGCTATGAGAGAAAGAGGAAAGGTGAGTAATGAATGACAGGAATAGACTACCTTTACGGTACATGGACAGAGAAAAGCGAGAGGGAAGAGGAAGAAGATGGGTCAAAACCAGGGCACGTGAGGCATGAGATATAAGCTCCTCAAAATAAAGAAGTGTTACATGGAGTTGTGGTAAACGATAGACGATTGTGGTTTAAAAAAAATATTGCAAAAAGTGAAGCGTAACATTTCTTCAAAATGTCTTTAGTTCAATGGTAAAGGCATTCAAACTTAAAACTTCTTTTATACTACTATCAAGAGAAATCCGAAATTTCGGAACAGTAAAAGAAAATACAGATTTAGCGAAAATAGTTTTGGTTAAAGGCATTGACATTTACTGGATTACCGGGTAGGATATGCAGAGACAGTTTCGTTTTTGATGAACATAGAGTCAAAATACAGGAGGGAGAAATTAAGCTTGTACATAAATCGTCCTAAATGCAAACGATACAAATCGTAAATCCTTAAGATGTTGTTTTTATAAGATGAAGTATTAGTATGGCATCTCCGTGATTCCTGGCAAATGATACAAAGAACTTCGTTTCCTGTAGTAATAATATTCTTTTTATTAACAGTAAGAGTTGGGGGGGGGGGGGAATGACCCGGGAGGTAGTTATCCAGGGGGTAATTGACGTGGTGCACTGTCCTGGGGGTAATTTTCCTTTTGATAGTTAAATAGGGGAGGGGGAGTTGTAGGCCTACTTATCCGAGGTAATCATCCATGGGAAGTTATCGGAGGGGGTAGTTATCGGGTGGAAGATTATCTGGGGTCTAGTTGTCGGAGGAGGGGGTAGTTATCCGGAGGGTAATTATCCGGGTGGTAGTTATCCGGAGGGTGATTTTCCAGGGGGTAGTGTTCCTAGACCCCATCAGACCAATCATACGTCGAGTGCCTTGGAGAACGACGCGAACGCAAGCTATTCAAGGGAGCGGTGCCCTGGAGAAAGACTCGAGCGCGTATTATAATACTTTGCGTTCGCGCCGTTCTCCCACGCATCGACAGTTACATTATAAAAAGTGTATTCGTTATGGGAATGAAGAAGGGAATGAGCGTCATTCTCATGGAGTGATGTAGTCGAGCGAGCAGAAACAAACAAACACATCGAACTTTCATGTTATGATACTGCTTTCTAACAGTGGGGAGCGATGATTTTTGTTGTACAAAAAGAAGAACAAAAACAAAGATGGCCTTGTCTTCTTCTCCCTCATGGTCTTTAAAAGTGGCTAATGCTCTGACATTTTTCCTTTCAAATACCAATTACTTAATTTTCGCTAGTTCACTTAATTTCTTTTTTCTTCCGTGCACATTACACAGGAAATCTATAAGATAAACATTCCTCAACGACAAAAAAATAACATTAATAACAATGATAATGATAATAATAATAATAATAATGATAATAATAATGATAATACCAAAAATGATAAGAATGATATTGATAATGATGATAATGATACCAATAATAAGAACAATCTTACCAGACTGGATTCGACAGGAAAGATCTGCCCTCCCCGAGCCTGGCCGACGACAAGCATGCCACCAAGGCGACCATAACCGCAGTAAGGATTGCCATAACTGCTTTTATTCAGATGCAAACAGCAAAATGATAAGAGCTGCAACTCTCGAAGTCGAATTTCGGGTGAATTTCGGGAGAAACTTCAGGAGTGAGGTGTTTCCAACTTCACCGTGAAGAAAGAAGTGGCGACTTTACACCTTTTGACCTGGCTTTTATACCCCTTCAAATATTGGGGAGAGAAGTAATCATGGTGTTCCTTTGGTTCCATTCTACTTTTCACGCAAAGAGAGATATCATTCTACACTCCATGTCAAATGCCGACATGATGTCGCCTATCAACACGGAAACCTTGTCAGATCATCAATCAGTTTGGAAGCGTTGCTGGTAAATAATAGCCTTCTTGCCCTGCATCTATTTGAGTTGTACATTCGTTCCTTTTTCTTTTATCATTGTAGTTAGGCTCATGAATATTCATGTTTGTAACATGATAATCGTCTGAGAATCAATGTTTGTGGTTATAAGTATATATATATATATATATATATATATATATATATATAATATACATACATATATATATACTTTTTATGTATATATATACACGTGTGTGTGTGCGTGTGTATGTGTGTTTCAGTCAAACCTGTCTATAGCGGTCATGTAAGGGAGACGACAAACGTGGCCGTTATTATAGACACCATCATTAATTATTTTTCTCTACAGGGAGAATTGTCAGGTGGGCCTTTTTTTTTTGCATTAATTTTTTCCTTTTCACAAAAAGTAGTCAAAGATATTATTCTGCGATCCAGTTTTCAACTCTTATGCCAAAGCTTGGGAATTTCTGTTAAGTTTTCGTCATAGGAGACTTTACACAAAAGTTCACTGTTGAAATGTGGGTTTGTTTCGGATGATCTTTGTTTCTCCTGCAATGAAAGAATTAAAATATGTTCGCATTCAATTTGGGGATTATATTAAAGTGCAGGATTTGTGGCAAATTATTCAAAGTTTGAATTTAGAGAAATTTTGGAAAAACGAGTTGGGAACGCGTTTATACGAGTATATTATAGATTTTGGTAAACTCAAAGAATGAAATAATGATATATCGACGGTTCAATATATTTCATATTCAGCGACATCAGAAGTTCCAAAGTTTAATGATGTAATTGAATATTTTAGGATATGTAAAGGAGACGAAAACAAAAAAGCGGTTGAATGAGCAACAGTTGGAATGCATTGGTTAAAAGAAGGAATATATGATAAAAACTGATGAAGGGATGTTTCAAGTTGAAGGGTTTTTGGGCATTTTTTTTTTTGCTTTTTTTTCTTGTTGTATTCGAGAGTCAGTCATTGTTTTATTGTTCTTGTTTTCTTTTTCTTTTATTGTTCTCCATCACTTCCACATCACTAATAGGATGTATCGTAATTAGGCCATATTTATATTTATTAACTTAACAAAAACAAAGATGGCCTTGTCTTCTTCTCCCTCATGGTCTTTAAAAGTGGCTAATGCTCTGACATTTTGCCTTTCAAATACCAATTACTTAACTTTCGCTAGTTCACTTAATTTCTTTTTTCTTCCGTGCACATTACACAGGAAATCTATAAGATAAACATTCCTCAACGACAAAAAAATAACATTAATAACAATGATAATGATAATAATAACAATAATAATAATAATGATAATAATAATGATAATACCAAAAATGATAAGAATGATATTGATAATAATGATAATGATACCAATGATAAGAACAATCTTACCAGACTGGATTCGACAGGAAAGATCTGCCCTCCCCGAGCCTGGCCGACGACAAGCATGCCACCAAGGCGACCATAACCACAGTAAGGATTGCCATAACTGTTTTTATTCAGATGCAAACAGCAAAATGATAAGAGCTGCAACTCTCGAAGTCGAATTTCGGGTGAATTTCGGGAGAAACTTCAGGAGTGAGGTGTTTCCAACTTCACCGTGAAGAAAGAAGTGGCGACTTTACACCTTTTGACCTGGCTTTTATACCCCTTCAAATATTGGGGAGAGAAGTAATCATGGTGTTCCTTTGGTTCCATTCTACTTTTCACGCAAAGAGAGATATCATTCTACACTCCATGTCAAATGCCGACATGATGTCGCCTATCAACACGGAAACCTTGTCAGATCATCAATCAGTTTGGAATCGATGCTGGTAAATAATAGCCTTCTTGCCCTGCATCTATTTGAGTTGTACATTCGTTCTTTTTTCTTTTATCATTGTAGTTAGGCTCATGAATATTCATGTTTGTAACATGATAATCGTCTGAGAATCAATGTTTGTGGTTATAAGTATATATATATATATATATATATATATATATATATATGTATATATATATATATACATATATATATACATATATATATATAAATATATATATATATATATATATATATATATATATACACGTGTGTGTGTGTGCGTGTGCGCGTGTGTATGTGTGTTTCAGTCAAACCTGTCTATAGCGGTCATCCAAGGGAGACGACAAACGTGGCCGTTATTATAGACACCATCATTAATTATTTTTCTCTACAGGGAGAATTGTCAGGTGGTCCTTTTTTTTTTTTTTGCATTAATTTTTTCCTTTTCACAAAAAGTAGTCCAAGATATTATTCTGCGATCCAGTTTTCAACTCTTATGCCAAAGCTTGGGAATTTCTGTTAAGTTTTCGTCATAGGAGACTTTACACAAAAGTTCACTGTTGAAATGTGGGTTTGTTTCGGATGATCTTTGTTCCTCCTGCAATGAAAGAATTAAGATATGTTCGCATTCAATTTGGGGATTATATTAAAGTGCAGGATTTGTGGCAAATTATTCAAAGTTTGAATTTAGAGAAATTCTGGAAAAACGAGTTGGGAACGCGTTTATACGAGTACATTATAGATTTTGGTAAACTCAAAGAATGAAATAATAATATATCAACGGTTCAATATATTTTATATTCAGCGACATAAGAAGTTCCAAAGTTTAATGATGTAATTGAATATTTTAGGATATGTAAAGGAGACGAAAACAAAACAGCGGTTGGATGAGCAACAGTTGGAATGCATTTGTTAAAAGAAAGAATATATGATAAAAACTGATGATGGGATGTTTCAAGTTGAAGGGTTTTTTATTCATTGTTTGTTTGTTTGTTTGTCTGTTTTTTGCTGTCTTGTCTTGTTGTATTCGAGGGTCAGTCATTGTTTCATTGTTCTTGTTTTATTTTTCTTTTATTGTTCTCCATCACTTCCACATCACTAATAGGATGTATCGTAATTAGGCCATATTTATATTTATTCACTTATTTGTAAGTGTGAATAGAAACTGAAACCTGAGGACTGAGTATTCACAAACTCACTTCATTTTTTATGCACATTATTTAAGTAATACAATCCAAATAAACAACTTTCAAAGAAAACAAAAACAGTCTCACCAGAATGGATTCATCAGGATATCTCTGCCTCCCCCCCCCCCCCCCCCCCCCGGCCTAGCCAAATTTCGGATTTATTGGGAACAGCCGCAAGCGAGTTAAGTGTCAACTGTCAAGGTGCTTCGAACTTAACTGTAAAGCAAAGGAATTGTGTTTAGATACATTTTGACCTCGATATCAAAGATGTATGTTGGATTTTTTAAAAGTTTAATTCAGTTAATCTCTTGTTAGGTGATCCGAGTATTCTATTCTATTTTTTTTTCAGGCAGCTATAGATATATTATTCTACACTGGATTGACGACCCGTCACAAACTTCTTGGCATTCTTATGTGGATCATAAACCAATTGTTGAATCTCAGTCAGTATGGTATCGAATTGGATATTTGTCCCACACGAATGATTTATTTTTCAAAAATAAGATACTGAAAACATCAGATTTATTTAGTTACAACGTCGGCATATTTATGTATAAATTTTCTGCCAAGGAGTTACCGGATGTTTTCACTCGCATGTTCAGGAAAAACTATTTGATTCATAATTATCCTACCCGCCAAAGTGACGCATTTCACCTTCCACGTACTCGAACAATTTTCGCTAAAAAAACGATAATGTATACGGGCCCTAGATAATGAAATGACCTCTCCCCCGAAATAACAAGCTGCTTGTCTTTATATTCCTTTAAACGCAAACTAAAAGAGTCTTTATTGAGTGTTATCTTGCAGAAACTGAATAATTGTAATGTCTTATGTAATATTGTGGTATGTTACTGTCCGATCAAACATTCTTGTCAACACGCTGCAGATTCCATTTTGGGTCATGCTGTCAGGCTCTCCGAATTCATCATTATCAATTCCACATTCTACTTCGCTTCCCTCTCTTCCTCTTTCCCTGATAAGTTAAGGTGAATTTGTTGAGAAAAAAAAATTACACCCAGCAGCCATATATTCAATATATCCCTACTTAACGGTAAGTATCCAGACTCCTTCAAAATCGCCAAAGTTATCCCCATTTATAAAAGAGAAGATCCATTAATGGTGAAAAAAATATATAGCCCCATTTCATTGTTACCTGCAATATCGAAAATTTTAGAAGAAGTAGTTTACAAGCGTTTCTACTCGTTCATGATTGAAAATGCAATATCAAATGCGATTCAATTTTGTTTTAGGAAAGGATTTTCTACCGATTATGCTATAATCAAATCTGTCGACAATATTATTGATGCGCTTACTAAAAAGGACCACATAATTTGAATCTTTACGGATCTTGGTAAAGCATTTGACACTATCGATCATGACATTTTACTTGAAAAATTACATAATTATGGCGTGAGAGGGATTACTTTGTCGTGGTTCAGAAGTTATCTAAGTCATCGAAAACATATATGTTGCACTTAAATCCAGTCACTCATCATATTCTAACGTGTCATGTAGTGTCCCTCAGGGATCTATCCTCGGGCCCCTACTTTTTTTTTTTGATTTACGTTAATGATATTATCAATTCCTCTCCTCGTTTAAACTTCATCTTATTTGCAGACGACACCAACGTTTTTTATTCCCACAAGGACATTGTTACACTGGTTGATACACTAAATATGGAATTAAGCAATATCTCGAAATGGTTTAGAAGTAACAAACTTTCATTGAATATTGATAAGACATGTTTTATACATTTTCATACGCTTCAATCCCAACCCACCCTTCCTCAAAGTATTTCTATTGATGATACAAACATTGCTGAGAAACATTCAACCAAGTTCCTAGGAGTGACCCTAGATAGCAATTTAACTTGGAATACTCATGTCCAGAATATTAGAACAGCAATATCTAGTTAAAAGCAATTGGTGTTTTAAGGAGAATAAAATACTGATGATCAAATATTGATAATGTTATATAACATCTTATTTTTACCATATGTAATGTACTGCAATATTGTAGGGGGAATTGTAGCAAAACTAAATTGAACACAATTTTTCTTCTCCAGAAAAAGGCTACTCGTATATGCACACATTCAAATTTATTGGCTCACACTGATTCCATATTTTATCGCCTAAAAACTCTAAAGGCCCATGATATACATTTATACCTAACTGCCATATTTATGTGTAAACACACTCGAAATTTATTGCCATTTTTTTTTCACAATGCACTAGTAACCAATAACCATATTAATTCATACCCTACCCGTCGTTCCCATGATTTTCATTTAAGTAATCCAAAGCTTCTACTTGCTCAAAAGTCGAACAGACATCACGGTCCTGATACATGGAACACTCTTCCTGAGGAGTTGAAACAGTGTGCCCCCTTGTTTTCATTAAAAGCAAACTTAAAGAAGCACATTTTATTACAGTATACTTCAAATACGAACTAAAAGCAAATAATGTATAAGACCAATGTTGGTCTCCCGATAGCAACATCGCATATCGTTCCCTCTTCCAGAAAACCAATTCTATTATTCTAAACTCCAGCTTATCTGCACTTGTGCACTTTCAAGCACTTGCACGCACATTCACCACCATCACACATCAGAGTTTATTTTCCCCTGCTATCTTCGCAGCAGAATTTGTATTGTTACTTATCTAGTACGTCCCTACTTTTTCCTCGGGCCGGCCATCTTTTCATGCAATGCTTACAATGGCGGCCCTCTGCAAAATCGCTTCTTAACTACAATTGTTATTGTAATCCCTGCTGCATAGACATGCATACTGTATATTAAATCATTAATTTCCTTTTATATCGTTGTCTATGCAAGTCAAACGACTCTGTTTTAAATTTACTTTGTATGTTTCCCACATGTTCATGATTATGTAACTTATTTATGTTGATTTGCAGAAAATAAAGTATCTATCTATCATATTATATCTATCATGTGTATGATATATTGTCCTCTTAAAGCTTGAAAATGTTTACACAAATGGTGATGAAGCTCGATCAAGCCCATATTTATGTAATATTAGAATAACATTTGACATGTTTGGTATCATCCTAAAGCTTACTGCCTTCACTACCGCATAGTTCGAGCTATAGGATCTATTATGCACGCCATGTCTCGGTGATGTCATTGTGTTCTTGTAGTACTCATACAATAAATATGATAAAAGCTGATGATGGAATGTTTCAAGTTGAAGGGGGTTTGTTTTTTGTTTTGTCTTTTTGCTTTCTTGTCTTGTTGTATTTGAGAGTCAGTCATTGTTATATTGTTCTTGTTTTTTTTTCTTTCATTTTTCTCCAGCACATGGAATGACCGTGAAAACATACCAGCAACATTCCCAAAACCGGACATCCGTATATCCAGGTCTCTCGTCAGTAGCACATCCTATATTCTTTTTAACGGTCGATCGATCTCTTCTAAGGGTGGAACTGAGACGTCTCGAGGACAACGTGGTTCTCATAGTCCTCGTCGATGACCGAAGTAATCAATCTTAACTCTCTCAGTTCCTGCATCGGCAATCAATCATTGATAGACGATGTATTCTGACATTCATCTTCAAATTGATATCATCTGATAGTCGAGTAGAAAATTTTTAGACCTGGAAAAGTTTTTAAGTACAAGTTTAGTTGTTGTTGTTGTTTTTGATTCGTTTTCTAGAAGGGTATTGGAGTAAATTTAGATTGGTTGCTACTTTGGCAACCTTGGGCAACTTTTTTTATTAGCCTAGTTAGCATAATTACGTAATCAGCATATGTCAAATATGTATTATACTACTAATTTCAATACAGGAAACCTGAAAACAATGGAAATATGACTTTTTAAGGGTTTTCTATATCGATGAATCCATTCATGATGTTGTAATGTTATGATGTAAGTGTCATAAATACCGTAATTAGCATAATAAGCGTACATACATACATACAATAGTGAAATAGATGGTGAAATATACCATGTATATCACCTGAAAATGTTGTTAAGCATAACGCTTTGTTGACCTTGTGGTTGATTCATTTTAAGATGGATATTGAAGTAAACTGAGCTTGCTTGGTACCTTGGCAACCTTAAGCAGCCATTTTACCTGTATGTATATATAATATGTGTACGTATATTGTTTGCTTGAATGAGCGCTTTATAAGAGTCTCTCTATTATTATCATTTCATTAGTCTCATTAGCATATTCAGCTAATCAGCGCAATTTTATGTTGTTAAATTCATCGCAGAATGTCTGGAAACACGGGTAGTCCCTACTATACACTTTTGAAGGTTTCTTTATGACAAGGAATTAATTTATAACACCGATTTGTTGAAACAATGGAATAGTTAAAAAGATGATAATTAGCATAATGAAATGATTAGCATATTATGTATGTACAGTGTACAATAGTCCAGTAGATGTTGTTATATGTCATGTACGGTATTTGACCTGGAAAAATTGGTATGTATATGGTTTTGTAGATCAGTGTTTTAGATTGATACTTAAAATGCAATATATAGGCTATACTAAACTATATAGAAGCTTTGTTGCCACCCTTTTAACCGTGGGCAATTATCTTTGATTAGGCTAATTAGCATAATGTGAAACCCATATGTGACATATTCCAAGAAAGCAATGAAATCGTGAATTATCAGCTAGAAAGAATGTGCTTGAATGATAGAATAGAACACAAAGAAGGCACCAATAGCACCAATGGTATCTAGAATTCTCTTTTACCCAAAAATTTACGTGGAACAGCTTATGACGATTATAAGCAAGTGTCAACAAATTTAGTCTGGGTGCCAAAGGTTGAACCTTGTTTTACCGTCCACCCAATGTTTTTTGATAGTTTTACCCTATTTCGGGGGTGCTGAATCAGAATCTGGATGATGCAACTCATGCATCCTTGAGGGTTTTGAGATATTCAAGATAGCCGCCAAAATGGCCGCCCAAACCGGAAATTCCCATGTATTTCCTTCCAAATGGTGAGAAATTGAAAACAATTGATGGTTTACGGAATTCCTGGACCCACCCCTGTAATGCAAGCAATGAGTTTGACACTTGTGGTTCACACAATCGTGGATCGAGAAGGGGGTGCATCCCCCTTTGGTGCTCCCCCCTTTTCTATCTCTCTCTCTCTCTCTCTCTCTCTCTTTGGTTAAGACAATTGAAAAAAATAAAAAAAAAGGGGGGATGCGGCAGCTTTACTTTTATAAAGGCGCCTCCCATTTACGGAATTCCTGTATCCGCTCCTGTAATGAAAGCATTGAGTTTTGACAGTTGTGGTTGATGCAATCATGAATGGAGAGGGGACGCATCCCTCCCTGGTGCCCTTTCTATTTTTTGTTAATATACCAGAAATAAAAAGAAAAATTGGGGTAGGGTTGCGGCAGCTTTAATTTTGTGAAGGTGCCTCCCTTTTACGGAACTCCTGGAACCGCCCCTGTGACGCGTTTCTGACATTTGCAGTAAGTTTGGAAATTTTGGCTGCGTTTATCAACTTTCCCCTGTTTAAACGGCTTAAAGCCCTTCAGAAACGGCTTCCAAAATAGTTGCGTTTATCAACTCTTCGCGAACACGATAACTGGTCTGTCACTGCACAGCTGCATTGCGCAATTCGACCCGAGAAGAGGTCATAAGGCGTGCATTGTCCGTAACTGCAGTACAATACTACAAAGCCGTTT
Organism: Diadema antillarum; assembly: GCF_040938485.1. Taxonomy (NCBI): domain Eukaryota; kingdom Metazoa; phylum Echinodermata; class Echinoidea; order Diadematoida; family Diadematidae; genus Diadema; species Diadema antillarum. The sequence continues at coordinate 173,048 of NW_027271591.1, read as the reverse complement.
CAAAACAGCTTTGCGTTTATCAACTTCAAAAGGCTTTTACAAACAGGTTTCCGAAAAACAAATTTGCGGCTTTCGAAAAGGCTTTCCGAAAGGGTTTTCAAAACAGGTTTGCGTTTATCAACTCGTAAAAAAAAAAAAATCTTGAAAGCTGTTTGGAAAACATGTTTCTGCCGAGAAAAAGAGTTGATAAACGCACCCTATGACATTTGTGGTCCACGCAATCGCGGATCGAAAGGGGAATGATTCCCCTCTGGTACCCCCTCTCTATAGCTGCGTTTATCAACTTTCCCCTGTTTAAACGGCTTTCAATAGCCGTTTCCAAAGTCCTTTCGAAAGCCGCTTCCAAAGCCCTTTAGAAACGGCTTCCACAGTAGTTGCGTGTATCAACTCTTCGCGAACACGATAACTGGCCTGTCACTGCACAGCTGCATTGCGCAATTCGACCCGAGGAGAAGAGGTCATATAAGGCGTGCATGGTTCGTAACTGCAGTACAAAGCCGTTTCAAAACAGCTTTGCGTTTATCTCGCTTCAAAAGGCTTCTAGAAACAGGTTTGTGGAAACCTGTTTAGGAAACCTGTTTCGGAAAGCACAAATTCGCGGCTTTCGAAAAGGCTTTCCGAAAGGGCTTTCAAACAGCTTTGCGTTTATCATCTCGAAAAAATTCCTTGAAATCTGTTTGGAAAACCTGTTTCTGCCGAGAAAAAGAGTTGATAAACGCACCCTATGTTTTGTTAACACAACAGAAATAAAAAGAAGAAAATGGGAGGGTGGAGGGTCGCGCCAGCCTTTGATTTTGTAAAAGCGCCTCCCCGTTACGGAACTCCTGGATCCGTCCCTGTGACGAGTTATGACATTTGCAGTAAAGTTGGAAATCTTGACATTTGTCTTCGAAGTGTTATGACATTTGCAGTAAAAATGGACATTTTGACATTTGTCGTCGACGTGTTATTACATTAGTGGTCATTGTGACATTTGTTGTCGACGTGTTATAACATTAGTGGTTGTTATGACATTTGTCGTCGACGTGTAGTGGCATTAGTGGTTGTCGTCGACGTGTTATGGCATTAGTGGTTGTTTTGACATAAGTGGGCTCTTCACCCTGTATGCAGCTAAGATAATGACATTCTGGTGGGACTTTTGCCATTCCTTCAGAGGTATTCTTTCACTGAGTTACCACCACCACCCACGCGACTGGTACAAAGGTCACACAGTATACCCGCAAGTAGAATTTAGGTAGAACGCGTCCAACAAGTAAGACACATGCACTGACTCGCCCTCAGAAATTTCCAGGTATGCTGGAAAATCCCTACACGCAGCAAGTCTGCATATGGCTTGCCCGGAATGGTGTGACAGGGCTTACAAATGGCTGCCGGTAAAAAGATTTGCGTGCACACCTCCGGGTGACTACGGGTGAGATACGTGCTAGGTACTGTCACGCGCGGCTCATTCCGGGGACCTCCGGGCAGTAAAAAAAAAAAATTGTTCCTAATTAGTCGCACTAAGTCTTGCCCGGAAAGGTGTGACACGGCCTTAAGGAGTAACTTAAAATCCTACTTCTTTAACTGTGCGGATTTTTTTTTAAGTCAGACATTCATTTCTTCCGCTTCTTTTTCTTCTTTTTCCTCTTCCTTTTTTAAATCTTCTTTTTGCTCTTTTTGCTTCGGTGTAAAGTGCCTTGAACATTTAATCAGAATGGAAAATGACGCTAAAATAATTGTATGTAGTTACTGTATGCATGTATGTGTGTATGTATCATTACTATTATTATTTTTGTATTCTGTCACGATGATTTCGTCATTAATGTGGAACATTAGGTATGATACACAATAAACTACGCAATTAGATCATTCAACTAATGACAACTTAGGAGTTTTTATTGATTCCTCATATCAGCAATTGAAAAAAAAAGAACTCTAAAACAAGTGGAATAATGGTGATATTCACCCATTATATATCATGCATTTCAAGAATTAATGTTGATTCGATGCCCTTTGTAGCAGGTCGATTAGTACGATTTAAATTATTCTAAATCATTCTCAGTCTTCACATTCTTCCAAAGATAAAAGGTCATAATAATAATATAGAAATATAAGGTCTTTATGTGTTCACATTTTCGACAACATAAAGCTTTCTTTCGTCATTCTGATTCCCTTTTTTTTTATCCCCTCAATTCTGTGAACTGGTCGCTACTGTAAATATAAATATATGTAATAGATGTAATGTATATATTTTTTTTTCCAGTGGAGGTGGGGGGGGGGGGGGGAGGGAGGGGAAACTGAAAGACAAAGAGATGTACGTCCTATCACACCTTGGAAGGAAAGGAAGAAACTCTTGCAGTAACACTTTTCATGATTGGAAGCAGCCTACAACTAAAAGTGAAATCTTAATTATGCCCGACTCTTTTATTCGGGGTCATCCCACAAGACCGACAACCACGATTCATGCGACCCACAAGTTCGACATTGAAAAGAGGGTCCATGAGTCATACAGCTCGCGAGTCATACAGCTCAGGAGTTCGACACCAGGCAAATAAACCCCATAAGTTCGGCACTAGGTAAAAACAGCCCACGAGTTTGACAGATACAACACGAGGCTTAATGTGTCGGTCTCGTGGATCTTGTTAGCTTAGCAGTGCCGAACTCAAGGGCTGTATGACTCGTGAGCTGTATGACTCGTGAGCTGTATAACTCATGGGTTGTATGACTCGTGGGCGTAGATCTCGTGACATGCACCCTTTTATTCTTAGTAGAGGTCGAAATCCTCCTCGTCCTCGTCTCCTGCATCCAGGAAGGCCTCCTCCATGGCGAGCTCCAGCCTTTCTTCTTCTTCCTTCTCCACCACCATTTCAGCGATGTCGACTAGCAGATCGAGTGCCAGATCGACGTTGGCCCCAAAGGAGCTTGTGCTGACGGACGATGGATAAGGGGCGTACATGAGCCTCTTCCCAGAATCGCACTGCTTTCCGGGAAGGTTTGAACCACAATCGATCAATTTCAATTCGGATTTGCTGTAACACAAACGGATCTCCCACAAACGTTGGTACGTGCCTGCGTCCTGTGGGTATAGCAAATGAAGATTATGTTGTAGCAATCCATTCATATGCAGTCAATATTATCCTGGCAAATAAGTTTTTCATAAGTTTCTGTGGACAAAGTTGTTCGTCATGATCAAAGCACCAGGTTCACATAAAGTTAAAAAAAAAAATCATGTTCCCAACAACTCTTAGTTCATTAGGCTATTCGACATACGTAATTCATACGAGAACTATTACACATAATGCTGCTAGCTCAGCCTTCAGCATGATTCATAAATTTTTCATTATCTACTGGTGTATTTCCCGATGTAAAAATGACACCTGTTTCTAGAAAGGGAGATAAAGATTCGTCTTTAAATTATCAGCCTACACTGTATTTCACTTCTTCCCATAATCAGGAAGATGTTTGAAAAACTTGCATACAGTAGTCTGATTAAAGTTTTGGATGAAAAAAAATATTACATAAACACCATAGGCATACGGATACGCATAAGTGATGACTTGGCAAAACAAATGGATGAGGGTAATCCATTGTTAGTTCATTTCTAAGACGACTTTGCACAAGCTTTTGATACAGTAAACCATTTATGGTATTTTGCTCCCTAAATTACAAAATTATGACTTATTACGCGGGTTCCCATTACAATTGATGCTCATTTATCAAGCCGATTTCAATATGTTATGAAAATGTAATATCTGCACGACTGCCGATTGCATGTGGTGTTCCGCAAAGATGAAAATTGGGACACACTTTTGTTTATTTCTAGATTACAAAAGTTTCCGATACAATGAAGAATGACATTCTGCTCTGTAAATTACAACACTATGGCATACGTGGGATACCATTAGAATGGATGCTCATGCAGTTATTTTATCAAACCAATTTTAATCTGAAAACGTTATGACGATGCAGTGTTTCACGACTCCCTGTGATATATCACATGTGGCGTTCCACGAGGATCTTTTTTGCGACCCACTCTGTTCTTCATTTTTATCAATGATTTGCCACAATCCACAGATTATTTATTATTTTTAATCTTTCATTTCATTCTTTCCATCTATAACTATCTCACATAGGCGACAACGTGACTGTGATGTCATCAATGTTATGATCCGACATCTTAACATTTTTATTTCCTTTTCAAGAGGTATACAGGGCTCGCGTGGCCACTAGAAATAACAGATATAGGGCCATTCACATTTCAAAAAAGGGCTATAGTTTGGTGGCCCGATTGGGCAGCTGAAATTAAAGATATTGTTTTAAATGCGCTAAATTTCTGTTTGAGTCCACCAAAATATCAAATTCATAGATTCCCTAGGGCCACGGCCCACGAGAAAAAGAAGTGTCGAGCCCTGATATATCATATAATAATATGTATGTATGTATATATATATATATATATATATATATACATATATATATATATATATATATATATATATAAATTGTGTAAAACATGTATGTATGTAGGTCTGTAATATATCACAGGAAAATTTCAGATACGAAATAAGGGAACATAAACTTTGATAAATTGTCAGAAGTAACGTAGAGGCCTAGCGATAATAAAGCTGAAGAAAAAAAGATAATAAACAAAATAAGGTTTTGGCAAGAGCATATACGTAAAATGTTTATAATCACGTGGATTGTCTTACAAGGTGGTAATCAGCGAGCGAGATCCACTTACTATACAAAAGACTCCTGGTGCAACCCCAAGTCCATCCTTCAATGCCTTTGTGACGTCAGCAAGTGGATAGTACAGCACGCTTGATGGAGCGACTTTGCCCGTGTTCAGGATTCTATAAAAATGAGGCAAACATTGCAGCGAAAGTGTCGGTTAATACAGTTTGCCAGCGTATCCACGTTTTCACAGGTTAACAATGCTCTCCCATACAAATGGTCCTGCCATTATTATAAGCCAGGCGTTTTTAACAAAGTTTAGAATATAATTAGAGGCATAAGGATTGATACCTCTTTTTTCGAGGGCGGGATTCGAACTTGGGATTTTCTGTTACAGAATGCACAACCTAGTAAGTAATTCCGCAGTACCTTTAAGTCCTAGTCTAAAGCCTGTCTTTGCATAAAGTCCTTACAAATTCATTAATTTACTATAACGCAATCAAATCCATACTATCAATCGTAGTCATGAAGACTGCGATACATGTATGGCCTACTAACAACAGGTTTCAGCAGAAAATACATTTTAACAGAAATATTTTACCTTTACACTTCAGCCACTTCGAGAAATCGGTATGATAATATATAGACAAAATAAATTCTTAAAGGGACATTCCAGACGATTTTCATAATTTCACATCATGTAGTACGTAAATCGACAACTCCATGTATAGGTTTGTGGAATTTACTGTGGTTCTTGAGCAGAGAAAAATACTTTGAAAAACCTTAAACAAATTACACTGAACAAGGATGATGACATAGGAGGTTCACATATTTCAGAAATGTAGCAGTGTAATTCCATTACAATACCGCTTGCTTGCGAGTTCACCTGTGTATAATCTATGCATACCTTCTTCTTTTGTTCTGCTTCCTTGAGACCCAACTCACGCATTCCTATGGTGACTCTGCCATGTCATCATCCTTGTTCATTGTAATTTGTTCTAAATTTTGAAAATATTCTTATTCTTCATTCCAATCATCACAAATTCTGAAACTCTGTCCTCAGTATAACTAATTTATAGTTGTTCAAATGTAAAAATTTGAAAAGCATCCGGAGGTCTCCTTTAAATGTCCGTCGCGATCAAATAAAATGATAGGGCCTACATGACTTGTATGGTAATTAGATAGTGACGTCATCATCCTCTGACACGCTGTTAATATCATACTCTATTAACACTCTGGAGAAAACGTGAGCATGGAGGAATATTCCATTTCAACATCTATGTTTGACTTGTCATCACATGATCTACACGGGCATCCTCTGTAACAGTGTACATTTTGCAATCAGGTGTCCACACTAGGTATATACCTTTAAAAACATGTGCTGCTGATAAATGAAATACACATTTTCTACGATCCAATTTTCTCTTGATTGATTTGTTATTCCTTAGTATAAAACATGGTTTTTCAAAGTTGTAGAATCGTGTTACTTGTTGTCGTTAAAACATAATTTCTTTGCTTGCGGTAAGATATAAATAATCGTTAAATTTAATGATATAGATGTGCACATTAACTATATGATATCAGTTTATGTATACAATACAATCCTTACACACAATAATCATGTGAGGGAGTGAGCGATAGTACTGTTGTTGATATCTAACTTCTTTGTATTCTAATCTCATGTTAGGTCTACCGGGGACACAGAATCGTTCCATACTATATAGACTACCAAGTATATGTATACGATTCAGGCGAACTAAACCAATGAATCATTAATCTTACGCTTTCAGGTCGTGTTGTCCGTACAACTCAAGAGTCTTGTTGAAGTATTTCACTGCAGTGTTTGTCGCTGCCACGTCTGTAGCGCACGTCCCGTGTCTTTTGTACTCGTGCATCCTGTGAGTCAAAGTAAATGACAAATAAGAAATTTAACTCCTTCTACAGGAAAGCCCTGATATACTTGTGGACTGAGTGGAAGCAGTAGAACACATCAGTGAAAGTGAAGCTGAAGCAATATTGGACAATCGATTAATAAGCTATATATTTTTGAAATTGCATTGCCGTCATTGCTGGATAAGGAGACTACTGTACACTTCCCGACGTCATTATGGGCAACAATAAGAAAATGTAAAGAAAATTCGACATAGTTTCACTTTACTTGCATAATATAAGAGCACATTACTAGCCTGTTTTTTAGTAGCAGGGGAAATGATATTACCCTGAACTTTATGACAGTGACAAGTAGATTGAATATGCACTCTCATTTGACATAGTTCACTTTTCTTACATTATAAAACAACACTATACCAATAGGAGCAGCGGAGATGATATAACCCTTAACTTTAAGTCAATGACAAGTAGATGGAATGTGTTCTTTTCATGAACATTAAATCTTATGGAATTTTACTTATCTTTCTTTTTATTGTTGTTCATAATGACGTCATAAAGTGCACTTAGTCTTCTTTTTTCTCAGTCCTATAATACGTATCCTTGGTATTTTTGATGATCAGAATTATTCAGTTAAAAAACGGAAACCAAACAAGAGTAACTTTGACAAATATTGAGCATACTTCATGATGTCCTTTGTATATCAAATTCCTCATCGTAGCGGGGTACTGAAAAATATTTAGTATACTTTAGGAAACACTATAAAGTCCAAGAACTGCGATTAAAGTATACATCACCAAACTACAGAATTCTACATGATTCTTGGTCTCTGTAACAATGTCCCTCTTGCACTCAGTGCCCCAATACGATAAGGAATTCCATATTCATATTCAGATTAATTTATTGTTCATTTAAGAAATTATTTTTGTTGGCATATGGGGGTACACATAGGAATATCTACATACATACATACATGTACATACACACATACAAATAATACGATTTTCAATATATACAAAATTATACAAGCATGATTTATATTCACAATACAGTAAACACATACATCATTACAAATGCATAATTCATTATAATTCATTAGGTTACTGCATGATTTAGTGTGTTGATAAATCAATGTTTATTAGTCAATCGATCATATAATTTTTTGTATTACGTGTGGGGGGAATGCAGCCTACAAGCTCAGCTTTTTAGCATTCCTCCCCATTTCCAACATTTCCCTATACCTACAAGTTTTCTGTAAATTTATCCTTTACTTTGTATAATGAAATTTATGCACTGTATTCAATTTTTGTAATATATCTATATGTTTTTGTTGGAAATGAAAAATGAATGAATGAATGAATGAATGAATGAACTTAAAGAAAGGCTTTGTATACTAATCGATGGTCAAATCTTTATTTTGTCATATTTTGTTGTAAAGACATAACACATGTATCCCTATCGTAATCATCAGTGGGGTTGTATTTGATTTATATTCCCGTCAACAATTTTCTAGCGTTCATGACTTGCACAACAGCGGTAAAGAGGTCTCCAGGCAATATGAAACCTGTAGAATGATACATGTATTATTACTCACCAAAAGTCAGCGTGACTTCCAGTGTAAGATGGCCACTTTTTCGTCAGGTCTGCATTCATGCTCTGGTGGGAAAAAAAATAGGCAATCACAAAGCATCGTATTTGAACTCGAGCATTTTAATCTGCTTAAGAGTCTAAATCTTTATAATGCTCTGGTGGAAAGAAAAATAAGAAAGAAAAACACATATTGTTTTGGAACTGTAACATTAAACGAAAGGTACAAATTTGGAGTTTGGTTAAAACCTCCATACATTCATATTCATACTGATAAACATGCAAAAAATACATAAAGAAATATTGGTGTGCAATTGAAATTCTTCAACATCTATAGGCCCTACCTCCAAGAATAATAAAAACAGTGACCGTACAACCAAGACAAAACATGTCTAAAGGGATATAGTTGTTACAAAACTGGTAAAGATATAACAGCCTCGTATTGGATGGATTTTTTCCAAGGTCTCGAAGGAAGCAATGTTAGTAACCACTGAATGGGCACATCAAGTACTGAACGGGCGGGTTTATGCTCCCATCATATTGAATGAGTTCAACCATCACCCATGCAGCATCTATCAGGGGTCTTTATACGTTTTACACCTTCTCTTGGTCATGACATTGTACAAACTTCCTAGTCTCTTCCAGTAATGATTAGTTAGGTCTTTAAGCAAGCCGTTCGGCGAACGCATGTTAAAATACATTTATAGCACTGACACTTTGCTAACAATGACAGGTTTGTTTTGTGTGTGTTTATTAGTTTGTCTGTTTGTTTCTTAGGCATCGAGTGCGTGGATAATGACGTAAAAGCGGCGCCATGTATATTATCATTTCATGGAATGCAAACTTCATACCGCCAGATCGCTGTTAGCGAAAGTGAGTGAATTGTCGCAGCTGACTGGACCTTTCTGCCCGTTCTTCGCTGGCCTGAAAGAGAGACAAAGTTCGTTTCATTTTGTTTTATTTCACTTTAATTAAGGTGTACATCCAGATATCAAATCCAATGTAAATTGAGACATCAAATACAATCTAACCAACAGAGCACATAACAATGAACAAAAGATATGCAGCTGAAGTGGTTTATGTCAAAACTTGCATGGAAACTGTGGCAACCCAAGCAAACTGAAATATAGATCATAAATAAAAACATTTAATATAAATGATGTAAATAAATCTTAAAATAGAAATAATATAGTAGTTGGAGACAATACCAGAGGGCTAATTTAAGTAGGTTGAAATATCATCTATACGAAAAAAGATCGATACATTGCAAATTCCGATGATGTAGATATTCATGTCCATCTAAATTATGATGGTCATACACATAGCATATAATATTACGAATGATAAAAGGTTTTTTTTTTTGGGGGGGGGAGGGGAATTGAAAAATATCAAAACGGGTACTCGAGGTAGAATTATCTGCAGGTGATCTAGAATATGGTTACCGTATCAAGTGATATAAAAGGAAGACGAAGAAACTTGCGATCAATAATGTATCAAGAAACACACAAACTCACGCTCTTAGAATTTGAGTGTGGTAAATCCGCTCTACACAGATCTTTCCTTTTTAACAATTAACATTGATTAAGGTATGTTAATCGTGTTCAACCAGAAATTATAAACTTACTATAAAATGCCTATTTTATGACATGATACGACCGTACAGCTCACATCTTTCAAGCCAAAAACATGATTAAAGAATTCCTTTGTCGGCAATTTCATGATGATATCCTCAATTTACAACAGCGTTGCTGTGCTCCCTTTTGAGTGGAAGAGAGAGGCTATAACTGCGTTGCAGATAAAAAAGAAGTAGAAAACACTCAGAAAAGGTAAAAAAGAGACGAGTCAAAATTCAGCTGCCAGTCAAACTCACCATAGTCCGTGGATGGTCCAGATCTTCTCCGCACCCGCGGGATAGGTGCAGGTTTTCTGCATTTATAAAGACAGAGTATAATTTAGTTCATGTCCGACACTACCATTCAATCATACGCTTTTTGATACAATTGCATTTTTCTCGTTCTTTTTTCGCGGTACACACATAGTTACACACACGAAAGGAGCAATGTACATATATATATATTATACAGAGACCTAAAACATGATTTTATGCCCCGACAAATAATATCATTGTATTTTTTTTTTCGATGTGAATATTAGGAACATTGTTTTACTTGAAAAAAAAAAGAAAAGACAGCATAATAGAAATGGCCTACGATGCAGAAATCTTTAGTGAACGGCGATAACTTCGTTACTGCATAGTTTTACTTACACTTGCGCAGTAAGATGGCGGCCACATCTCAGTGAGAATGAACATGTCGGATGCAATTTCTTCCCTGCATGCATGAATGATATGACGAAATACAGTATGATTACTATCGTAGCTATTGGAAAGAATGAGCATGGAAAAGAGAGAAAAAGGCTGAGTTTTGTTATTGACGAGAAAAAGGCTGAGTTTTGTTATTGTCGTCGTCGTATATTTTTTTCATTTATACTTCGTTGGCATGAAGATGCTTTATATCAAAGCAATGGACAAGAAATGTTCAACCATATAGAGTAAAGAAACACAATGTCCAAGTTGACTTGACCAGAGCAACATGATGATACATCAGTGCCCCGTTTTATCGAAACATAAAATCGATTTTAAATTCCCTTACCACACAGGCTGCCATATACTTACAGTTGAAATCAACTTTATATAATCAATTTTAACTCTTCATAAAACAGGGCCCTGGGCCCCGTTTTATCAACAGATAACATCGATTTTAAATTTCCTTAACACACAGTCTGCCATAGGCTTACAGTTGGAATCAACTTTATAATCAATTTTAACTCTTTATAAACAGGGCCAGGGTCATATCATGGGGTGATAGTCTAGCGAGCAGAAACAAACGCATCGAACTTGCATGTTATGAAACTGGTTTCTAACAGCATAATGGGGTGCGATGATTTTTGTTTAAAAAACAAGGGGGGGGGGGGGAGAAAAGATGGCCTTCTCTTCTTCTCCCTTATGGTCTCTACAAGTGGCTAATGCTCTGATATTTCGCCCTTTCAAATGCCAAAGACTTAACTTTCGCTAGTTCACTTAATTCTTGTGAGTGCACATTACGCAGGAAATAATTATTTGCCAATAATCCCTCAATGACGTAATAATGATAATGATAAAAATAAGAAGAAGAAATAAGAAATGTATGTACTGTTATCGATTTATTTCACTGCACTTGTTATTCTTTGTCTTTGTACTTTTTGAAGTTTGCATTCAAATTGCATCTGATTGAATGCAGAAATAAAAACTAACAAACAAACAAACAAATATTGATAATAGTGATGATTTTCTATTATCATTATTATTATTATTATCATCACTATCATTATTATCATTATTATCTTTTATCATTGTTATCATCATCATAGTAATAACAGTAGCAGTAGTAGTAGTAAGAATAATTATTATCATAATAATAGTAGTAGCAATTCCAATAATAATCATAATGATCTTACCAGACTGGATTCCACCAGAAAGACCTGCCCTCCCCGAGCCTGGCCGACGACAGGCATGCCACCAAGGCGACAATAACCGCTGTAAGGATTGCCATATTTTTTTTTATTCAGATGCAAAGAGCAAAATGATAGAAAGAGCTGCAACTTTCAAAGCCCTGGAAGACGATGAGAGAAACTTCAGGAGCGAGGTGTTTCTAACTTCACCGTGAAGGAAGCAGAGGCGACTTAACACCTTTTGACCTGGCTTTTATATCCCCACAAAATTGTTGAGGAGAGAAGTAATTCTGATGCTCCCTTTGTTCCATTCTACTTTTTACACAAAGATACCATTCTACACAGGATTGACTACTTATCACGACTTGACCAAGACTTGACCATGACAAGCGCCGACATGATGGATCGCCCATCAACACGGAAACCTTGTTTGGTCATCAATCAGTTTGGAATCGATGCTGGTCAGTAGCGACCTTCTTGCACTTCAATTGAGTTCAGTCGTACATTCGTTCTTTTTTTCTTTTATCATTGCAGTTTGGCTCATTAATATTCATGCTTGTATAAGTAACGTGATTATCATCTCAGAACAAATGTTTGCACGTGCTATATATATATATATATGAGATTAAAACCTAAAATGGCATTAAAACGCTTTATCCTGGCGAGGAAAGCGCATGTTTTTGAAACAAGACACCAAACAGGTATATCGCATTCTTCATCAGCGATGCGATGTGTGTGATTAAAATCCGTGAAGCAGAACATACACACAAGTGTGTGTGTGTGTGTGTGTGCGTCAGTCAAACCTGTCCAAAGCGGTCATCGAAGGGAGACGATAAAAGTGATCGTTATTATAGACACCGTCATTAATTATTCTTTGTCAGGTGAACTTTTTTTGTGCATTAGATTTTCCTTTTCACCAAAAGTAATCCAAGATATTATTCTGCAATACAGTTATCAACTCTTGTCCCAAAGCTTGGGAATATCAGTTTAATCTTCTTCCTTGTTCAATTTGAATAAAATTTGTTGAAATTTGGGTTTGTTTCGAACGAACTTTGCTCCTTCTGCAATGGAAGAATTGAGGTATACATGTATTCACATTTATTTTAGGATTGTACTATAGTGCAGGAATTGTGACAAATTATTATTCAAAATTTGAATGAAGAGATATATGGGAAATATGAGTTGGGAACTTGTTTATACAGGTATATCAGGGAATTCGTTAAACTCATTGGATTGTTTTTATATTCAGTGCCAGAAGGAAAAGTTCAAAAGTTTAATCATGTAATTGAAAATTTTAGGATGTGTAAAGAAGACGAAAACAAAATAGTGGTTGACTCGGAATGAGGAACAGTTGGAATACATTTGTTAAAAGAGAGATCATTCAGTGCAGACAGGCTTGTCATGACTTTCTTAACTCAGTTTTAAACGGCAGAACTTGCGAAAGAGTTTCAGCTTTTGATGCCAAATTTCGGGTTCATTGGGAACAGTTTTTTTTTGTTTTATTTAATTGTTCCACATCTCAAAACACAGATAACATGATACAATCGATTGACATAAGACTGGACATAGCGTCATAATTACAAAGAATACAAGAGAAGACAATTTTACCAACATGAAATGTTGGGACCTATACTAAAAAGCCAAGCTTGTTAATGTATAGGTCCCTGTAAAGATGAAAATGTTCGTCTTCTTAAACAATCTAGTAACGAAAATTATGAAAGGAAGGAAAGGGACGTAAAAGAAAAGAGAGCAAAAAGAGCAAGAGAAAGAAACGAGAGCATATAGCGAAATACTAAGTAGCCACCTGTATTGCGCTTACAAGATTCCTTGTCACCCGAGAACATAGTTACGTAACTGTAAGAACGCGCAAAAATGCACATGATACATAATGATTCATCAATTTAGGAATATCCTTGACACAAATGACTCAGTAAAAAGAAAGAAAAGCAAACCTGGAATACCGAATAAACGACGAATCTGATAAAGAAGAGGGAGTTCGAATAAAATTGCACGTTGTATGATTAGACATAAGCCTGCACGAGGGATTTTTTTTAAGTTTACGTGTAAAACAATTCAGTGACAACATATTCCGTGATGTTAGAGTCAAAGCTATTCCAGAATGTCGGACCTGTATGTACTATTGTTTTAAGAGCAAATGCAGTTCTTACGGGAGAAAAGTGAACTGAATTTTCCTGTCTTGTATAGGGTAGGAATGTATAACTTTATTTTTTACAAACATGGGAGTGAAAGCATAAGGTAATTCGTCTTTAGTTAACTGGTAGGCCTACATAAATATCCCAAAGGGAGTAAGAATATTATATCAAAAATCTTTAAGAGGTTGTCACTTTTGAAAAGTGGGCTTGTCGGTGCTAAATAATTTGTACAATTGATAATTTATAAAAGACTTGAATCGTCCGCAAACAAGAGGAAAGAAAGGAGTGTGGACGACCTGGGCAAATCATTTATGTATACACAATAAAAAGAAGTGGTCCCAAAAGGGAGCCTTGTGGAACACCGCATGTTACATTTGCTGTGCTTGAATCTGAATCATTAATGTGTACAAATAAAATTGTGATCGATTTGTGAGGTAATCTCTGAACCATTCCAAGGCGCTGCCACGAATCCCGTATAATGAGACAGTTTGTACTGTAATATTTCATGATCAATTGTGTCAAACGCCCTGAGTGGTCCAGAAAAATTCCAACAGTGTGAGATTTAGCTTCGATAACTTTAACAACTTTATCTATGTAGCAACAAAACGGCGTGAGAAGTCGAATGCTTTTTTTCCGTAAACCAAATTGAGTGTCTATTAAGATATTGTGATCATTTAAAAACTTGATAGCTCGGGAGTAGACAACTTTTTCAAGTACTTTGGAGAATAATGATAAAAGAGATATAGGTCTGTAATTGCCCAGGTCGTCCTGACTACCCTTCTTAAAAACAGGAATAATCTTGGCAACTTTCATTTTACTTGTAAAAACACTAGTCATTAAAGATAAATTAAATACATGGGTCAAAGGTGCGGCTACTTCCCTGATGGATAATTTGTTTCAGAAGAAACATTGAAATACCGTCATATCCTGAGCTTTTTTTAGCTTTAAAATTGTTTACAATATCAATAACATCCAATTCATTTACGGGCATGAAAAACGTAGAAAATAAGATTGGGATTCACTAGATATAAATGAAATGTTTTTTTTTCCGTTAGTGGAATATTTCTGGCCAAATTTGACCCAATATTTACAAAATACGTGTTGAATGCTTCAGCAATACCATGGGAGTCATCATTTGTCGTTCCATTTTGTATTATTTTATCAATTTCCAGTTTCTTTCCGTCATTATTTTTTTAAACATCATTTATAACTTTCCAGGTAGACTTGATATCATTTTTATGGATTTGAAATTGTGCAGAAAAATAATCTTTTTTAGCTTTACGTAGCACAGAAGTCAAAGTATTTCGGTTAACTGAGTATTTGCGTTTTGCTTCTTCTGTGCCACTAGACTTAAAAAATTATTTTTACGATTTATAGATCTCAAAATTGATTTGGCGATCCAAGGACATCTTGGGATTTTTTTTTTTTTTTTGTAATTCGATTTGACCAAAGAAACAGGGAAATGAGTATCATATAAACGCAAAACAATTTCATTGTATATATCAAAAGCTATGTCAGCGTCATTCGTATTACAAACAATAGACCAGACGGTATGATCAAGACTCAATTTAAAACTTTCTCCACGTTGTTGTGATATTACTCGAAATCCCTTTTTATTATAATTTGTTTTACTTTTTTCAAAAAATATTAGGTGACGTCACAAATATAGGGGAGTGATCCGATATATCAGAAACAATGATTCCTTTATGGGCAACGTGAGATAAATTTGTAAATATGTTTCGCAAAGACCAATGACTGAAAAAGTAACTGATGAAAGATTTAAAAGTAATTGTATATTGAATGAATTATTAACTTAAACTTCTCACATTATGATGCATTACAGAAAAATTATTTCGTGAAGTAAAGGTTTCGCGGTGTACCGCGAAAGAGAGTTCAGTGTCAAGGTGCTTCCAACTTATGGCGGTTATATACCTTTTGACATTGATATCATAGGTCTATGTTGTTGTCTTTTTTTCTTTAAAGTTTCAGTTATATCTCTTGCTCTGTTCTATTTTTCAGGCAACTATATATATATTAATCTGCGCTGGATTGTTGACCCGTCTCAAACTTCTTGGCATTATCATATGGATCATATACTGTACATGTCACTTGTATGTGTGTGTGTGTCTGTGTGTGTATGTGTGTGCGTGAGTGTTTGTGCTTTTATTTTTAATTGGTGTGATTTGTTGTAAATGTCACTTTTTTGTGTTTTGCTGCATTATGTGATAGTTCAATAATGTAACACCAGAGCAGGTTGTATATAATCATATAAAAACAAAAATGATTGTTCGGTTACAATTACAGTTCAAATTTTAGTATACTTTTTTTTTCTCTTTTTAAAATCATATAAGCATTCCCCGCTTCCCTTATTTGGTATAATCAAATCGTCTTGTCTTAACTTTTATCCGTTCTCCGTTTCTCTTTCACAAACACTGATTACTCGGGGCTTACAGCCAAACAAGCTTGCTTCGTGTAGCATGGGCGTCACCAGGGGGGGTGCGTTGGGTGCGAACGCACCCCCCTTCAGATCCTTAAAAAAAAAAAAAAACAAAAAAAAAATCAGTCTGCGAGCGACCTCAACGCCGGACGCTGAATAATTATTCTTTTCTATTTTTTTTTTTTAATATTTGGCACCAGGGACACACAACACACACACACACACACACACACACAAAAAAAATCGTCGGCAAAAACAATTCGCACCCCTGGTTCTGCCAGCACTGATTTTGTACATATCTATTAGTATTCTACAGTGTTTACTATTTATCGACCGTACTGTACATCCGTGCGATACGGAGCACTTATACACGTTTGCACGTACGTGTGCTACTTACAAGTAGGCCTATGTAGGGTCTATGTTCGTTACTTCTGACCAATCCATATTGCCAGCCCAAGAGCGAGCCTTAGCCTCATTAAAAAGAAATGGAAACAAAATGGAGGGGCAAGCATATCATTTTGCCCATCCCCCCTCCCCCTCCATAATTCCAGAGACAAGAAGATTTTTTTTTTTTTGACAGAAAAACAAAATGTTACCCCCATAAAAATATTGGAGGGGCAAGCATATTTTGATTTTGCCCCCCCCCCATAATTAATAATTCCCGTCATGAGAAGATTTTCTTGCTTTTGAAAGAAAACAAAAATGTTGCCCCCATAAAAACATTGGAAGGCAAGCGCACCATTTGCCCCACCCTACATAATCATAATTCCCGCGATGAAAAGATTTTCTTGCTTTTTTGTTAGAATTTAAGAAATCTGTCCAATTATTTCACCCAAAAGCAGTGGCGTAACTACGGGAGGGGGGGGGGGGGTGCGCCCCTCCCAATCCGCTGGTAAAAAAAACAACAAACTTACCGAAATAGTAGTTCAAGTGTTAGTAAACTGCTTTTTGAATGAAAGGGTGATCAAGAAATAAGATATTTTTTCTATGATTTCTTTTAACCATAATTAAATAGGTATATAGTGTGAAACATTGTTCAAAAAACCCGAACCCGACAAAAGATTGTGATTCAGCGTGATTCCTGGTTGGCATTCTGCATATTATAAGCAGGATGTGCGCAGTGTACTCAGTACATCCGAACGAAGAGTCGCTACAATGTTGCGCAATGTGATGTAGAATGTACACCTTTGTACAATGTACCTCACGCTTCGTTATATCAAAGCTAGATCATCGATTTTGCAGTGTTGCTTTACATACTAAATGTCTTGCATTGCCAATAAAAAGACTTGACCTGGGCTAATTCCTAACTTTTCCATGTATATAATACACAAACACAAACAAACACGCACAATTAGTTTAGGAAATGCTCTAAAGTGCAGATTTTGGACATCCTTTCCACGGCGCCACCTCGCTGGTCATAGCTCCCCCAGTCATGAACATAAACCCACACCCTTGACTACAGTGGCGGATCCAGGGGGAGGGGCGCACCGGGCGTCCCCCCACCCCCTTTAATTTCCAAAGCGAAAAAAAAAATAATATAGCTTCAAACGACAGTTTTTGGACAGCAAAATGTCAAAAATTTTCAAGCTCGCTCGCTCCTCTCGCTCGCATTTAGTCGTAATGCCATTCTCCTGAAGTTGCTGCCAGTAATTGCCGGCAGTTGCGCCTGGTGCGCCCCCCCCCCCCCCGCTTTGATTTCCAAAGCGAAAAAGTATTGCTACAAACGGCAGTTTGGGGACTGTAAAATGTCAAAGTTTTCAAGCTTGCTCGCTCCGTTCGCTCGCATTTAATGTTTATGCCATTCTTCTGATGTTGCTGCCAGTAATTGCCTGCAGTTACGCCCGGTGCGCCCCCCCCCCCTTAATTTCCAAAGCGAAAAAATATGGCTAAGAACGGCAGTTTTTGGACTGTAAAATGTAAAATTTTCAAGCTCGCTCTCTTCGCTCGCTCGCATTTAATCGTTATGTAATTCACCTGATGTTGCTGCCAGTAATTGCCAGCAGTTCCGCCCGGTGCCCCTCCCCCCTTAATTTCCAAGACGAAAAGATATGGCTAAGAACGGCAGTTTTTGGACTGTAAAATGTAAAATTTTCAAGCTCGATCGTTCCGCTCGCTCGAATGTAATCATTATGCTCTCCTGATATTGCTGCCATTATTTGCCAGCAGTTGCGCCCGATGCGCCCCCTTAAATTCTAAAGCGAAGAAATATACTTACTTACTGTAAAATGTCAAAATTTTCAAGCTCGCTCGCTCTCTCGCATTTAATTGTTACGCAATTCTCCTGATGTTGCTGCCAGTAATTGCCAGCAGTTGGGCCCGGTGCGCCCCCCCCCCCTCCTTTATTTCCAAAGCGAAAAAATATGGCTCCAAATGGCAGTTTGGGGACTGTAAAATGTCAAAATTTTCAAGCTCGCTCTCTTCGCTCGCTCGCATTTAATTGTTATGCCATTCATCTAATGTTGCTGCAAGTAATTGCCAGCAGTTGCGCCCGATGCGCCCTCCTTGATTTCCAAAGCAAAAAAATATTGCTACAAACGGCAGTTTTTGGACTGTAAAATGTCACAATTTTCAAGCTCGCTCGCTCGCTCGCTCGCATTTAATTGTTATGCAATTTTCCTGATGTTGCTGCCAGTAATTACCGGCAGTTGCGCCCGTTGCGCCCCCACCCCTCCTTTATTTCCAAAGCGAAAAAATATGGCTTTAAATGGCAGTTTTGGGACTGTAAAATGTCAAAATTTTCAAGCTCGCATTTAATTGTTATGCAGTAATTACCGGCAGTTGCGCCCGTTGCGCCCCCCACCCCTCCTTTATTTCCAAAGCGAACAAAATATGGCTCCAAATGGCAGTTTTTGGACTGTAAAATGTCAAAATTTCCAAGCTCGCTCTTTTTGCTCGCTCGCATTTAATTATTATGCCATTCTGATGTTGCTGCCAGTAATTGCCAGCAGTTGCGCCCGGTACGCCCCCCCCCCCCCCTTAATTTACAAAGCAAAAAAATATGGCTACAAACGGCAGTTTTGGGACTGTAAAATGTCAAAATTTTCAAGCTCGCTCGCTCCGCTCGCTCGCATGTAGTCGTTATGCCATTCTCCTGATATCGTTGCCAGTAATTTGTTGTTTCACACCGTCATTCCATAATCCATTTATAGGGGGTACAACCCCCTCCGGCACTTCCTCACCCTCCCCCACCCTTGCTCGCTCCCTCGCATTCGCATACCACCCCCCCCCCCCCCCCAAGATGAAATCCTAGCTACGCCGGTGCCCTTTCCCCGCTTGGTTTCCCCAAAAAACAGTAAAAGTCTGGGGATTGAGAGCTTCCTATATTCCAAATGTCTGTCCAAAAAATCTCGTAAACATTTTAGTGTCAAAACGCACCCCCCTTGAAAAAATGCTGGTGACGCCCCTGTGTAGGTCCCGTCATATTTCTGTTTGTATAAAGCCCAAACCGAGATTTCGACCAATTATCATTATAACTACTGAATATACCACGTATGTACATTGTATATTGTTTTTGTTTGTTTTGTACATTATTGACAAGGCACAAGAACTTGTGATATTACTTTTGATCTATCTATATGAGAAGTGTGAAATAAAATTGAATTGAATTGAATCGAATCGAACTGATATACTTGTTGAATCTCAATCAGTTTGGTATCGAGTTGCAGTCAGTTACTCCCCTCCTATTGTGCTCTTTCTTCGTGTGTATTCCCGGTTATGATCATGTCTTTTTGCGATGGCCGTTAAAATATACCAGCAACGTTCCAAACCCCGGACATCCGTATATCCAGGTGTCTCGTCGGTAACACATCCGAGCTTCTTGTCAACGGTCGATCGATCTCTTCTAAAGGCCGAACCGAGACGTCTCGAGGACGAAGTGGTTCTCATAGTCCTTGTCGATGACAGAAGTAATCAATCTTAACTCTCTCTGTTCCTGCATCGGCAATCAATCATTGATAGACGATGTATTCTGATATTCGTCATCTTCAGATTGATTTCAGATGATGATGATGATAATGACGGTGATGGTGCAGCGTTTGCTTTCTTTGTTCTTTGTCATGTGTGTAGACTATTATAATGATCATAATAAGCTCTGTGCAAAGAAAAATCATAACACTTATTGTCAATCACGGAGAAGTCGTGTACACTGTAAAAGGAAGTGTACACTCTTGCGTGTGACAAATTTGTGCCTTTGTTCAGGTAGTGACTTGCATTAGCAAATACCTGCAAAGCACACAAAATTACATGATCCAAGCTAAAAATGTCATTCTAATATCCCCTACTGTTACGTTCGCAAATACATTAATGTAAAACAATTTTGATCGTCTATCAAGTAATTCTATAAACATCTGTACAACAGCAGGTGATACTTAGCATGTAGACTCATTCAAGAGCTAATATGCTATACCCAGTGAAATATTACAAGAAATCAATGAAGTCATGAATTATCAACTAAAAAGACTGTGCTTAAATTGAACGACAGAAAAGAAAACACGGCACCAACAGCTGAATGGTTTCAGAAAACAAACAAACAAACAAACAAACAAAACCCTAGAATTCTCCTTTTCCCAAAAATTCAAGTGGAACAACCTATGACGATTATTATGCGAGTGTCAACAAATCACGTTTGGTGTTATCATTGTCTGGTTACAGCGAACAATGTAACGAGGTTGCCAAATCGGTGGTTGAAATTTCGATGACTATAATATACATGTACTTCATACAAAATTGATGGCGCAGGAATTCGTTCGATGCCATGTATTAACATTCATGTTAGGCCTACAGCTTTTCTTTTCAGGTTTAGCGGACTGAAGAAATTCGTGTTAAGAATGAAAAGTCACAATCTACTGGTTTATTTTTTAGTTACATTGGCGAACAAACTCAAATCGTCTATCAAAAATGTAGAATAACCCCTAAAGAGTTTGCTCATATGAAACTTTTTGCATTACAAGCAAACAAATCCAGAAGATATCAAACTACAAAAAGAATCATTGCCTCTTGTGTTATAACAATGTAAAACGGCATCATGAGAAAAACATTAAAACTGAATCCTAGATTATTCCAAAAGTGCCGGGAAAAGGGATAAGAATCTTGAAACATTGGGGGGGGGGGGGGTTGTTTTGTTTGTTTTGTTTTTTGTTTTGTTTTTTGTTTTTTGTTTTGTTGTTGTTTTTGTTGTTGTTGTTGGTGTTTTTTTTTTTTGGTTTTTTTGTTTGTTTGTTTGTTTTTTTTTTTGGGGGGGGGGGGTTTAGTTTAAGTAATATCAATTTCTTGATGCCGGGAAAAAATGATGACCAGCTAACGCGAGTCAATGTTAGTAAAAAATGTAGATATTATATACATTTCACCCAAATTTACACCTGTTTCCCTGTGTAGATCTTGGGTATCTCTTTTTGTCACAAGCGAGCCAATGCTGAGAAATGTGGAGAACAAAACAAATATCAAGAAAGTACGGTGAAGAAAAGGGTTGCCATACACCCAAACTGAATGATAGCTGGAAAGAGAAAGATACGATGAACGAAAAAAGCAGGTGAAATGATAACATTAGATACTTAAGGTTTAAGAGACATTATACGATGATTGAAGAATAAGAGAGAGAGAGAGAGAGAGAGAGAGAGAGAGAGAGCAACGAATGCACTGGTGTTGTATTTAGAGGGAGAAGAGTGGAATACACGAGGGACGAATTGCTGAGAATCTCTTATAGAAACCAAATACAGAACTACGTAATAGCGCACACGCGTATCAATGTGTGTGTGCGTGTGTGTGTGTGTATGGCATGCATTGTTGTATGTGTGTGCATTTATGAATACATTCCCTCATGTATCTATCTGTCCACACACACACGCACACACACAAACACACACACACTGTATTCCAACTATTTGTATAACACATTTTATGCAGTGCCAGTGTAAGAATACATGTATTGGACTATAAAGGTTACAAAATGGCGTCAATGCAACAATCATCTTAAGTCCTATTCTGCCATTAAATCATACTAACCGTTGCAAGAATGAACTAATACTTCTTTTTAGGTAGGGGCTGCAGAATGTTTATTACTTTTTTGATGGGAAGAATCTTGAGTTTTCTTGAAATTTGTGTTTGTGTGTGTGTGGCGGGAAGGTTGATCCCTCCGTTCTCAGGCCCTGTGTAAAGTTCAAGGATTCTTTCAGGACATGTGTGTTCATATAATTATGTATCATCTATGGTGCTGAACACATGCCAATGCACTGGATCCAAAGTTAATAATCAATAACTCATCTAACTTAGAGAAAGGAATTAATGTACATCATCATCTTCCACTTATTTCATTTATTATTTACAAACTTTAATGATACAAATATGCATATAGATAACTGAAAAGATGGGATATTCTGCGTGCACTACAATCTGTTACTGCTTATTTTGACACTGACCAATGAACATGAACGTGTACTAATATTCTTAGAGCTATGTATATGCACATACAATATACATGTATGATGTTGACAGTGTTAAAAAGATAAGAGTTAAGATTAAGAGAGAAGTCCATTTCATGTCTTTTATATGTTGACTCCTTCGATATCAAAACTGCCACAGGAATAAAATTGGGGTTTCTTTATAGTCTACAGCCCTTCACTCAAGGATTGTAATCTACATTTTAAAGTTTTCTTGAACATGCAGGAGAGTTGCAATCTACAACTAAAAGACTGCATTTTTTTTAAAGGAAAAGACCCTCGAAATGTCATTGACATATTGGAAACACCGCGTTTTCTACTTTTCTGAATTGTGGCCAAAACACGTACCCAAATTTTGTACATGCCAGCACTTACCACCGAAGTAAATGAGGCATGTTTTGAAGTTGACTCTAAACCCACATTCATATCCATGCCTAGCCTCTGATTCACATCTCATCATTCACATTCACATCCCTGATTCACATCTTCACAAGCTGAGACACCTTTATATTTCTATGCGATAATTATATGTCATATCACGACATAAATGCATACATTTACTTTTCCTGGAATATGCTATACGTTGTCAAAGCCGAAGCCACCCCCCCCCCCGAAAAAAAATAAACAAATAAGTAAACAACAATAAATCAGCAATGAAGGGAATGATCCTAATCTACGGCCAGTAGGTGTGGGCAAGGGGGTTACACCGGTAGTGCTGGCATAATGGAAAGCATTCACTGTGGAAAACATGTTTTCAGACCAGCCATAACATGCTACTAAATACACGGTAAGACATGTTGCAAAACTCTTCAACTCGCTACTAAAACAAAGCTGTAATGGGTAGAAAGAAACTCTGGATGTCAGCCCATTCTATCCTTCTCTCACCATAATCCCAAAGGCGGCGTGACAAGAACAGGACTTCCACATCGTTGTTCCTCAACATCTTCCCCTGTATGCTCAACCCTAGTCCTCAATGAATTAGTCAAAGAGCAACATCAACACTGATGATAGGCATATCATACTTCTTGCCAATTGCATGAACGTGGCACTCTATCAGAGATGTATGATACGTGAAAATGACGTATTGCAGGCCGAAAATATCCCTCGAAAACATATCAGCTAATAATTTGGTATTACTCATCATATATAGCTTTGATTTCTGTTTATTCGAAGACAGCAAAGCTGCAATGCAAGAATAAAGAAAATTTCAGGATATTTTTTTGAAATATTTCTTGCAACTATTTCAAATCAAATACATTTATCACCTATTACTGATTCATTCGTATTTAGAGTAGTCCAATATGATGAAGTTTTTACACAAACTGCAGTACATGCAACGTATACATGCACAACTTACCAATATCCTTTTTTTTCAATCTGTGGAACCAACAAATTTATTTATTAATCCTTTTATCTACGTTCCATCAGATTACAGATGGGCAGATACAAATTGCAAGCTACATAATGTGCTCTAACCACTAGGATTATATTGAAAAATGTTGCATGAATGTCCAGTTTTATACAGGCAATATGCTGGCCTCAGATTTCTAGGTACCAGTAGCACTAGATCCTATCCAGTCAGCTAACCGCCGTACACACAATGTACAACAAGAATAAAATTGCAGACAGTCGAGTCGAACGTTGCACTCTTGTCTTTATTGAATTATCCTTCTTGCTGTGCATGCGCAAGCCCAAGTGCATGTGCGCATGTATGTGATGAACGAACGGTAAAACTGCAAATGAAACAATGAATGATACACTGTATGAATATATCAAACATACATTTCTTTGGATCACAATAAATTGAATGTATATGGATATAATGCTCCATTAACACACACAAAAAAAAGGTTTGCTTCTTCTGAACAAACAATAGTACACTGTCTTGTACTGCGTCATTATACATACACATTTTGTATCCATGCATGTATTCTCTACACATTATGAAATGGCAGCTTTTGAATGTCATTATCCATCCACTGTTACACTATAGCAATGTTAATTATACACCTTGTACACTGTTGCAATATCCATTTTCTGTTGCAATATCAACAAGAAAAATATTGCTTAAAGGCTGTAATATACATGTAAAGACCCTATACCAGACTTACAGACTTGTGATCTTCCAAGCCTAGAAGCTTAACCCTTCTGGATGCATTCCGATTGCGATCCTGTCCCAAGCTGTGAAATAATACAGTAAGTTGCAAAGGATTGTATGGAAAATGCAAAATAACTTACATCACACATTATATGCCTACATGTGTGGCACTACGCTTGCCTTCGTACATTTAAGCAAGGTAAATTATACTTTCCCTTAAGCCAGAGCTGCTGAAGATGCCTTAATAACGTACACTTCATACCACGTAAAAATGTAACAATATTTCAGCCTGTACGCTACCATACATCAAACCACATACTTATGAATGTAATACGTAAAGCACGTATGTCAAAACACAAAAGCACAAAAGACAGTCTTTTATTCATCCTGACGTCTAAATGCATTATTTAGACTGAAACTGTCCACACAGCAAAATTATCACTAATCTTCATCATTACTGATATCGAATCCAACCTCATATCTACTTTTGAATCTTCACCTGGAAATATTACTCAACAAACTGAGTTGCTTAACTGTATAAATCAAATTCTGTCTTACAGGAGTTGTGAATTAATTCTGAATGTATTACCACCATATAAACCAAGTTCTGAATACTGCTCTACACATCATATCAGCTCACGGCCAAGTGATAACACAAAGTCAATGCGAGTCTACGGCGCTACAACTACAGTAACTCTACACGCAACGTACAATGCACAATGCGAAGCTATCAATCCTACGCTATATCGATATGCACCGTACATAACCTACACCAGCGTCTCTTACGCTAGACCGTTCATGATATCCGGACACACAAAAGGCATCTAAATTCTTTTTTATCACGAATTGTGAACAACGTAATAATCGTAAACTTACGCAGAACCATCAGAGGAAGAACTTCCACCCGGAATTCTGTGACTATCGTGAGATAATCTTACACATTTTCTGCATTTTGGCTAGACTCACGAACGAGCAAACCGTCGGTTCGTGCGCCATCTTTCTAGCCCATTATGGAAGGCCGAAAATCACACTACTATATATTGCGCGCGCGCATACACTTAACACACAATCACTGCTACATTTGAAGCGCTAACACTAGCCTACGTATGGGAAGCCGAAATTGCAAAAACAATTCAGCGCGAACAGCACAGGCAACTCCTATCATAACGAAGTCCGGCAGTTTTCTTTCGATATATCAATTTTTTTCATTACTATTATAGCTCAGCAATGAAGTATATAAAGATATACAGGCAATAATTTCTAGACCTGAATTCTCACTTCATTGTAGCAAGAGTTTTGTTATAACCGGTGTTCGTTATAATGGGAGTACACTGTATCAATCTGGTTCAAGGAGAACTGGGCAGGGTCTCCTGTCCACCAGAATACCAGTATGCAAAGCAGGTCTCAACCCATTAAGGACGACCTGAATTTGCTATAGCACATGTTTCCCATTGACATCCGCCCGAGTATACTTGGGACTATAGTTTTCAAGAGGTTGAGACATCACTACCCTGGTGAACAAAATTTGCTGAGGAATCACGGTAAATAATCGTTCCAGTTTCAGATCACCATTATGAGCCGACAAAAGCTCTTTTTCCTGATTGTGCATGAGGGGGACATTTCATGTTATACACACTATCCCTGTTTCCTGGCAGGTATTGCAGTCTTTCTTGCCACGCATAGTATTACAGTCTGTGATCGTTGAGACAGCACACCATAGCTACAGCTAGACATCTCTGTCACAGGACCCCCAAAGGCATCAGGGATAATGGTCTTCTAGAGCTATGTCCTTTGCCTTTGATTCGCTCTATTTGCTGGCCAGGGATCCATTGTAGGGCTACGTTGGTGTATCGGCGAGCTGAAAAACAGAGAGAACCAGAGGTTGGATTGATCATTGTCTGATTTGACTGCGAAGTATGCAAGAACTGCTTATAATCATGCAATTCACAGAACCGACGGCTTTACGTCACCTACGAAGGACTAGGCAATGAGGCAGGCCTTAACGTGTAGAATTTGGTGGAGCTCCATTAATCACACTCCTTATTTTTTCGAGGAGCTCAACTGAGGTCCTTAAAATCACTCTCCTGCGATATTTGAGGAGCTCAATTTGATGTAAGGTGATAAAATGTCTCATATTTCATAAAATTCCAATGAATACAATACTGCAGGCCTACCTATTGATTATTCTGCATAACATAAATAAATGACCTCCAGCTCCACTAGTTAAAAAAAGGGGTTTTTCAAGCTTGTCTTTGTTTTATTTCAAAGCGACTTTTGTCTTCGTCTTGACCAATGCTCCGAATTTCAGGATATTTCTGAAAGACCATCAATTATCCACATTGATTTACACCTTCTAAATTCAAAATTTCAAATGAATGTGGATAATCATTCAGTAATATCTGGAACTGTTAATGATGAAGTAAAAAAAAATCAATAAAGAGAAAAATATTGTTCACCTGTCGCATGAGGACTTTCATTCGTGACGAATATCTGGTCAGGAGTGATTTTCAAATGGAAAATTTAATTACTTTACTTTAACTTTTGTGAAATTTTTTATCAATTTCATAGGCAATAATATGTGGTCACAATCAAGGAGAAAACCTCTCCGTATGCAAAGAAACCAATTATGATCAATATGCGGACACAACGGTTCCTCCTCGTGAGTCTCCCGGAGCCGCCGGGGACGTTCCAGTGCGTGACTGGAGCACTGGAGGGGAACATTGCCAAGGGGAAAAAAAAAAGGATGAACCTCACTAATCAGTTTCTCGTTATCTTCCCAAGACATACCTTTCCGGCGACTTCGATCCCAATCTCATCCAGGACCTGGTTGACAATGGCGTCCTGCTCTTCCTCCTCGTCAGATGCACCAAGAACGTCATCCAGGGTGTCATTCACTGAATGAGAGACAATCATTGGGCCTCAGAAAATGGCAATTCAAACTTTCCCACGTTCGATTGTTTGTGTGTTTTCTGCGAAGTGCTGACAGTAGTCACAGAAAATGATGATGATGATGATGATAGTAAGAATAATGACAATACTACTAATAACCAAGTCTTTTAATTATAACACAGTGACACTCCTGGCATATACACCAATTAGTGATACAGTGGACTCCCGTTAAACGAAGTTTAAGACTGGCGGTTTTCTTTCGTTACATCGAAATGTCGTTATAACCGAACAGTAAAGTATAGAAAGATAAATAGGAAATATAGAAAGAAAAATAGATTATGATTTTGGAACCTACATTTTTATTTCCTTGTAATAAGCAAATAATCAACGTTGGTGAAGGTGATGGGACAAACTATCACTTCCGAGGCGATCTGGATGTAGCTATGTGCGCTTCGAAAAGATAGCGTACACATTCAGATCGCCGAGGACGTGATAGTTTGTCTCATTGCCTTAAACTAAAAGTTGATTATTTGCTTTATATTCCTCATCTAGGGTCCTAGATGTTTCTATTTTATTCCACATCTGAAACCGTTTTCGCTGTTATCCCCAGGGCTTAGGCTACGTACATAGTTTACTTTAGACGTATGCGCGTAGATGACAAAACAACGAATTTGCTCCGCGCCCCGCGCGTGGCACCGAAATAAAAGTGCGTTGCACTGTGGTCTATCACTACACTGTCTTGACCCAGGTCAAATGATAGACCACAGTGCAACGCACTTTTATTTCGCGCATACTCAAAATTGTAGGCTATATCTTGCAGGTTATATCTCTCCTCCTTTTTTCTTCCATCTCTCTACTTCTTCTTCTTCTCGTTCCCGTCTCCATATTTCCTTCATTCTTGTTCACTTAGCGTATGAATTCATTTCTGTATGTCTTTGCGTTTTTCTTTTTTCTGTTTCTATTTTTTCTTTTTTTTCCTGAACCAAAAGTCACTCGTATATCTTTTGTCAATTCACCAGTCTTGTGTCCTTCTCACTCTCCCTCTTCACCTCCATATCCCATCTCTCTCTCTCCTCTCCCTATCTCTTGTCATATTACCCTTTCTTTGTTTTGTTTTTTTCACCATATATTGTGTATATATATATTTCTGTACATTATTTTCTTTTCATCAATCGCATTTCATTCTTATTTTTTGTTATAGTTGTTTTGTACACTTTTCAGAGTTATTTGCAATTATTGTTTATTGATGTTATAATGTGCGATATGTTTTTCATTGGACTCCGATACCCAGAGTTTGGGTTGTGAGTAAATAAACTTTCAACTTTCAACTTTTTCGCGTTAGGATTGTGTGGACTAGAGATCAGCCAAACAAAATGACTATCATCATAGAGTGAAACGAACTTTTCTTCTCAGGTGTTGTGATGGGCAAAACTACGCTTTATCACGTGATCAGCTCTTGGCCAATCCTATAGCAAGATTCTTAGTATGTGGAATATAATAAGAATTATATATATATATATATATATATATATATATATATATATTCACGTTGCACTGTGGACTATCACTTGGCCTAGTCAAGTGACAGTCCACAGTCCAACGCATTTTTATTTCGCGCTTACTCATCTCGCGTTAGGACTGTATGGACTGAAGAGATCAGCGAAACAAGAATGACTATCACTAAAGAGTGTAACGAACTTTCTTCTCAGGTGATGTGATGGGCAAAACTATACGTTTTATCATGTGATGAGCTCTTGACCAATCATTTTGCAAGATTCTTAGTATGTGGAATATAAAGCAAGATACTGATATAACAAGGTAATTATGCAGGTCCCACTTCTTTAATATTCTATTGTGTGTGGTTTTTGTTTTATCCCAGATACCATAAGACATCCAATATAACGAGAAATTTCAATGTTTCCAAGCAGCTCATTATAACGAGGTTTCCCTGGCTTGCAATCATCCCATCAATCCCTTTTCTTTCTCCATACTCACTCATCTCTTCCTTCATCATCATCTTGGCTGACTCCATCTCAAACTGCTTCATGTTCTGCGTCATTTTCTGTGATTTCATCCGCTTATTCATTGTTTTCATGGCCTGCAATATTGAGGTATTGGAGAAATAACTATGGCATAAAAAGTCTTTTATAAATGTGCTCATATGTAATGACTATGACAAAAATGGAAAATAATAATATATCTATACATAGAGAAAGGAGATAAATATTTCTTCATTTTCCCATTAATTACACACACTTTCAAAACAATTGAAAAATCAATCCTATTCACAGAGATATTCAACAATACATCGAAATTTCATCCCACTCACATTTAATCACATAACATAAAAGCATGATGACAGAGTAACTGAATCACGTCATAGCCCTTTTGCCCTCATCACTATAATAATATTCCAAAATATAACTCTTACTAGTATTCTGTGTAGTGTTTTGGGAGAGAATAATCGTTTATGAGTATAGGTCAAATTTATCATCGGCCCCTTGCAGAGCCAATATTGTGAAATCTGTGCAGACCTGCATAGTGTTCAATGCATGTAGAGGTAGTTCCACCCATATTATGTATAGGTCTACACCACAGAACCTACAACTGAAAGTTGTGCAAACTTTCAAACAGACTCTTGGGATTTGTTGCCCTGGAGAGCATGCACAGATCGTCTTGGAGGACCCGTGCTGGGACGTGCTCATATGTTTTTATGGACATCTGCACAGGTTCATAGGTCTATAAAGGTCTTTGCACAGGTTCCTTGCTGGCTCCACATTGACCACGCACAAATAGGCACAGATTTCAGATTCCCCCGAGTAGTGTCCCCGAGCAGATATATAAAATTTCAAGGGCATGCAAAGTGCCCACACATGTTCCTTGCTGAATCTGTACGCTGTTTTCTACAGGCCGGGGGTATTACAACCTTGCGCTATAGGTGCTGTTGATGTAACAACATGCACGATTCCCTCGAAGGTCTGTAGACCGTTTGTGAAGCATGTGACCACAGCATCACAGGAGTGTGACCTCGTAAAAATTTCTACGTGAAAAAAAAAAAGATGCCCCCTTAGGAAATCTACCCAAAAATAAATAAACTCCAAAAGAAGGAGGAAAAATCCCTACCGAATGACTAAAATCGGATAAGAAATAAGAAAGGTATGACATTTTGAAATATCACTTTTTTCGGGCGTAAAACATTTCTTGACTTGTCCATGACGGAGATGATGATGTCATGCCCTCACAATTTTTCAGATATGTTGTTTATGGAATTCGGAAAATTGTTAGTTTTAAAAGCATATTCCCGTACCAAAATAAATTAAAGTTAACATCTCTCCTTTTCATATTTTGGGTGGTATTTTATAAGGCAAGTTTTAGATTATCCAGCTGAATATGACATTTTTGTCGTTTCTGTATATGAAATGAATAAGAAATTTGTAAGAGCATGACATCATCATATTGCTGATTTGAATATTCATAATGACTGGTCAAGAATTGTTTTCAGAAAAATTTTATAATATCAGATTGTCATAACTTCCTGATTTCTTATCCGATTTTGATCATTTTTGCACTGTTGTGCAAGGATTCTTTTCTCTTTCTCATAGAATTGATAGAATTCTTGAGTGGATTTCTTCTTTATGGATCTGGATGCATCGTAGTCTATTGAAAAATCCATGAATTGATGTGACAAAAATATTGCACTTGTTTTTAACTTACCTTTGCTGTCCTACCCATGGCCTCAGCTGTGGCTTTGTTTGCTACCATGGTCTGCATGGAAAAGAGAGAATAGTATTGTACTTCCACATTGACCTTAATGGAGGTTACGGTGTATCGTCTGACAACAGAGGTTCCTGAACACTGTAATCAGAGTGAAATTTAGGAAATTCGCAATTTTTCACAGCAACTATTTCACTTGAATGTATAAGGTGTCAGTTCACAGAGCATATGAAGAGTTTGTTCGCAAAAACCGATAAGTCCATTTTTGAAGATTTTGAAGTACGGTCTCGGTCAAAGTACAAAATAATACCTTTTGAATGACATATTGGTCCCTACATATAAAGGTACATTTTTGAAGTTATGGTCAAAAGAAGCAAATATTTTCTCATTTTTCTCTTTATTTTTCTTGACCTTTAATCGTAAATATCTCCATTTGGCAAATATGGACTTATCGGTTTGTTGCGAACAAACTCTTCATATATACCTATAATACATCATAGCTGAATTAAGATTTATGGGGAAAGTGCACTGTCTAATTTGTCGTTTCACTCCACTTTGCACTCTTTTACCTATAAGGTGCAGAATAATTAACTCAATCCACTATGTTATGCATCTTTTCAAGCTTTTCTTTTTCATTTTTGATATATTAGTATTAGGTGTCTCTTCCCTCATTTAATATTGGTAGTATGAATTGTACATTAGTCTGAGTCATTTTGCATCCTGCCTCTATCATACACTAAATTGTATCTTCAATCTTACAATCTACACAAGTACATCAGAATAAATCCTCAAATTCAAGCAAGGCGGATGTGGGAAAAACTGTTGAGGTCTCATATGCCTAGTCAACGTAATACACAAAAGTATGTGCAATCATCTCATCAAATTTTCTTTTATTTTAAATCATGACATAATCTATATGGCAAATACTTATTCAGCACTGAATTTCAGAAACAACAAAATTGAGACACATTTCCTTTAATTCAAAGGAAAGTTCTCTATAACCATTCTTACATGAACAGAACATAATGAAAGAGAAGTGGAAATCTGGTTAATCTTGCTGGAGAAATATGGGGGTCATATTCTATCACATGTTCAAATTACTATAAACACTCGTTAGGGCTTTTTACACTTGTGTTTCTTAACCCCGGACTTTCTTTGACCCATACGCAGGACTATCGTTAGTCCCGTACCAATTTTTTCAGCTTTTTACACTCGCCAATTAGTCCCTTACTATCTCTTGTCCGGGGCTAAGGAGAAAACTGACCTTTTTACATTCGTATTTCTTAGCCCCGGACTTTCCAAACCACGTGAATATTCATAATTACGCTGTGTACTGTACACGTACACGCACGCACCGGCAGCACTTGATTACCTCGTTTCTGATTGGTCAGTGAGGGTCGGACTTCGTCTCCGTCGCTTAGCCCAGGATTATTTTTTCGTTCTGTTTACACTCACTTGCTTGGTGCGGTGCTAACCCCTGCTATTTTGCAGGGGCAGATAGTACCGTACTATCGGTGGGGCTAGCCCACTTTGGCAAAAACGAGTGTAAACAGAAAGTGGGCTAAGGATAGTCCCGTACCAACGGTGGGGCTAAGCCCCCCCCCCCCCCCCCCCCTAGCCCCACCGTCGGTCCGGGGCTAAGCAAAAATTTACAAGTGTAAAAAGCCCTTTAAAACATCCGGGTCAGAACTGACCCGGAAAGGGTCCGTTGGGGTCACATCCCGTTCCGGGTCAGAAATGACAAGGAATGGGGTCAGATATGACCCCATTCAGAGTCATGAATTGGGTCAGGGTGACCCCCCATTCCGTGTCTTTATGGCCAAATTCCAAGTCATTTTTTACCCAGAACGGGATGTGACCCCAACGGACCCGGTCCCGGCTCAGTTCTGACCCGGATTTTTTTTTTTTAAGAGTGTATACCGCACCTTTGCCTGAGCGTTGACAGAGGACATCTGGGCACTGGCTCCATACAAGCTGACTTTCTGCTTCCTAAGGTTAGCGAGCTGTTTGGCGAGGATTTTTGCTGCCTGTTACAAGGGAAACAAGCGACAGGGCTACATGCATGTCATCTACACGTTCTTTATCGGGGCTCCTATCACAAGCTTAATATACACATTTAGCTTTAAAAGGAAAGAAGAGAAGAATACTGTGACAAAATAATGATGCCTTCAAAAGACCTCATCAAAACATACAACATCAAGTAACATACAACAGTTGCAAAACTGATTACAGTGTACATGAAATAATCAATCAAAACAGGATTGGGAAAAACTATCTCTAATTTAGATTTTAAGGGAGGTTGAAAGTAACGGTGGTTTCAGTTTTTTTTCATGAAATGCCATTCCCATGGGAACAAAATGGACATCGCATCTCACCAGCGTAAATCCGTACCGAAGACTTGAGGGAAGGGATGGATGATCAGATATAGCCATCACAATTGTGTGTGAAAATAAGAGCTGAAATACAGGTTGGAGGAGCAGGAGTGGGTACGCATGAGTGTGTTATATACCATCATGTATACCAGACTGTCAAGTATCGAATGCACGGTCGACTGAGGAAATCAATTAAATGCTTTTCAGATACCTCGATACCGTGAAGAAGAGAATAGAAATATATGTTTTCTACTCCTTGGAGCGCGAGTCTTTGTATTATACCTCCCAGTCCCACCCACCTCCACCTTAGTCATCCATTGTGATACAGAGCGAGATTTTCCCTCCCCATTGTCATCCTTAAACAATGTTTGCCATGAAGCGGGAATTCCCTTTTCTTTTCTTTTCTTTTATGTTTCTTTTTATTTTTCTTCCCAATGAATGAATAAGTTTAGCAGGAAACAATGAAGCATTCGAGCATACTGTTAACATTTACCGTTACGAAGCTTTCGACGTCAGAATTTTATGTACATCATTCGCCTGCAAACGAAATACAAACAACATTTCAACACAATGTGCGTTCAGAAGAGGCCATATGGCTCATTCACTCCGCAAAGTGGTTATATCACCTTCCAATTACTTAACAGTTTTTGTTAAAACACTTAATATAATATATTATAATATATATGCTCATCCAAGACCCAAACAGGATGCATGATGATTTGCCCCTTTAAGCAACTACGCAAACTGGAACAAAAGCATACATTGTCCTTCATTCTGAATGAGAACATGTAAATTTAATTCTGGTCTAACACGATTGTTACAGTGAAATAAAATTGAGTGATGTCCACATTCATCTAGCATCTGTGGTAAACCATGATGTATACATGTGAAAATAAGGGGCTGAACTAGAGGTTGAGGAGAAGAAAACAGGGTATGAGTGTTAGACCATAATGCACAGTATGAAAATAAGAGCTGGGAAAGAGGTTGGGGGAGCAGTAGTAGGGCAGTGTGTTACACATGTACCATGATGTGTGTGGAAATAAGAGCTGAAATAGGGTCCGAAGGAGCAGGAGTAAAATATGAATGCATTATATTAATATACCATCATGTATGCTAAAGAAAAATATCGATTTTACCCCATTGGTGTGTAGGCCTACGTTAATTACACCAAATACATGTGGACTTGGTGCAGCGCCGTATCATTCCATAGTCTATACATGTACAGTACGTACAGCCCGTGTCCGCAGTCCGCATCTACGGTCGACCAAGGCGCGGGCCATAGGCGCTGGGATATGAAGTACAGTGTAGGTCTATATAGCCCTTAAAAGGATATTTATAAATGGCGCTTGGAGACAATTACTATACATGTACTACCCCTTTCAAAAATTGTCAAATATCTTATCTGTGTATCAATCCTGTGGGAAATGCCCACAAACTCGCATTCTGAAAATAAACTCATGTAACTCGCAAAATTTGATGTTAGCAAAGATTTATGTATTCTCTGATTATAATTATGCTTGGTTTGTGGTTTTAAATAAATTCAACTGAATTGAGTTAAATGCTCATTTTCTCACACCTCCCCCCCCCCCCCAAATAAAAAAAAAATTAAAAAAAACCCCCAAAAACCACACCTCTGGGTAGATATATGCGACTCTTACACCAGGCAGTTGAGAGGAGGCAAGGGTATGTTAGATGCACGGCAGCTGGAGGGGGGAAATCCCCTATAGATGTGTTGTTTTATTTCTTTTGTGTCATTGTGTGCTGCAGTCTATTTGTAGGTGAGAAAGGTGCAACAAAGCTGGTCGTGTTCACACTCATGTTATTGTAGACACACACACACACACACACACACACACGCAATAACACATCAACATACAAACGTGTAGACCTACAAACATACCATGGAGCTCCATGAACAGGCAAACACATACATACTATCACATCTATGTATATACCATATACACAAGACAGTATACAAACACAGTATGCACAGAATGCACACACACACACACACACATCACAATGACATCAACATAAAGACATCATAGACCTACAGA
Source organism: Diadema antillarum (assembly GCF_040938485.1). Taxonomy (NCBI): domain Eukaryota; kingdom Metazoa; phylum Echinodermata; class Echinoidea; order Diadematoida; family Diadematidae; genus Diadema; species Diadema antillarum. Next base: position 137,278 of record NW_027271591.1, on the reverse strand, counting down.
CATACAAACACATACAAATACTATATACAACTTACATACACAAATGCATAAAAACACACACAAATGCACAGAATGTACAAACATACACACACGGTTACTCGACACATCAACATCAAAGGGTGTAGAGAAGTTGCTTTGTGGTTTGAAGACATATAAGGCCCCTGGACCGGATGGTATAACTCCACGAGTCTTGAAGCAGCTGGCAAAAATTCTGGCTCCAATTCTTTGCAATATATTCCGGTTGTCATATGAATCAAGTGAAATACCAAATGATTGGCGTGAAGCAAATGTTGTACCAGTCTACAAGAAAGGTAATCGATCTACTCCTGTAAACTACCGCCCCATTTCGCTGACATGTATTTGCTGTAAACTAATGGAGCACGTTTTAGCCAGCAAAATTATGAAGCACGGGGACGAAAATAACATCATTTTCCCCCTGCAATATGGCTTCCGTAAGAACATGTCATGTGAACAACAATTACTTGGTTTCACAACAGATTTACATAGGAACTTGGATGCAGGACGTCAAACGGATGTTATAGTCATGGATTTTTCAAAAGCTTTTGACAGGGTTGGGCATGAGCGGCTTTTACGTAAACTGGACTACTATGGTATAAGGGGGAAAAATCTGAAATGGATTCAAAGTTTTCTCAATGGAAGAAGCCAGAGGGTTGTTTTGGATGGTATTAAATCTTCTTCAGTAGCGGTAGGATCTGGAGTGCCTCAGGGGTCGGTTCTTGGGCCTTGCCTCTTTCTACTTTACATCAATGACTTGCCTGATGGTCTCGCGTCAAAGGTTCGCCTATTTGCCGATGATGCAATTTCTTACATGACCATCGACAATCAACATCATACGCAAAATCTTCAAGAGGACCTAAACAAAATTGGTGACTGGGCGAAAAAATGGATGATGGATTTGAACACAGATAAGTGTAAGGTTTTGACAATATCCAGGAAAAGAAGTAAGGTGCAACACGTGTATCATCTAAATAACGCCCCTCTTGAATCTGTTGAATCCGTGAAGTACTTGGGTGTAACCATCACTTCTGATTTGAAGTGGACCCAACACATTAACAATACTGTCAATAAAGCCAATAACGTGCTTGCATTTCTAAAACGCAATCTTCGCATAAAATCTGATGTTAAAGCCACAGCTTACAAAACGTTGGTTCGACCAATTGTTGAGTATGCTTCCACAGTTTGGGACCCATCTACCAAGAACCTAATCCACCAAGTGGAAATGGTCCAGAGAAGAGCTGCGCGATTCACTTTAAATCGCTACCATAACACCTCGAGTGTCACCAAAATGCTACAAGAACTTAATTGGACCACTCTGGAACAGCGCAGAGAAAATGACAGGCTAATTATGATGTACAAAATACACAATAATCTCACTCCTCTTTCAGCACAGGACTATATCATCAAACAGGCTACTCAGTTAACGAGAGCCTCGCAACCACACTCCTACCAGGTACCATATTCGAGAACTGAATCGCATCGCCATTCGTTCTTCCCAAGAACTGTAAGGAACTGGAATTCCCTGTCGTCAGAAATTGTTTCAGCGCCATCTGTGGGATCATTTCGAAACCGTCTAACGGTTGATCAGAGTGGCTAGTATTTTCGTCAAATTTTCTATGTGCTTGTAAATATCTGTAAATAAATTGTATTATAATGTAAATAGCACCAGTCTGCAAGAATCTTCAGTCTATTGAAGGAGGCAGACTTAATCAGAAGAAGAAGAAGAACATACAGACATGTAGACCTACAGACACCCAAACACATACACACACACACACAAATGTACAGAATGCACACACACACACACACCAGCAGAAAAAAAAAACCGATGCACATATCAATCATTCAATACAAAATTACGATCTTACATCACCTCATCAACAATCTAATATATATCATTTATCAAATTATATACACTTAAATATGAGATACATATTGTTGATGAGATGATGGTAGATTTAATTTTGTATTGAATTGAATGATTGATTTGTGTATATAAAGGTAATATTTCAGATTGGTATTATATGACATTGCATTATGCATGTATTATGACACATTAGGTCATTTAGATATTATTGTTCTGTTGATATATACACTGTAGATCCTGATGAAGGTCTGATGACAGGCTAAAAGATTGATTGTTTAAAAGGGAGAACAAGATCGAGAGCAAGGTCAGCCTCAGTCTAATTTCTTTCATTATATGCTACCTACAATGAGGCACCGCGTACGTTTGGGAAGGGAACTATCTCTCGCGCTATATACATACACACACACACACACACACACACACACACATATATATATATATATATATATATATATATATATATATATATAACTTTGGTATGATATATGGTATGCTATATCAGTTATATATATAAAGTGAGAGATCGACGAAGATGAAAGAAAGACGGAAGCCGGGAGATAGAAGATAGGAAGCCGATTTGGGAACTTTAATTCATCTGGGAAATTGATGAAATCGAGGAAGTAAGGCCTAAACCATCTGAAGAAAATCACTGTAATTGATTGCTATACTAGATGACCATCATAAGTGTTTTCTGTGCAAATGCAAGCACCTGTCCCACGATCTTCCAAATAATGTACAAGGATTCTGGTATAATGGTCGAGTTATTGGAGTCGTCAGGGAAATCCCCCCCCCCCCTCTCTCTCTCTCTCTCTCTCTCTCTCTCTCTGGACTACCAAAATTCCTGAGCCCTCTTTCGCTCAGGTCAGCTCTCATTCTAAACCCCTATATTAATCTCAAGACAGATGCCCCACCTCATTTAGATTTTAGCTGTCATGAAACAATACGAAATCTAGTGTGTGTGTGTGTGTGTGTGTGTGTGTCCAGAATGGGATCTTAAAATTCATAAGAAACCAAACAACTACACGTATTCAAATCACGTGAATCAAAATCTTGAAACACTTCTTTATGCATCACTAAACATTCTTCATGAGTCTCTCTGGACGGAACTTCTCGCTGATCACAGACCATCAATCCCTTGTTGTAATACAGTACTCTCCGCGTAATCGGGTATCGCTTAAACGGGTACTCCGTTTAATTGGGTGGTAATGTCAAAAACAGTTCCAATGCACATTAAACTTACCTGATAATCGGGTTGTCTCTCCGCATAAACGGGTAAATAATTTTCTTCTTATCTAATTTCTACCCACATTCTATCGCAGATATAACACTTCCGAAATCATGAATGTCAAATTTTACACGGCTAATCGCATTCTCTGCTTAATTTGCAGAGAAGACCGATCATTTGGGGATTGATTAGACATGAAAACACATGTACCAGTACCGACTTGCCACACGTAAAGGAACATTACACTTGTACACTAAAGCTGGCACTCACAGCTGCATAGACAGACAGGGGTTGAACACACAGTTTGCGCTCCTCCCTTGATCCGCAACAAATTCAAAATACGAGAAGTTTGCAACGAAAATCAGGCCATGCACCAGCTCCTTAATTTTGTTTTTCCCAGTCACTTCTCGAAAAGTAACCCGACGTTCTGCGTGACTTGTGCACGCAAAGAGACGTGTTCATTTCGGAAAACTCCTGCGTGTTTAATAATAGCGAGGAGTCTCTAGTCAAACGACAAAGTTTTCTGAAGACATATTTGTCCATAAAAATAGTGTAAATTATTGCTCGTGACTGAGCAAGTGTAAGGTATATGTTTAATGTGCCGTGCAGGCACGCGTGTTACCGTAAGCATACAGTGTAGGTGTTTGATGCAGTGTACAATGCATATACATACACATTGTGTGTGTCAATTGTGAATGAGACGTGTTCTTCTGTTAATCGGGTACTCCGCTTAATCGGGTAAGAAACGCTTTGCCCGAGCCTACCCGATTATGCGGAGAGTACTGTACCATCTTGAATCTGAAGGGCCTACCTGCAATAACCGCAGCTAGATTACAGCGTTACGCTTTTGTTCTCAGCTGGAGTCTCCTACGGCATTGAGTACCACAATACATTGCACTCAGAGGCATGGAAATGCTGATGGACTGTCGCGTTTGCCTGTGAAACAATCAAAGGAACCAACTGCTCCAGATACCCTCGGTATCAAACATCTGGAAGAAATGGCAAATCCGCCCGTGACCAGCACTCAGATGAGCACTGAAACACGTCGCGATGCACAGTTGTCGATGGTGTATGAAAATGTGCAAAAAGGAAGGAAATCGAATCTACCCAACTCCCTGACACCATTCTATCATCGCTTGAATGAACTGTGCCAAGGATGCATCATGTGGGGACATCGCCTAATAGTCCCTGAAAAACTCAGAAAGAAAGTGCTGACAGAACTTGACAGTGGACATGTGGGCGTGGTAAGAATGAAAGCGCTGGCACGCATCTATGTCTGGTGGCCGCACATAGAAAAAGAAGTTGAAGCGATGGCTAAACGCTGCACCGGTTGCCAAGCATCACAAAAACCACCACCCCTCCAGCCCCACTCCATCCATGTGAGTGGCCAGCAGGAAAATGACAGGGAGTGCAGGTCGACTACGCAGGTAGACGGACATAATGCTCCTGGTGGTCGTCAATGCATACTCAAAATGGCCGAAAGTTACACTCATGAAGTTCACAACTAGCGAGCGAAAAATCAGTGTTCTTCGTGCCATCTTTGCAAGAAATGGTGTCCCGTACAAATTGTCTCCGTCAACGGGCCACAATTCACTTCAGACGAATTCAAGGACTTCATGACATGCAATGGAGTGAAACATCACTTCCGCTCCATTTCACCCATCCATAAATGGATTTGCCGAACGCTTTGTGCAGTCACTGAAGTCTGCATTAAGTTCTGCAAGAGGGAAAAAGGGAACACTCCAACGAAAAGTTTCGCAGTACGTACAAATGTACTTGATGGCATACCAAAATGCCCCTCACCCCACAACTTGGGAATCGCCATCTATGCTGCTGAACAATCGTTCTCTACGCTCAAGATTAGACCTGCTGAAACCAGACGGGCGCAAATAAACAGGTCAACGAGAAGTAGACAAGAATGGCTGCAACACGCCGCAACACTCTAGTGCGCCAGTTCGATGTTGGCGAACCAGTCTGGGTTGTCTAAGATCTGGCCCAGTATCATACCAGGTCAACGTCGTGTCAAATCTAGAGTGGATCGGGGAGGCCCCACGTTGATCATATGACATCTGCAACACAGCAGCAACAAGCTCCTGAGCCAAAAATACGTCGTACCTCCAAAAAGCGTCACACCACAACAGAGACAAATGAGGAAACAACAACAGCTACAGCAAACAAAACACCTACAACACCAGCAACACTTCAATCAGAAGAAGCTGCAACACTAATGCTGCATCAATCGGAAAGACACCGGCAACTGCCTGGCAGATTGAATTTGTAGATTAGGAAGTCATATTTCATTAAAAACTAAAAGGGGCAGAATAATCTCCTATGATGACTACTTGACCAGGGTAGTCCACCCCTGTGTCAAATTATGTAAATACAGATTGTAGGTTAGTTACTCATTAAAGAAGGAAAGTACCTCTTTGATAAAATTAGGCACATGTATGATTGGATTTACAGTGTTTATAAGAAGCAAAAAAAAAAGAGAGAATTTTGGAAAAACATAAACTCAATACGTATACAAAATTGTAGTTAGAAAAGAAATTTGATGGATAAATAAGTTGAAATAAAAGCAACACTCACATCGTAATATATTGTGTTGTACATTGTATTATTAAACCACATCAAAGAGGTACAGTAATTTCTAAATGGACAACATGTAGATAAACCTTGTAAGTACTAGCATATCTATCACGAAGACAGCATACATTGGATCTGGATTTTGAAACTCTGAATTAGAAATTCGAGCTGAGATAATATTATACTAACGGATGCTGACACGAAGTAAATTGTAAATGGAACTGGATAATGGACTCACTTGATCAATATTTCCCATCACACATTCATTAATTCAAACAGAGGAAACAATTGAGAAGGGAGGATTTGTGGGATATTCATATTGATAATGCCATATCGAGGTTTGAATTCTAAGACAATACTTTCACTCCCACTGACTCTCTCTTTCTCTCCATCTCATACAATAATGGCCTCCTTGTATCCACGCTGTTCTCTACTTGGGTATCCCACGTATCAGAGTGATGATGTGGCAACCCAAATAAAATCAGTTTTGTAAATGCAGTTACAGAGTACACAGGTACATTATTTAGTGTGCTACAATTCTAGTAGAAATCAGTCATATACTACAAACAAAACAATAGGCATATCATACTCTGTGCCTATTGCACGAACATGGCACTCTGCTTCACACTTGTACATGTGACCATGGCATTCTATCAGAGATGTATGATACTGCATGTGTTAAAAGCTCCTTGGTAACAGTGACAATTTTTGTGGTGTAAAAATGTCTGCATATTTTGCGCTACCAGAAACTAGTGCCAAAATAAAAGCGCACAACTATTTCTGTTTGTCTATGTGCCACTATGTCATGTCTTGATTCTGCGGAATTAAAAACATGTGAAATTCATCTTACGCGGCCAAGCGTGAAAAATTAATCACACGAATATATCCACTTTTACAGTACATGAACACAACATATTGTAGGGCCGAAAATATCACTTTGCAAACACACCGGGTGGAAAATTAATATTACGCTTAAGTAGCTTTGATTTCTTTTCTTTCAAAGATAGTGAAGCTGCAAGAATTAAGAAAATTTCAATATCCTTTTTTTTTAAAGATTTCTTACAACAGTTTCAAAATAAATACATCTCATCTATAACTGATTCATATTCAGTTCAGTCCATCATGTTGAAGTTTATACACAAACTGCAGCACATCCATAGACTTTTACATGCACAACACACTAATGTCCTACTTAAAAAAAAAAAATGATCCGCTTCTGCATTTCATCAGATTACAGATGCAGATGCAAATTACAAGCTACATATGTACTTTAACTAATACAATTACACTGAAAATTTGAAGCATGAATGTCCATGTTGTACAGGCAAATCCCGTCATAACAAAGTCCTTGGGACCAGCAGTTTTCTTTCGTTATACACGCACATATCAAACTTTCGTCATATATCAAAATTTTGTTATAGCCAAGTAAGTAAAGTATATAAAGATGGACAGACAATAATTTTGTGATCTGAATTCTTACTTTGTTTTTGTTGAAAACAAAAGTTTTGTCATAACTGTGTCCATTTAAATGGGAGTGCACTATATCAATCTGGTTTAAAGGGATTATTTACCATTTAACAGCTTTAGTGAGCACTTCAAAATAGTTCTAAAATATTAGGGATAGAAACAACCAAAGTAAAAATTTGAATCAGTATAATCAATTTCAAGTATTGATAAATATAAAAAATGTGAACAATAGTTATAATAAAAATGTTTCTAGACTAAACCATCTAGTTACAGTTTAGTGAGAAAAATAGTGATATCTCCTTTATACTAATATTGCAAAATTTTTACATGGTATGATGTTTTCTGATATAACTGACCTACACATGTGCATCAAATGTGATATATGTATCTTGAACTTTGTTTAAATCACTGCTCCCAATGGTAAACAGCACCTTAGGAGAACAGGGCAGGGTATCCTTTCCACCAGAATACCAGTATGCAAAGCAAGTCTTCACTCATTGAGGAAGAGCTGATTTTCATGTTTCCCATAGAACATATGCCCGAGTATACTTGGGACTACATGTAGTCTTCAATGGGTTGAGACATTGCTACCCTGGTGAACAAAATTTGCTGAAGAAAAATTGTCCCAGTTCCAGATCATCATGAGCGGAGAAAAGCTCTTTCTCCTGATTATGCATAAGGGCAACATTTCATGTCTCACACACTCCCTGTTTTCAGGCAGGTACTGTAGTCTTTCTTTCCACACAGTATGTGACCACTGAGACAGCATACCACTGCTACAGCCAGACATCTCTGTCACAGGAACCCCCACAGGTATGATAGGAATATTACTTCACTGGAGACACTCCTAGCCACATTATTTCGCCCTGCAGCATGGTCTGTCACACACACACCTTGTATTCTCTGAGATGCTTCCTCGTACAAAACTGGTAGCTGGGACACAATGATCGCGTCAAAACCATCATATTGTTTCATTCTCTCCATGGCAAGGTACGTCTGCGCCTATTTCAAATATCCAACACTCGGAATTAATACACCATTTGATGCGACTCTGATATATACAAAATGTAATACCCTGTGGGCACTTTCCAGCTGTATCATTCCCTCATTAGTCTGGCTAGCTGGTCCTCTAAAGCTTTGTCCTTTGCCTTTGATTCGCTCTCTTTGCTGGCCAGGGATCCTCTGTACGTTGGTGCATCGGCAAGCTGAAAAAAACACAGAAAACCAAAGACTGGATTGAGTCAAATCGATCTCACTGATGTGAATGCAAAAGGAAGCATTGACTGCTTATGTTAACGCAGGCAATACACAGAACAGATGGTTTTTTTATGTCACCTACAAAGGACTAGGCAACGAGGATAAGTCCCTTCCTGAAGGGTACCACCACAGCGGCAAGGGGACTTGAACTAGAGATCTCTTGATTGACGGAGCTCTGGTATTCTTATTCACTGAGCAACAACAGCCCCCCCCCCCCCCCCCCTGCCAGGCGGTCAACCATACACATATGCTTGTTCCAGATTCCTAAAAATACCTCCTTTACGGAGGGAGATGGGCAGGATTTTGACCCCCTATCACAGGCTTTTGGAAGGGGAGCCACCAAAAATTATCCCCGTATTTTAAGGTTTTGGAAGGGAGACCAGCAGAATTGCCCCCCTATTGCATGCTTTTGGAAGGGAACTAACAAAATTACCCCCTAAATGAAGGAAGAGTGCTGAGGTAAAGAGTGTCCACAACTTCAGCACCTGCATAGACAGGAATATATTTAGAGATGTTCTCATGCTGGATGTACCAGAGAAGATGTACTTCCTGGAGCACTTTTCCTTCACTCAGGGCCCAGGCTGAGATTTTTACCGATGGACATGTCTGAATGATGTTGGAACAGATTTGTAAACTACCTCTAATGAGAAATATTTCGGGGGAAAATAATAAAAGACACCCTATTTTAAGGATTTTTTCCCCACAAGCTGAGCCCTGAAAAAATACCCCTTTCCCGAAAAATAGGGAACAGGCTTGCGGTATGGATGACCACCTGAGTGGGGGGCCGGGAACAACAGATCCTTGAGCCACAGATGAAACAATTGCAATCACTCATGTTTGGACAAACGAACCAACACACCTCTACTTTAGATTTTACATTGATCAAACTGACAGAGTGCATATATCTTGTCATCCAATTTTTTTTTTTTTTTTAAAACCACAGCTTGATGATGACACTGAGTGACTATGCATCACAAAACTCACAAAATTCCCACTGGCTGATTGTCCAGTCTCTGCAGTAATATGTGCCTTGGATCGATTACACTAATTTTGGCCATTTTGATATTTCCTAAAAGAATTGACCTTCCAGAAAATCTACATCTGAATCTTGGAAGCATAAAATTTAGTTTCGGAAACTTTTTTTTTTCTTGGTAGAAATATATCATATTTTTCTGTTTATGACTTTCATGTTCTTTGTTTCCCGTCTATGAGGTGCATGTTAATGTGCAAAAATTAAAAAAAAAAACATTCATACAACCCAAAACCACAAGGGTTCAATTTTAAAAACCATTACTCTGGTGAGCTTGAAATATCAGATTTTGATGTGTATGTACCGTGGTATGAGAATCTTTGCTTTTAGAATCTGACCAAAGCCAAACAATCTTGTCTGGCTACTGTTTGTGGCTTTTGTAGTGCATTGTAGCAGGATATGGTTTGACTTGATGGGGGCTGAAATTACAGTGATTTCTACTTAAAAGGGGGGAGTTAGATGAAAATTGCACATCAAGCTTCAAAAGGGGAACACTGCCAGGGGCAAAGAAAGAATGAATCTCGCCACTAAATCCGCTATCTCCGTTTCTCATTATCTTTCCCAGATGTACCTTTCCAGCGACTTCGATTCCAATCTCATCCAGGACCTGGTTGACGATGGCGTCTTGCTCTTCCTCCTCGTCAGATCCACCCAAGAGGTCATCCAGGGTGTCATTCACTGGATGAAAGACAATCATTGGGTCTCAGAAAATGTATAGAGCAATGCTCGAGACGTAGACTCCTAATATCTCACATGTACTTTTTTTCCTTTTTGCTGTATTCCACAATTTGCACATCAAATTCTCGACACACTTATAATTTACTGGTACAGTAACAATAAAACAAACACACAAACTGTTATCAGAATTGCCACTTTGGTCACTTCAAATATTATCATGACATTGCCCCCCAGACCAACTAAATTGGGTATTTTGTGGGCATGTTTGTGTTTTTCTAATTGTGTCTTACCCCTCATTTCAAATTTCCGTTTCCCACCTTTCAATCATAACCACAGTCATAAAAATCAGCAGCAGCCACAGTGATACAAATCAGCCGCAGCCACATTGCACTCATTAACACAGTCCTCCTAAACATCAGTCATCACATATCATTATCATCATCACGATCGCTGTCACCATATTACCTTTACGTGCAATTGCAAATAGCTGTCACTCACAAGGCTATCTTTCACATTGCTATGCCACATAATTCTGCTGACTATGTGTCCATTTGAATATGACAAGCCCACATACAGTGTAATGACGTGAAAAAAAAAAAAAAATCCCATACATGCTGGGGTACAATGGTAGTTAGGAGAATCGTATCTCGGCCATAAAAAGTTAGAGTTAGATTAAGAATATTTGTGCTGCTTGGTGGAAAATTGAAAAAGATAACAAACAAACAAGACAGAAGCAGGTCAGCAGGTGTGTCAACTGGCCAGCAAAGTAAAGTATTGGTGAATGATTATCAATCCAATTCAATTCAATTCAATTAAGTTTATATTTCATTTCCAACATCACATACATTCATCATCATCATCATCATCATAATGTGCATTATCAATCTCTTCATCATCATTATCATCATTGATTTTGTCATTACCATCCTCATCATTACCTCTGTATGATTTTTTTTTTTACTGCAAGTACAGTGGAATCTTGTTTATATAGAGGTCAGATATAGCACGATACTTGATATAATGAGGTAATTTTGCAGGTCCCTCTTCTTTCATGTATTCTTTTGTTTTTAACCCTGATACAATGAAATATCTGATATAACGAGGAAATTTCAATGTGTCCAAGCAGCTCATTATAAAGGGGTTTCTTTTGCATTTCAAGTTCAAGTTGCTTTATTTCATCTCCAACAAATTGAGGATACAATGAAATATTTGGGTATACAAATAATGTCACAAAATCACAACAACAATGTAATGAACATAATAACATGTGATTTAGACACAGGTATTTGTGAACAGAGATACAAATGAATGCTATATCTTTACTGTAAACTCCAAACGAAAGTTGTTGGAAATTGAGGTTGAATTTGCTTTTCCCATCAATCCCTTTTCCCTCTCCATACTCACTCATCTCTTCCTTCATCTCCATCTTGGCTGACTCCATTTCAAACTGCTTCATGTTCTGCATCATTTTCTGTGGGTTCATCTGCTTATTCATTGCTCCCATGGCCTGTAATATTGGGGGATTGGTGAAATAGCTTTTGGCATCAAAAGTGTTTTCGGGGATTCTTCTGAATATGCACATATGTAATGATGACAGAAATAGAAGATAATAATATAACTATGTAGAGAAAGGCATTCAATATTTCATAATTTTTCCCCATTTTTTCAATTTTTCCCTGACACAAATTTTCAAAGCAATTAAAAAGTTAATCCTGCTTACAGAGATATTCAACAATACATGGAAATTTTATCCCATTCACAGAGACATTTAGTTGCATGGCATACATGTAAAGCAAGGTGACAATGTAGGTCGAACTGAAAATACCACATCATAGCCCTTTTTTTTTTTCATCACTTTGATAATATTCCAAAATATACAATGCAACTCTTATTTTGGATAAAGAGAGAGGATAATCATTAACAATGCACAGGTTATAATGAAGTTTCTGGGTTGATTATAGGCCCCATGCTTGCAAGCCAGTTTGCGAAATCTGTGCAGACCTGCAGGGCGTCCCATGCATGTACAGTAGATGTTGTCTGACCCATATGTACAACAAGGAGCCCACATCTGAAAGTTGTGCAAATTTTTCAGGCACAGACTCCCAGTTGATTTGTTGCCCTGGAGGCCATGCACAGACCGTCATGAATGGCCCATGCAGGGACATGCGCATGTCTGCATAGACGTCAGCACTGGCCCCTAGGTCGATTAGGTCTTTGTACAGGTTCCTTGCTAGCTCCGCACGGACCACGCACACATAAGCACAGACCTCTTTCAGACGTTTGTTGCAGAGGTGTTCCCGAGCAGGTATAACAGCACTAGAGTGTGACCTCGTAAAAACTCCCCCTCCCCTCCCCCCCCCCCCCCAACCCAGAAGCCAGATGCCTTGTAAGGGTCTGCATGCCCAATGGTCCCTTGAAAACCTATGGAATTGGTGTGACTAAAGTACAGTGTACTGCACTTGTTTTTAACTTACCTTTGCTGTCCTGCCCATGGCCTCAGCAGTGGCTTTGTTTGCTACCATGGTCTGCATCAGAAAAGAAAGAATAGCATCGCACTGGCTAAAATGCGTACAATCTATCTGTTGAATGCAATGCATTCATAGTTCCATTACATTGACCTTAGGGGAGGTTAAGGTGCCTTGACTGACCACGGGGTCCCTGAAAACTACACCAGGTATTCATAGTATAATAGAAAAAATGCACATTCTCACAGCAATTGTCTCACTTTAATGAAAGCCGTCAGTCTACAAAGCATACATACCTCACATCTAAATTGAGATTCACTTGTGGGGAGAAGTGTACACTCTACAATGTGGGTTTCACTGCAATTTGTACTCTTTTACCTAAGGTGCAGAATATTGAACCCATTTCAATACTATATTATGCATCTATTCCAACTTTTCTCTCACTCTCTCTCTTTTTGTGTATTCATTTCCTCTTTTCGAATTGGTAGTACAAACTGTATATCAGTCTAAATCACTTGCATCTTGCTTCTTCTGCAGTAAATTGCATCTTCAATCTTACAATCTACTCAAGCACATCAGAATAAGTCATAATCCTCAAACTCAAGCAAGGTGGACTTGGGGGAAAACTATTGAGTTCTCATAAGTCTTGTCAATATTATAAACACAAGTATGTGTGATCATGTCATCAAATTTTCTTTCATTTCAAATTATGAGATCACTAACACAGCAAATGCTAATTCAACCTTGAACTTCAGAAACAACAAATTTACATCTGTAAGACACATTTCCTTGATTCAAAGGAAAGCCCTCTTAACCTCTCTTCATACAAAAAGAAAACAATGAAAGGGAAATGAAAATCTGGGTGATCAACGCACTGGAGAAATATGAGGGATTGTGATTATACTTTATCACATGTTTAAATGACTGTACAACACCTTTGCCTGAGCGTTGACAGAGGATATCTGGGCACTGGCTCCATACAAGCGGACTTTCTGCTTCCTGAGGTTAATGAGCTGTTTGGCCAGGATTGTTGCTGCCTATTACATGGGAAAGACATAGACAGAAACAGGGCTACATGCATGAAATCTACATGCTTTATCAGGGCTTCCATCACAAGCATAACAACATACATGTAGTTTAAAAAAAAAAGAATGCTGTTACAAGCCGTCTTTCGCGCTCTGGACAAGGTCCAGTGCGCTCTGCACAATCTCACACTATTTAAGGGCCATTCCATGATCGGGAGCATCATTCGCCCGAAGAAGCCAATTGATAATTGGCGAAATGTCGCAACAGTGAGTATGTTTTCCAGTTTCTTGATTCAACTAAATTATTGATCTTGTTACAAATTATGCTTTCAAAAGACCTCACAAAAGCATCAGCAATAACAGACAAGAGTTGCAAAACTGATTACAGTTTACATGAAATATTAAATCAAAGCAGGAATTGGAAATTGTACCCCTAATTTGTGTTTCAAGAGAGGCTGAAAGTAATTACTGTGGGAACAAAATGGATATCACATCCTTACTGATAAATCACTCAATTGTAACACTTTCTACAATGCCATAAACATGCCCTAAGACATGAATCAAGAAAGAAATAACTGATTGTGACAACAAAAATGATGATGATGAATATGATGATGACTAAGTTTAAATCATGAGGACATTATCATACTTTACCTGCTTATTCCCTTGCTTGGCAGCTTTCTTTATTTCCATTTCCTGCATAATGATAGGCAAAATATCAATTAGCAAATTACAAACTCCTAATCAAATAGATATCAAACATCCATGATCCTGACTGGAACAAAATGAGCCTGTGGACATTGGACCATTTTTAAAGTGGTTAGGACTATACAGTGTACATATGCATAATTGTAGTCCTGTGAGCTGTGGATTAAATTCACAGTGTGTCCGACCCAATTTCTCTCCTGCATGGCAGAGTAAAGAAACAAATCCAACAAAATGATAAAATATTCACACTAATAGAATAGATTATTCCTTAGAATTGACAAATGATTCTTGGTGCAAGGAGCATTGATCGGGGGGGGGGGGGGGGGCATTTCATGAAATGCTTAGTCAGATATTTTGCTCTCAATCAGATGCATGGATTTCAGAAGCTTTATAACAGTTTGTCAGAAAAAAGAAATGAGCAAAACACTTCATTAAATGCTCCCCTGATCACTTTGCAAACCAGCATGTACTAAATGTCATGCATATGCTATTCAAGCCCATGGCCCATATTTCTGTAGATAAAAATCTGAATATTTTCATATGTACATGGTAGGGGCCGACACGTACATGTATATCTTCAAAGGACAGGGGTACTAGGGTCTTTTCTATTGTTGAGGTCACATGAATATTTAACAGAAAAATCTACCTTTTCATATGAAAAAAAAAGCTCACTGGAAATACTGCAGATGTGATTTTTCCTTTCAAACTTTGAGTGAATTGTCTAATTCTATGTAAAAAAAAAAAGTCCTGAAAAAAAAATCTTAATGTGATGGAAAGGATATGTACATATAGTGCCACCAACTAAGCACATAATCCTGGAGCGCTCCATTTTACACAGTCATAAATTTACTGTTCGGGCTGGTCGCAGTTAATTACCGAGCACACACACACAATTGCACCAATATTACTTACCAGTTTCTTTTCATCTCGCTCCAGTTTAGCACGATCTCTGTCAACACCTCGTTGTGTCTTTTTCAGGTCTTTCTCTGTCTTTCTTAAGACCTCTGCAAAACACACAATTATCAAAGACAATGTCAGATTGGAATGACGTCGTATCGTATGTTTATGCGTAGGACCAGGGGCTAGAGGTATAGTAGAGCTAAATTTACAGTCTGACCAAATTGTATCGTCTGTAATGGTAGGCTACAAAACTATCTCTACACTGTACGTCGACCTACAGGTACAGTAGCGCACAGGCTACAGGCTTACAACTTACAAGTGACCTCGTTAGAAGCTATCTATGAAAATTTCCGTGATGTGTGTTTAATAAACTAAAGCAAGGACGGAGGAGGTAATTTTAATTGTGACTGGTAATCTAAATTTAAATTTTACCACGGTGGCAAGGAGATAGAGAGCACACTGTTTCTAAGAAGAGGGTCTAGACACTAGTCTAGCTCATGAGCATGATGGCAGGCTGCATTATTTAGCCCTTTGAAGCTTAAAGAAGAAGAAGAGAGCTCTAGACCTAAACAGTCTGGTAAAGTCATACAACCTGCAATCGCGTCGTACCGCACAATTTGCAATATATGGGACTGGGTAAGGGCTGTGTTACGAAGGCGACCCTTTGAAAAGTACTTTTATATCCACATTTGCAGAGGCACAAAACTTACCCTTGTCACTTGGTTTGTGAAAGAAAGACATTTTTGAAGATTTCCCCGACGGACTCTAATGTAGAAATGTTGGCAGACCTGATTTTCGAGTACACTACAACCTCCTGTAGAGTTGTTGAGCTTTGTTTATGATGGAGATTAGGCAGTCGAAGTAGTTTGTACACGTACTTGTACTATTGGATAGGGGCAGCGTACGCGTACGGGCAAAATAGTTTGTGTAGAAATGACTCATTCTCAGCTGGATCTCTCGTACAGTACACCGTACGTCTCGATCCGAGATCTTTATGTCAATTGCTATTCTATTTGAATGACGTCATAATGTGTTAACTCTACCCCTCTCTCTTCGAAGGACCACCTGTTAACCCCTCTTCGCTCACCTCCGGACCTGCCCCTATCTTTTACAGTATTATTATCATCCATTGTTTCTGTGTCATTATTTGCAATATTGGTTAACAAGCTGCCCTACATCGATGTAAATACTGCCGCATATATTACTGTAAAATGATGCCATATTCAAATTTAATTTATGGATGTCCCTTCCGTCTTCATCAGTAAAAGAGCCACTCGACACCCCCTAGCTAGGCCTATAGGAAAACCCTTTTCGATATTTGAAATACAGTTTGCACATATTGGTCGTTGCTATACGTCGGGCAAACCTTGAGCAACTTTTCAGGTCGCCAAGAATTAAGAACCATTGTCAGCAAAGAGTGCATATAGAATTTGAATACGTTAGTAAACCGGTCTATCATTCAGTGCTTTGAGTTTAAGTAGCCATGATTTTAAAAAAGATAAATAAATAGAAATAAAGATTTAAAAAAATAAAATAAAAAATCGTGGGCATACATCCTCTGGTGGCTGGATTCGAACTGATTCACGACCTCCTGATTGACAGGCAGTGTGTTTGTTTGTTTACTTGTTTGCTCGCTTACTAGCTTCTAGTGTTTTCCTTCTTGTTATCCTCTAGCCGTGTTTGTATTGAAAGAAGAGCAGAATAAAACTACTCGTAACTCGTATATCAATTCAAATCAACATTTCAAGAGATACTAAAGTGGGCATTTCATTGGGCTTCAAACTGTTGGTGACCCCGGTGTCGACTCGAGTCTCGCTAGCCGTGGAGACGTCTTCTGCGACATCTCTTGGAATGTAGAATCGCGAGAGAATCGAACATGCTTATATTTTTTTTTCGAGATTCTTTCCAGTCTCCAGCTAGTCGCGGAGACGTGTCCGCGAAGTCTCGGCAATGTCTCCCTAAAAGTCGTATCCAAGTCGTGGAGACTAATCTTATTCGCGAGGTCTCCGAGACGTCATGGAGACGTCACGGAGACGTCTCCGCAACTTCCGGATGATCACCTTATTACGTCTCTGAAGTCACCTTCAGGCTCAGACATGAGCCTTGGTGCGAGTCGTGCCAGATCAGATTTCATCGGAACTTATTGAAACGCCGAAGATATACCATTTTGGATATCAGATGAGCCTCCGATGGTCAGTGGAATGGGGCTTACGATTGATCATTTCCAGATCGAATTCGAATTCAAAGGTGGCAGTCTATGTCATTTTCTGTTCTGCTTTTTAACAGTCCAGTCATTCGCGACTGTTTTAATGTTTATCGTTCATCCGGTGCACCCAAGATTTTGCGCACATAATGGTTATACAGTGTATCGGGTTGTTATTATGCACATTAACTGTTATTCACATTTTGCATATTTTCGTATACTTCGTGATATAATATATCCTATATAATTGGAGATATCGAGAAAGATAAAAAAAACGTCAGGAGCCCGGAGACGGAAGATAGAAGCCGATTCGGGAACAACTCATACTCACATGGCAAATCGATGGAATCGAGAAGTACACCATTGACGAATATGACTGTAATATTGACAGGTATGCAGATGACCATCGTGGTTTACGTGCTCTTCTGTACAAATTGAGCAACTGTTCCACTATCTTTAGAAGACTAGTACAAAGATTCTGGCACAATGGCCGAGTTATTGGAGTCGTCAGGGAAATCACCCCCCCCCCCCCATTTCTGATGGACTGCCAACATTTCTGAAACCCCTTTCTCTGGTTTTCTCAACCCCCCCCCCCCCCCCCTGAATCCGGAATACTGCTCAATGCACCCCAATCTCGGTTGAGCTCTCATTCCAGACCCGTATCTTATTCCAGACATCCCTCTCTTCTCTCAGTTATAAGCTGTCATGATAGGAAATGTATTTTGTATATATATATATATATATATATATATATATATATATATATATGTATAGGTCCTATTTTGTCCAAAATGGAATCTCAGAACTCTTGAGAAACTAAGCAACTATTAAAAAAACCCTCTGGATGTGACATGATATTCGATCAATTTTCTATGATTTATAATCCCCTTTTTAACTTTTTTTTCAGCATTCCAAAGAGAGAGAGAGGAAAAATCCCTTGTTAGCATAAATCTATGGGAGAAGGGTCAAA
Source organism: Diadema antillarum (assembly GCF_040938485.1). NCBI lineage: Eukaryota > Metazoa > Echinodermata > Echinoidea > Diadematoida > Diadematidae > Diadema > Diadema antillarum. Next base: position 118,882 of record NW_027271591.1, on the reverse strand, counting down.
TTTCTGTTTCCGTTCTTCTCCTTTTCTTTAATATTTCTCGGGCCGGATTTCGTCGAGCAAAAAGTACTTCTTTAACGGAGATTTTGGGAACACACATGCGCAGTGGCAGATCCAGGAGGGGGCGCACCGGGCGCCCCCTTCAATTCCGTTCCACTTGTTTGTTTGTTTGTTTGTTTGTTTTAATAAAAGAAACAAAAGGACAAAAATTGAAAGGAGGCCAGCTACATTTCATTTAAAGAAACCATCCTTGTATTTCAGTCAATTGTGTTGCGCTTAAGCCTTTTTCTTAAACTGCTTTGCGCCCCCCCCCCCCCTTATGAAATTCCTGGATCCGCCCCTGGTGCGGTCCCTCCAACCTGGGGGAAGGGGGCAGTGAATCACAGGTGGGAGTTCAAACGATGCAGCATTTTCCTTCATTAACGTTTATCCCATCCAAGTCAGCTAGTCTTAGACAAGAAAGCAAATGCAGTTTAGTCTGCAGGCATAGCAGTTACTGATCAAGGTGGGGTCAAATCAAGGAACAGAAAAAAATATAGCTGTATACAAAAGGGCGAGTAAGGTAACCGCAATGGTAACTGAAAAATACTCGGAAAATAAACGTGACTTATCAACGAAACAAAAATGAACATTGTATGTTACTTGAGTGCAATAACCGCTGTTTGGTTGAAAATGGAGACACAGAGAGAGACAGAGAGAGAGAGAGAGACAGACAGACAGACAGACAGACGAACAGATAGAAAAGGAGAGACAGAAAGACAGAAAAAGAGATTGAAAAGACAGAAATTTAAGGAGAGGAATTATAGGGACAGGGGCGGAATATATTAGGGAGGGAGAGATATTAAATCAGAGGGGGAAAATTAAAGGTATCAAAATATATTAATCAAACTGATTGAGAGCTTGTAGACGCCAATAAAACTTATGCCACGTGACGTAACCGAGACCAACAATCTAAAGGGATGATACAGTATTGGTGTAGGCAAGGATTAGGCTTTAAACTTTTTGTGAGATACCAAGAAACCACTTATGAAATAGTATAGAGCATACCATTCTAAGACGAATTCAGAGTTTATTTGATGAAAATCGGTTCCGGGACATCCAAAAAAAAAAAAGTAAAATAAAGCTATTGTAATAAAAGGTGAGTCCCACCTTTTATTAGGATTGCTCTATTTTGCGTATCTCGGCCATTTCAAAACCATTTTTTTTTAATCAATTAAACGTTGAATTCCTCTTGGAATTACATGCTCTTTTATATTAATTATTTCACTAGAGATTTCTCATTATCTCACTCAAAAACGTTAGAAACCTGAAGTTAGGTCTCAACCAAAACTATATGATCCCTTTAAGATGTCGTTTTTCAGTCGGTGCCACGAGAATGGCATGGGGCCTAGTATTTAAGACCTCCCATGGTTTTAATGGTCATAATATTCTTCGTTTTCATCAGACGCATTAAAATAGCTTCTCATCGTTTGCAAATTATCAGCAGAAAGCGAGCTTCTAAACATGATTTCCACGCATCCTCTCAGTCAATTCTTTCCTTTCCCTTTTCTCTCCTCCCCGCCCTCTCTATCTCTCTTAAGCTGTCACCCTGCATACAAACGTTCATCACAATTAATGTACACACAAATAAACAAACAGACACTCGTACTTAACGCTTTGATGCCTCTGATGCCTGCAACCACCGCCTGGAGTGCTTTTACATACCATACACAAGATGACGTCGATAAAGCAAAATTAGACAGAATGGTGGAGAAAATTGTATTTAACGGTATTTAAGTTTCGCTGATAAGAAAAGAAGAAATTTTAGACTTCAACGGAACAATGACATGAATATAGCAGCCACCATGATGATTCATGTCTAATAGTATACAAATATACTTGGCCTTGAGAGTTTCTTGTTAAAACTATGGGCAGAGGTGACTCCAAACTAGTACTATTCACTGAGGGGCGCAGCCCCGAAGTGAATAGTGCTAGTTTGGAGTCACCGAGGCCCATAGTTTTAACAAGAAACTCGAAACTAGGCAAAGTATATTTGTTTTATATTTTGGATCAAAAATTTGAATAAAGAGTAAAAATCACAGGGGCGTCACCAGCTTTTTTTCGAGGGGGGTGCGTTTTGACCCTAATGTAACAAGATTTTTTTTTGGACAGACATTTGGAATATAGGAAGCTCTCAATCCCTAGACTTTTACTGTCGTTGAGGGAAACCAAGCGGGGAAAGGGCACCGGCGTCGCTAGGATTTCATCTTTTACAGTAAAAAAAAAACTACCATTTGGAGCTATATTTTTCGCTTTGGAAATAAAGGGGGGAGGGCGCACCGGGCGCAGCTGCCGGCAATTACTGGCAGCAACATCAGGAGAAAGGCATAACAATTAAATGCGAGTGAGCGGAGCGAGTGAGCTTTAATATTTTGACATTTTACAGTAAAAAAAAAAAAAACCCTGCCGTTTGTTGCTATATTTTTTCGCTTTGGAAATAAAGGGAGGGGGGGGGGGCACCGGGCGGAACTGCTGGCAATTACTGTCAGCAACATCAGGTGAATTGCATAACGATTCAATGCGAGCGAGCATAAAAAAAATTTGCATTTTACAGTCCAAAAGCTGTCGTTCTTGGCCATATTTTTTTCGCTTTGGAAATCAAGGGGGGGGGCGCAACGGGCGGAATTGCTGACAATTACTTGCAGTAACATCAGGTGAATTGCATAACGATTAAATGCGAGCGAGCGAAGAGAGCGAGCTTGAAAATTTTACATTTTGCAGTCCAAAAACTGCCGTTCTTAGCCATATTTTTTCGCTTTGGAAATTAGGGGGAGGGGGGCGCACCGGGCGGAACTGCTGACAATTACTGGCAGCAACATCAGGTGAAATGTATAACGATTAAATGCGAACGAGCTTGAAAATTTTACATTTTACAGTCCAAAAACTGCCGTTCTTAGCCATATTTTTTCGCTTTGGAAATTAAGAGGGGGGGGGGGGGGGTGGAACGCATGCCACCGGGCGCAACTGCTGGCAATTACTGGCAGCAACATCAGGTGAATTGCATGACGATTCAATGCGAGCGAGCGAAGAGAGCGAGCTTGAAAATTTTGACATTTTACAGTAGAAAAACTGCCGTTTGTAGCTACACTGTATATTTTTTCGCTTTGGAAATTAAGGGGGGGGGGGCGCACCGGGCGCAACTGCAGACAATTACTGACAGTAACATCAGGGGAATTGCATAAAGATTAAATGCGAGCGAGCGAAGAGAGCGAGCTTGAAAATTTTACATTTTACAGTCCAAAAGCTGCCGTTCTTAGCCATATTTTTTCGTTCGCTTTGGAAATCAAGGGAGGGGGGGGGGGGCGCAACGGGCGGAATTGCTGACAATTACTTGCAGTAACATCAGGTGAATTGCATAAAGATTAAATGCGAGCGAGCGAAGAGAGCGAGCTTGAAAATTTTACATTTTGCAGTCCAAAAACTGCCGTTCTTAGCCATATTTTTTCGCTTTGGAAATTAAGAGGGGGGGGGGGGGGGGTGGAACGCATGCCACCGGGCGCAACTGCTGGCAATTACTGGCAGCAACATCAGGTGAATTGCATGACGATTCAATGCGAGCGAGCGAAGAGAGCGAGCTTGAAAATTTTGACATTTTACAGTAGAAAAACTGCCGTTTGTAGCTACACTGTATATTTTTTCGCTTTGGAAATTAAGGGGGGGGGGGGCGCACCGGGCGCAACTGCAGACAATTACTGACAGTAACATCAGGGGAATTGCATAAAGATTAAATGCGAGCGAGCGAAGAGAGCGAGCTTGAAAATTTTACATTTTACAGTCCAAAAGCTGCCGTTCTTAGCCATATTTTTTCGTTCGCTTTGGAAATCAAGGGAGGGGGGGGGGCGCAACGGGCGGAATTGCTGACAATTACTTGCAGTAACATCAGGTGAATTGCATAAAGATTAAATGCGAGCGAGCGAAGAGAGCGAGCTTGAAAATTTTACATTTTGCAGTCCAAAAACTGCCGTTCTTAGCCATATTTTTTCGCTTTGGAAATTAGGGGGGGGGGGCGCACCGGGCGGGACTGCTGACAATTACTGGCAGCAACATCAGGTGAAATGCATAACGATTAAATGCGAACGAGCTTGAAAATTTTACATTTTACAGTCCAAAAACTGCCGTTCTTAGCCATATTTTTTCGCTTTGGAAATCAAGGGGGGGGGGGTGGAGCGCATGCCACCGGGCGCAACTGCTGGCAATTACTGGCAGCAACATCAGGTGAATTGCATGACGATTCAATGCGAGCGAGCGAAGAGAGCGAGCTTGAAAATTTTGACATTTTACAGTAGAAAAACTGCCGTTTGTAGCTATATTTTTTTCGCTTTGGAAATTAAGGGGGGGGGGGCGCAACGGGCGCAACTGCAGACAATTACTGGCAGTAACATCAGGGGAATTGCATAAAGGTTAAATGCGAGCGAGCGAAGAGAGCGAGCTTGAAAATTTTACATTCCATTTTTACAGTCCAAAAACTGCCGTTCTTAGCCATATTTTTTCGCCTTGGAAATTAAGGGAGGGGGCGCACCGGGCGGAACTGCTGGCAATTACTGGCAGCAACATCAGGGGAATTGCATAACGATTAAATGCGAGCGAGCTTGAAAATTTTACATTTTACAGTCCAAAAACTGCCGTTCTTATCCATATTTTTTTCGCTTTGGAAATTAAAGGGGGGGGGGGTGGAGCGCATGCCACCGGCCGCAACTGCTGGCAATTACTGGCAGCAACATCAGGTGAATTGCATATCGATTCAATGCGAGCGAGCGAAGAGAGCGAGCTTGAAAATTTTGACATTTTACAGTAGAAAAACTGCCGTTTGTAGCTACATTTTTTCGCTTTGGAAATTAAGGGGGGGGGGAGTGCGACGGGCGCAACTGCAGACAATTACTGGCAGTAACATCAGGGGAATTGCATAAAGATTAAATGGGAGCGAGGGAAGAGAGCGAGCTTGAAAATTTTGATATTTTACAGTAGAAAAACTGCCGTTTGTAGCTATATTTTTTCGCTTTGGAAATTAAGGGGGGGCGCACCGGGCGCAACTGCAGACAATTACTGGCAGTAACATCAGGGGGATTGCATAAAGATTAAATGCGAGCGAGGGAAGAGAGCGAGCTTGAAAATTTTGATATTTTACAGTAGAAAAACTGCCGTTTGTAGCTATATTTTTTCGCTTTGGAAATTAAGGGGGGGGGCGCACCGGGCGCAACTGGACGATTACTGGCAGTAACATCAAGGGAACTGCATAAAGATTAAATGCGAGCGAGCTTGACAATTTTGACATTTTACAGTCCCAAAACTGCAGTTTGATGCTATATCTTTTTTTGCTTTCGAAATTGAGGGGCGCACCGGGCGCAACTGCTGGCAATTACTGGCAGCAATATTAGGAGAATTCAAATGCGAGCGAGCGGAGCGAGCGAGCTTGAAAATTGTGACATTTTACAGTCCCAAAACTGCCGTTTGTAGCTATATTTTTTGCAGTAAGGGGGGGGGCGTACCGGGTGGAACTGCCGGCAATTACTGGCAGCAACTCCAGGAGAATGGCATTACGACTAAATGCCAGCGAGCGAGCTTGAAAATTTTGACATTTTACAGTCCAAAAACTGCCGTTTGTAGCTATACTTTTTCGCTTTGGAAATTAAGAGGGGGCGGGGGGGGGGGGGGGGGGACGCCCGGTGCGCCCCTCCCCCTGGATCCGCCACTGGTAGTCAAGGGTGTCGGTTTATGTTCATGACTGGGGGAGGTATGACCAGCGAGGTGGCGTCGAAGTGACCAAGTATGGGAAGGATGTCCAAAATCTATGTATATAGTCAACACTGTATAGAATACACTTGCACTATTAGATAATTATGTATAAAATCAGTGCTGCCAGAACCAGGGGTGCGAATTGCTTTTGCCCACGATTTTTTCTTTTTTTTTTTTTTTTTTGTCCCCAATGCAAAATTTCAAAAAAATAAAAAAATAAAAAAAAAATAATAATCATTTAGTGTCCGGCGTTGAGGTCGCTCGCAGACTGAAGTTTTTTTTTTTTTTTTTTTTTTTTAGGGTCTGAAGGGGGGTGCGTTCGCACCCAACGCACCCCCCCTGGTGACGCCCATGTAATCATTATAAGCTTAGCCTAACCCCGGGACGCTCCGTGTACACAGTCACACTGCAACACTGCGTGTTGGGGCTGGTCGCAGTTTAGCCGCGCTGCGGCGGCAGCGCAGCGCCTGCAATACGCAACAGTGCGAGAGACCGGAAATTGAAAAACGTAGCAGCCGTGGCACCGCCAGAGTTGCCCGTCGCATGTATCCAAGCGCTCGTATGGCCGCTGCAAACCTGAACACTAGAATTCGGGACCGGACGTGGACGGACCACGTACACTTGATTGCAAAGAAGGGTGATTGTGACATCATTTTGCAAATAGTATATACTATTTGCAAAATGTCGTCATAAAAGTGACGTCATTTTGCAAATAGTACTTCATGGAGTGTCAAACACACCAACACTCTAAAATAGTTCAAAATACCTATAATCACGTGAAGCTCTTTTAACCAATCAATGGAAGACAAATTTTTGATCCAAAATATAAATGAAAATAATCGATGTCATGGCCTCAAAAGACTTATTGAATGGGTATCCCATTACTGTATTCCACACTATTGTTATTTTATCATTCTTATAATATTAGAATAAAATGAAATAATGAAATAAATTTAAGTATTTCATTTTTGCCCTAGCGTGAGGTCAAAGAGAGAAAAAAAAAAACATAATTCCCTTCCTGATGCGCATTTATCAGTAAGTTATTGCAACAATCGAAGAATGATTACATTTAGGATAAATGGTTGTAGATATTGAACAATCAGCCGAAAGCATGAAGCTTGCGATATTTTGTTGTGCTGTTTAATATGAAGGGTTGTGAATGGATGACAACTCATTATATCTCAGCTAAATTTGAGTATGTGGTTTGCAACCTATATATTGATATTGTGGTCAAAACCTGTGTAAATTGTTTTAAATTTCATTCTAAATCCATGTCCGATTTTGATCGACTATAACTTCCATCATCCATTTATCTGACTTTATTTTTTTTTAAGTAAACAACATTATGCAATAAACATTAACAACAAAAGAACTAGATTCCAGATCCATAAAAGAATCTGAGCTTGTTCGATGCCAGTCTTCCTTGTTGTATTTATCAAACCTAATTACAGAATACGTGATTCAGAAACCGAGGCAATATTGCATGAGCAGAGTTGTTAAGAAAGATCATAATGGAACAATAATCAGATAGCGATTATGATACTAATGGGTTTAGCGGCAATCGTATATATTACTTACTACAGTCCAGCAAGACACTACTTTCTTGCCCACCACTAATCATCGCTGTTACTATTCTTATGAAGATGATAATAGAAATGATAATGACAGTTACTGTAATGCAAACTTATCTTATGATTTGTCGTTGCTCCTCTAATGATTTTCTATGTGGTTATTATATACCAAAGTATATGCACAGATAGGGTTTTAAGCTGAGGCAGATCTATCAAAGAAACAACAAAACCCCTATAAGTATGATGAATAAAGACTATTTAGTTTAAATGTAAAAACCGATATATTTTCATATCAGCTTGATTTATGTTAAATCTGCAGAAAAAACAACAACAACACAGAAATTCCTTTAAAAATGCGTGATAGATTAAAGGGAGCGTGTAGTTTTGGTTGAGACCTAACTTCAGGTTTCTAATATTTCTTGGTGAGATAATGAGAATCCTACTCGCATGAAATATGGAAGTGCATGTTATTACAAGAGGGATTCAACGTTTATGTGATAAAAATCAGTTTTAAAATGACTGAGATATCAAATCAAAGAATTACGCTATACTTTGTTTTTCGATGTCTCAGCGATTCCAATACAGATTGTCATCTAATAAACTTTTAATTCCTCTTAAAAAGGTATGCTCTGTACTATTCCATAAGTGGTTTCTACTAAGTATCTCGCAGAAAGTTAAAAGCTCAGTTCTCATCTCCACCAATACTATACAATCCCTTTAAAGTATCTTCAAAAGTGTTTCTTGTAGTTAAAGTGCAGTATCATCAAAAACATTTCATTATGCTCTTTATAATGACCTTATTTTGAGATATCTGAAAATGGCATTTATCTCTTTTTACATTCAAACTCGTTGATTTGGACAGGGATCCCTTGTGAGAATTTGCTGGCTGATTGCTTTCTCTTTGTAAACTATGTAGTTCAAACGCTAACGCTACGAAAAAAGAAAAGAAAAAAAAAAGCAGTGTTGCTCGGGACGGCAAGAATCCTCAAAAAAGGACTAAAAGTCTGAGGTTCCAGGATGGAACTTAACATGACATTGATCTTCAAAATATCTCATGACGATGGAGACAATAATGATAATGAAATATGAGATTATTCATAATAGTAATAATGATAATGATAATAACAATAATGATAATAGTAATAATAATAACAATAATAATAACAACAACAACAATAATAATAATATACATAATGATACTAATAACAATAATGAAGAGAATAGCAATAATGATTACGATGACAAATTAGACTGTAATATAATGAATATATGACAATTATCATTAAAGACATATCGCAAACAACCCTGTGCAGTTTTATGTGCAACATTTAATTCAACCTTCAATGCACATGAAACAATGGAATGCTCAGATGTTTTGTTTTTCTTATCAGAAACAATTAAGTCTTCTTTATTGCTTTTTTAGGAGCCAATAAAAGCGTGTCATAGTCGGTAATTTTGTAATGGCTACTTTTGAATATTTTCCTTATTGTAAGACAAAATGAGTGCTTAGATCAAGTATCACATTTTGTAATATCTGTTGCTTTTAATCCGTGTGCTTATAGATAATGTTTTCAATGACAGTGTGAGAGCATCAAAAAAAAATTGATGAAGCGTGCCATCTATCGACTGGGAAGTCCCGAATTGGACGGTCAAAGGTTGATAGTCATGCGTAATAATGTGAGCCATACGTTGTAGTTATTACGTCGATAGCTCCACATTTTCGTGCTTTACGGTGTATGTAGTCGTCTAATTTCACGCTAGGGAGGGGGTTTCGAGTCGACTTCAATCGTATGTGTACATTTTAGGGAGCTATTCATCCAAACACGGGAAGTATACGGGACCTATCTACGAAACTTGGATCAAATTCTTGAAACGATGGCTTTATCGCATCGGAAAGGAGTTGGAACCGTATGATGAGGTGAGACAGTTTGGAATTCAGTGTTAATATAATCTTTTAGAGTCGTAAATGTCCACTTTTTGTAAGCAGTCCTGTGTGGAGTGGTTCATAATCATAGAATTCTGATTGTGGGAGATCGCCTGCTGAGCCTGTGCTGTGTCTGTGAGGAGACTGAATCTGAGTAAGGTGCTACGAAACCGCCCGAACGAAGAAGCTCAAAACAACTGGAGCTGGAAGGACTGACTGTGGCTGTGCTGTGTCGCCTGGTCTTCTGGGCTGACTGGGGAGATCACCTAAGGTGTTAACTGTTACATGAGATCGTTCTAACGTTACTATTACTAACAGTAGTTGTAAATTCACTCACCACCGCCATCCCGAGATTTGCATCTAAACTGAAATCAGTTTAGTGAGGTTCTTTAGTGTTTTGTTAGATGTTTATAAGACAATCAGAATGGCTGTTCATGTTCATCATTCATGTAGACACTAATTCAACTCTGTCTGTGTTTAGTGTGTAATTAGTGTGAGTGTGATGGTGATCGATTGTTGCGTGTTGCAGGATGAGGAGCAGGTAGACTAGACGTCTAACAATCATTTATGATTAACATTACACTCCGAACTGCATGCTGGGCACTGCTGAGGTTTACATTGCATCGTAGACCTCAATCTGCCAAGACTGGATTGTGAATCTGTGATACAGACCCTCTCTACAGCTTCCTGAGCTGTGAAAGTCATCATCTGATCTATTTGTAGGTAGAGTAAAACCCCCAGTTTTTGGCCGGCCTCCAGAATCCGGACACTGCACTTACAAACTTGTATCACTTATCACAAGCCAGCAAATTCTACTCAGTACTGTCACAACACACGCATATCACATTGTTTCACATACTGGCACACTCGTTCACCACAGGAAAGTGCCTGAGTTACCTCAAAAAATCCATCCAAAATCCCAAATTTCACTGTCAAAAATGCAGAATCGGCGCAACTTTTCCAAAGCGTGTGCGAATTAGGTCCCATCTTAGGAATGAGGCTCGCCGAAAAAGCACTAAAAATTGAAAAATCACACCGTTCTGTTGCGAGATTTTTCACTTATCGCAAGGTCAGAGTGTGATGGTATCCTCAAGAACACTAAAGAAAAACAAAATCTCTGTACGTGCCGATGCAGTGAATAAATGTACAGGGGCTGAATGCAAGTGCCGAGTCACCAGAATTCAGACACAAACGGGTGCCACAACGTTCCCGATGCAACCTTGCGCCAACAAGGTATTGCGCGGTTTTTTTCATTTTTCAGCGGCCTTGTAAGCGTATTGACATTGAACGCGTGTTAGCGTGTGTCCGAATTTTGGAGAGGCTGTCCAAATTTTGGGCAATTGTCAAGATGATAATATTTGGGGACTTTGTGAAAGTTTTGATGTATTTAACAAAATCGATATTGGGAAAAGGTAGTTTGATATATATTTAACATACATTGTTATATATATATAATTTTGTATGAATATATGAGTTGAATGAATATTGCAGAAAGTGTACATGTAAACTGGTGGTTTTACTCTAGATGTGCGTGTTGAGTGGTAGTGGCGAGCTGTGGAAGTGTAAGGACTAAAAAACCTGTACCAATTGGAAGGTTTGACCTCCCATACCAAAATTCTAATATGCGCAAAAGCATAGTTCGTTAATGTAGTAGGCGCTTAAAGTGGCATGCGGCGCGCAGTGCTTAGGCCTATACAAGGGGATGGTTACTGAAGACTTTACAGTGCTCAATACAACACAGATAAATCTCCACTAAATGCCACTAAAAATGAGACGTTTTCACCAAGAAGTGCGAGATGTAATGAGCGTTGCGAGAGGCATATTCTCTATCACTTGAACAGAAACTCAGTGACTATATACATACATGTAGGCAGCTGTTTGTAAAATGAAAGAGAGGTCGGTGGTGAAGATTCTGTTTTCTTCGAAGGGGGCTATCTCCTGGATATCAAAAAACCTTAGTTTAGCTTCTTTCTTGCCCATTCAGCTGTCTATACATGTAAATTGTTCACAATGATTTAGGTCCTCAGAAATCCATTCCTTCTTCTCAGATGAGCATAGGTTGACAGACTGGTCTGTTACTACAAGTACATGTAGTCAAGACTTGTGTTGAAGCATATAATCTCATCACTGGTACAGTCATCTGGAAATCGAAACTGCATTATTACGCAATGTGACTTTGCTTGCTCTGCTTGAGAGAACAAAATTTCTCTCTCGTTCTCTCTCTCTCTCTCTCAAAAAAAGTGCATGACAGATGCACAGGAAATTCAAAATCTGAAGACAGAAGTAGTGCTGGGAAAACACAGCAAAGGAAAAGAAAAATTCGCGCCCGCTGAGGATATTTTTTTTTTTTTTGTTCTTTTTTTTTCTTCTTCTTTTTTTCCCCTTCCGAAGTTAATTTCATGTCAGTTGACATTGGTTTCTTTGACCTTGTGTACGTATTTTTTGAGGGTCCCATACCCTACAAGCTTTGCTTTTTAAGTGGGACCCTCCATTTCCATTCTAATCTTTGTATCAGGTATATACCTTAGAAACGAAATTCTGTTGTTACTCGTGACCATTTGTACGTTTTCTTTGAAATTGTTATAAATTTGTTCTGTAAATGTATTGTATATATTTTTTCTGTTTATTCAATGGAAATGGAAATAAAATTGAATTGAATTGAATTGAATTGATATTAGGTAATAATAATTTTAGGGGAAAATAATGGTTGTTTTATTTTAAGATATGGGCCCTTGACTTTGAAGCTGTGCATACAGTATCCAAAATTTAATGCTGGAAAAGTGTACTGTAGCTCCTTGAGGCAACTACATGGAAAGCAAATTAAAAAAACAACAACAAAAAACCACCTTTCTTTCGTAATTCTTAATGACGAGGACAGGTTCACATTCAATAGTACAAATGAAATATGAAATATTAAGTATTACTGAACCCAACAGATCTATTTTTCATGCAACAGAACTTGACAGTGATATAGGAAAGGAAAGGGGTGGCAGCACGGAGTGGAATGGAGAGCAGACGTCATATTGGTGTTGGAGGATAAATATCAACTGAGCAATTTTGTAATACGAACATGAAAAGAGAGAGAGAGAGAGATAGAACAGACTACTGCCAATCTAGCTCATTTCCAGCCATATTTTATTTATTTATTTATTTATTCATATTTTCTTTAAAAGCAGGGTTGTCTCATTCAGAGCCCCAATGGCCTGCTTTGCAAGGGAGCCCTGCATCAAATACAAAGGTTACAAAATCAAATACAGATTACAAATACAACTGTAATATCAAGTAACATACAAATAGAAAATACAATGAAAACATATGGAAATGTAATACGACGCAATACAAGTGGTGGTCATACGAAATAATAACTAAATCAAAAGATAGACTGGTGAAGCCAGAGGCGTTTCTTGAAAATTGGTAATGAAGGGGATGATTGAACGGAAATTGGTAATGAATTGAACATATTGCAAGCGGAGTATGAGAAGGAACGTTTCTTACTGTCTGTTTTTGGCTTAGGTAAATATAACTGATTTGTTGTGATTCCATCATTATAGTCCTATGTGTTCATACAGACTGTTATCTTGATCACTACCTAGATTTAATATGTACATCATCAAAATATCCTGAAAATTTCTTTTCAGTCTGTTCAGAACTTTTTGAGTCATTTCAATGCAAACAGACAAACAGCCATTGCTGGCAAAAACATAACCTTCTTGGCAGAGGTAATGATATGATTAGTGATGGTGGTGATAAATTATTATCTGATGATGCTGGTGTAAAGACAGCATGCTGAGCAGATGTTTCTTTCTGTAAATTTCCCTTCTCCCCTGTCATTCCTCTTCTTTCTCCTCCATGAATGATGAACAACAATGACAACAACAACAACAACAACAACAAAAGTTCCTTACGCTGCAACAAAAACGAACCATGTGCTAGCAACCAAGTTATTTATGTTGATTGTAAGTTGAAGGAAAGTGTTCAGTTGAAGGAAAATGTTCCTTATGAAGAATAACAAAAACGATGACAATTTAGGCAGCCATGGAAAACTTGAAATCAATGCTTTATGAAAGCGGAGTGACAGACAAAGGAATGAGACTAGTATTCTATTCCTTCAGGTTGTAGCCAGTCAGTAACCAGTTGTACCATGTCACTCATGGAAACCAGCTGCGAACAGTGATGAATGATTAGTCATTGATTTTCTGCACGTGTAAAACCGTTCACCATTATCATAAAGCAAGAAACGTGGCATGTTACAATAAGAGTACATTGATCTTGAAAGAAGTTCTTGTTTTGCTGACATGGCTTGCAGCGATTACTGTTGTGACAGACTTACTAATTTTGGCACAGGGGAAAGGAAATAAGGAATATTCACAAATGATGTTTACGAACCCATGGAAAGTGAATGCTCAAAGGCAATGCATGACATTTAATTGTCATACTGTAGATAATCATTGACTACCCAACAAATATGTTCTGCATTATGTACTATGTATTTGCTAGTACAAATGTATTAAAACACAAGAGCACTTTACGGAAGATGAAAGTACACATGTTCCAATGTACGGCAATGAAAGATTCCATAGCCACCCAACAGGCTTCGACGCATTTCTTTTCATGTCATTTCAGATAGCCAGCTTACTACGTGTCGTAGAATTGATATGAATCTTGAAAATACACACACACACACACACACACACACACACACACACAAATCATTGATCCTGACTGTTGATCCCTGGCAGTGATCTTGATCACGACTGAAATTAAATCTTCTTTTCCTTGTGTCACTAGGTTCCTGAAAATTTCATCCAAATCTATTCAACTTTTGAGTTATTTTGCAAATAGACAGACAGACAAACAGACAAACCAAAGCAGGCAAAAAAACGCAACCATCTTGGTGGAGGTAATGAGCATGCATTTCTTATTACTCCTCCGTTTGTCCATAACACGAGACTTGAGCCAAGGCGAGCGGCTGTCTGTCCAAATCCATACGAAATACAATATTGAATGATGTGTGTGTGGATCCTGAATACATCGTATACTGCCTCTTACATGTATATTTAATTGTGAGTGTGTGGTGTGTAGAGCCGTGGTGTTGTAATGTACTGTATTATGTATACATTGTACGTACAGGTGGTGAGTAACTTTTTTTGCATGTAAACTGCTGCTCCCTTCTCGCTCCTTTTTGGCCAGATACTGTGCTGGTACAGTAATCAGACAGTGAAACTGGTTGGGTACTAGTAGTCTGAACTGCAAGCTCATGTGTACACTACATTGTATTGTAGTCACCCTTGAAGGCAAGTTTTACACTTGTCTGTGATTGTTTCTTCAAGGGTGATACAGTACTCTCCGCATAATCGGGTGTCGCTTAAACGGGTACTTTAACCGTTTAATTGGGTAGTAATGTCAAAATCAGTTCCAATGCACATTAAATTTACTTGATAATCGGGTTGCCTCTCTGCATAAATGGGTAAATGATTTTCTTCTAATATAATTTCTACCCACATTTCATCGCAGATAAAACACTTTAAGAAATCATGAATGTCAATTTTTTTTCACGGGTAATCGTATTCTCTTTAATTTGCAAAGAAGACCAATCATTTGAGGAGTGATTAAACATGAGTTTTCTGAAGACATATTTGTCCGTAAAAAGAGTGTTAATTATTGCTCGTGACTCAGCAAGCGTAAGGTATGTATAATGTGCCGTGCAAGCATGCGTGTTCAAGCATACAGCGTTCTCTTTAATTTGCAAAGAAGACCAATCATTTGAGGAGTGATTAAACATGAGTTTTCTGAAGACATATTTGTCCGTAAAAAGAGTGTTAATTATTGCTCGTGACTCAGCAAGCGTAAGGTATGTATAATGTGCCGTGCAAGCATGCGTGTTCAAGCATACAGCGTAGGTGTTTGGTGCAGTGTACAATGCATGTATAATGTACATACACACATTGTATGTGTCAACTGTGAATGAATGAGACGTGTTCTTCTGTTAATCGGGTACTCCGCTTAATCGGGTAAGAAACGCTCTGCCCGAGCCTACCCAATTATGCGGAGAGTACTGTACAATACGCTCACGAGGACCCTGCAATAGCAGAGTACAAAAATGTAGCAAAGTTATAATTGATTGGTTGATACATACAATGTACAGTGTATTGGGACTTTGGCTGTACAGTGTACATTGTGTGCGACATGTAATATTTATGCAAATGCGTGCTTATTGAAGCATGTGCATACAGTACTCTCTGATAGATCACCTAATGTACTTTGTAGCCACATACAATTGTACATTCAGTACAGTAGTGCTTGCTTGTACTCCGTGCTCGAAATAAGATTTCTGAAGGTCAAGGCCATTTTAAAAGGGCACTTTACATTTGTAGCTTGAGGCAAAGTGGCCTTTGATACCCCAAAATTTCAAGGGGCATTACACAATTATTTGTATGGCCATTCGAAAAGGCATTACGACAACTTTTAAAGGGCAGCTCAGTTTAAAGTTCAGGGTTACTGTCAAACTTTTGGCATGCTTGAGTCCCAGTTCTAAGACCCAACTTGGATACATCAACATGTAGAGTACTTGTACATACATCTTAAAATGTACCAATATTGTCCCTTGCCTGGAACTCTTAATATTTCTTTTTGTTGTTTGTTTGGAAGAACATTGTACATGGTAATTACAATGTAGTTTCACATTTTCTTGACTTCCAGTGCAAAGTACAATGTACAATGTATATGTACACATTCCATTCTTACACATTATCTGTAAGACAGGGAGAGGCAGTTCTAGACTACAGTGTAATTTCAAGTTACCTCTTTGTTGTGGTTTGGAGAGTGCTTGTTGCTACAATGTCAGACTACAACATGTATGACTTTGTGGCATATACATGTTGTAAAGTTTTCTGTGCACAAATGTGCTAACAGGCAAATTTGCAGTCCTGGGCTGTGTACATGTAGATGTGTTGGGCAGGGAATAAAGATCGATTCTATGTTTTGGGCTACCATTCTTTCCCACACTACCTGGTTTTTCAAAGCTTATAGTGATGCTGAACTACAGAGCGTATCAAAAAAAAAAAAAGGGTAATCCAACTTTGGAGGGCTACCATTTCTTAATTGTCAGCTACAATAATGTGTATGAAGAGCACAATGTTGGTTTTGAGGAAAGAGGAACTCTTCCTCTTTCCATTGGTACATGTACCTAATTATGTTGACAATTGTCAAGCAGGACTGAGCACATGAACTTTATTTAAGACAACAATGACAAATTGCACTTTTTCCAAGTTTGCTTGTTATCGTGAAGGAACAATGTATGTCTCACTGCATGGATGAGATCTGTCAATGAAAGTTGCCAATAGGCCAGCCTGTACGAATGCAGGTTTGTGTTTAGCATTTGTGTTTAGGGTTTGTGTTTAGGTTGTCTCCTAACATTTTATGGTCCATAACCTTTAAAATGGCCTTTTGTCTGATAACTTGGTCGCTCCCACAGAGGCCAACCCATGCAGTCCATCTTTCTCTGTTCATATTCGACACATACATGTAGCTCCCAGTGACAAACCATGTCTTGAATATGAGGAAAGTACTGTACATGTAAAATGGATAATGGTTTCGCCTGATAATGGGAAGGACCAAGTTATCGACAACGTGGCCATGTTGAAGGTTATGAACCATAAAACGTTAGAAGAAACCCTATGTAAAACACGAATCTGCAGTCATGCAGGCTGGCCTGACGATTTGACCACTTTCATTGACAGATCTCATCCATGCAGTGAGACATTTATGCATTGCTCCTTCGCAATAACACGCAAACTTGGAAAAAAGTGCAATTTGTCATTGTTGTCTCTAAAGTTCATGTGTTCAGTCATGCATGACGTTTGTCAATATAATTAGATGTATCAATGAAAAGAGGAAGAGTTCCTCTTTCCTCACAACCAACATTGTGCTTTCCATAGCTGACAATTATAAAATAGTAGCCCTCCAAAATTTTTTTTGATACGCACTGTATATAAACTCTCATGTGCCTATGGACTTTATAAAGTGTTTTTTTTCCAACATTCAGTAAGCTAGTGTAATATGTATCTAAACTTGGCCTTGATGTAAATGAGCACGGCCGCTCCCTACATGTAACCCAACCCTAAGTTTCCATTCAAGATATGTAGGAATTGGAAGTAGCCGTGAAATTTATTTGAAGAGTTCCTTCTTCCTCTTTCCTGATTTGTTTAACTTTACAGTATCCCCCCATGTCATTGTGTTCAATACTGAATACAGATGTACAGTGTACATGTATGATGGCTTCCGATATTTGTATCACATAATGTGTGAATCTTTTGTCATAAGTTAGATATTGTTTGGGTTTGGATTTACATGTAGGGCCTATACTACATGTATGTACAAATTGACTGTACCTGTAGTGAAGTGTCCTACATACAGTACATACAACTTGTAGTCGTGTACATACAATGTACTTTATACATTTGTACACTGTAATGTATCTTATTTTGCTTATCATCTACAATGTATTTGTACAGTGGATAGCAATACAGTACATGTGTTATGGATCACACATTGTATTTGTACTTGTTTGGCAGTGCAGCCCCTCATTCACTTGAATGAAGAGTGGGATACTGAGGTCAGGTGTACATGTAGTGCTGGACTTTGAACCCTCTGCACAGTGTGGAATGTTGTGAGGACGCTAGCCTCCATTGGCAGGACGTACAAATGTACTGTACAGCAGAGCCATACATATCATTGTAGATCACGTGCCAGTTTATAAAACCACTGCACTTCCATACATTGTAGAGTCAGGGCCAAAAGCTGTTCAGCACAATTCCTGTGTTCGGTTGGTTTGTTTGATATGTACAGTGTATGTCTGCTTGTGCATTATTTGTTGTGTTTGTGTCGTGTTGGGCTCCTTCAGACTCCCACACGTTTCTGGGAGCAGACATTATTGTACCAGTTTGTTAATTTTTCTTCTTTGTAGTGATCATGAGAAACTGATGAAAAGAAAATAGTAAAACAACAACAATGTCACTTAGTCTGCTCACTTGGGAAATCTGGTTAATATCACAATTATTTCTTTCAACCTGTTTCTTTGCCTTATTGCAATACCTTTCTTTATTGGTACCGTACTTTGATTTATCGTCAATGTACTGCAGACCATGAAACAAGATGGTGTTTGTTCTCAAAAGAACTGTTTTCTTGGAAAGGTGATTGAACAAATCCGATCTACTTTGCAGCTGGAGAACACATTTGATATCAGGCAAAAACAAGTTTTTTTTTTTCACAAATCTTATAGGCCTAATGAAACTCAAGGGATTGGGTAAAGGGACTGTACAGTTCTGGTTGAGGTGAGGATTTAGCTTTTAACATTTTGCGAGATATTCAGAAACCACTACAAAGTGTATATGAGATGTCAAAGATCATGCAATTCTAATTAGGGGTATCAAAAGTTTATTTGATGAAAATCAGTTTTGAAATGGCTGAGATATCCAAAAACAGGGTGAAACAAAGAGATCCTAATAAAAGGCGTGGCCTGTCGCCTTTTATCAATTATCACTTTTTTTGATATCTCAGCCATTTGAAAGCCAATTTTCATTAAATAAATGTTGAATCCTTCTTAAAATTACATGCTCTTTCATATTTCATAAGAGGTTTCTCATTATCTCACTTAGGAATGAACACCTGAATCCCCACCTCAACCAGTACTGGATACAGTCCCTTTTAATACTGAGGACCATTATTTGAAAGACAACCATTTGGATCGTGTATTGGTTGATTAATTTCTGTAACGCATGGGACCAAAAAAAGTACTGAGCACTTTTTCAAACTGTACCTTTGGTTTCAAAACTCTCTGAATTTAAAAGCAAATCATAATTTGCTTGGTTACATTTTTTTTTTTTTTTTTTGCACATCTTATCAATATTAAAGTTAAACGTAAAGTTTCATGCAATTTGTCAATACAACTTTCTGGTTTGTTGCAAGATCAAGTGTACAAAAATGTGTTCAAAGGTAACGCATGGAACACATGATGGGACAATTTCCCTGAATGCAGTGTTTTATACATTGTACTTGTTGTGTACAACTGAATATTGAGTGCAGAACATCTTGCTTGCAAATTTTCTTGTGAAAAACTGTTGAATTAAATGGAATGAAATAAGCAGCACCTACAATGTACATGAACTTGCCACAAAATCTATTCAAAACTTTTTTTTGTCTTTTTTTAACAGTGTATAAAATGGATGGCAGTGATGAACTGTAACCCCCCCCCAAAAAAAATAAATAAATAAAATAAATAAATGAATGAAATAAAATACCAAAAAAAAAAATTGAAGTTTTGCTTTCAGTTAAGGGAAAATTTTAAAAGGATACTGTGATTAATGATATTGTATTCTTTCCCCATGGGCGTCACCAGGGGGGGTGCGTTGGGTGCGAACGCACCCCCCTTCAGACCCTAAAAAAAAAAAAAAAAAAAAAAAAACTTCAGTCTGCGAGCGACCTCAACGCCGGACACTAAATGATTATTATTTTTTTTTTATTTTTTTATTTTTTTGAAATTTTGCATTGGGGACAAAAAAAAAAAAAAAAAGAAAAAATCGTGGGCAAAAGCAATTCGCACCCCTGGTTCTGGCAGCACTGATTTTATACATAATTATCTAATAGTGCAAGTGTATTCTATACAGTGTTGACTATATACATAGATTTTGGACATCCTTCCCATACTTGGTCACTTCGACGCCACCTCGCTGGTCATACCTCCCCCAGTCATGAACATAAACCGACACCCTTGACTACCAGTGGCGGATCCAGGGGGAGGGGCGCACCGGGCGTCCCCCCCCCCCCCCCGCCCCCTCTTAATTTCCAAAGCGAAAAAGTATAGCTACAAACGGCAGTTTTTGGACTGTAAAATGTCAAAATTTTCAAGCTCGCTCGCTGGCATTTAGTCGTAATGCCATTCTCCTGGAGTTGCTGCCAGTAATTGCCGGCAGTTCCACCCGGTACGCCCCCCCCCCTTACTGCAAAAAATATAGCTACAAACGGCAGTTTTGGGACTGTAAAATGTCACAATTTTCAAGCTCGCTCGCTCCGCTCGCTCGCATTTGAATTCTCCTAATATTGCTGCCAGTAATTGCCAGCAGTTGCGCCCGGTGCGCCCCTCAATTTCGAAAGCAAAAAAAGATATAGCATCAAACTGCAGTTTTGGGACTGTAAAATGTCAAAATTGTCAAGCTCGCTCGCATTTAATCTTTATGCAGTTCCCTTGATGTTACTGCCAGTAATCGTCCAGTTGCGCCCGGTGCGCCCCCCCCCCTTAATTTCCAAAGCGAAAAAATATAGCTACAAACGGCAGTTTTTCTACTGTAAAATATCAAAATTTTCAAGCTCGCTCTCTTCCCTCGCTCGCATTTAATCTTTATGCAATCCCCCTGATGTTACTGCCAGTAATTGTCTGCAGTTGCGCCCGGTGCGCCCCCCCCTTAATTTCCAAAGCGAAAAAATATAGCTACAAACGGCAGTTTTTCTACTGTAAAATATCAAAATTTTCAAGCTCGCTCTCTTCCCTCGCTCCCATTTAATCTTTATGCAATTCCCCTGATGTTACTGCCAGTAATTGTCTGCAGTTGCGCCCGTCGCACTCCCCCCCCCCTTAATTTCCAAAGCGAAAAAATGTAGCTACAAACGGCAGTTTTTCTACTGTAAAATGTCAAAATTTTCAAGCTCGCTCTCTTCGCTCGCTCGCATTGAATCGATATGCAATTCACCTGATGTTGCTGCCAGTAATTGCCAGCAGTTGCGGCCGGTGGCATGCGCTCCACCCCCCCCCCCCTTTAATTTCCAAAGCGAAAAAAATATGGATAAGAACGGCAGTTTTTGGACTGTAAAATGTAAAATTTTCAAGCTCGCTCGCATTTAATCGTTATGCAATTCCCCTGATGTTGCTGCCAGTAATTGCCAGCAGTTCCGCCCGGTGCGCCCCCTCCCTTAATTTCCAAGGCGAAAAAATATGGCTAAGAACGGCAGTTTTTGGACTGTAAAAATGGAATGTAAAATTTTCAAGCTCGCTCTCTTCGCTCGCTCGCATTTAACCTTTATGCAATTCCCCTGATGTTACTGCCAGTAATTGTCTGCAGTTGCGCCCGTTGCGCCCCCCCCTTAATTTCCAAAGCGAAAAAAATATAGCTACAAACGGCAGTTTTTCTACTGTAAAATGTCAAAATTTTCAAGCTCGCTCTCTTCGCTCGCTCGCATTGAATCGTCATGCAATTCACCTGATGTTGCTGCCAGTAATTGCCAGCAGTTGCGCCCGGTGGCATGCGCTCCACCCCCCCCCCCCCTTGATTTCCAAAGCGAAAAAATATGGCTAAGAACGGCAGTTTTTGGACTGTAAAATGTAAAATTTTCAAGCTCGTTCGCATTTAATCGTTATGCATTTCACCTGATGTTGCTGCCAGTAATTGTCAGCAGTCCCGCCCGGTGCGCCCCCCCCCCTAATTTCCAAAGCGAAAAAATATGGCTAAGAACGGCAGTTTTTGGACTGCAAAATGTAAAATTTTCAAGCTCGCTCTCTTCGCTCGCTCGCATTTAATCTTTATGCAATTCACCTGATGTTACTGCAAGTAATTGTCAGCAATTCCGCCCGTTGCGCCCCCCCCCCTCCCTTGATTTCCAAAGCGAACGAAAAAATATGGCTAAGAACGGCAGCTTTTGGACTGTAAAATGTAAAATTTTCAAGCTCGCTCTCTTCGCTCGCTCGCATTTAATCTTTATGCAATTCCCCTGATGTTACTGTCAGTAATTGTCTGCAGTTGCGCCCGGTGCGCCCCCCCCCTTAATTTCCAAAGCGAAAAAATATACAGTGTAGCTACAAACGGCAGTTTTTCTACTGTAAAATGTCAAAATTTTCAAGCTCGCTCTCTTCGCTCGCTCGCATTGAATCGTCATGCAATTCACCTGATGTTGCTGCCAGTAATTGCCAGCAGTTGCGCCCGGTGGCATGCGTTCCACCCCCCCCCCCCCTCTTAATTTCCAAAGCGAAAAAATATGGCTAAGAATGGCAGTTTTTGGACTGCAAAATGTAAAATTTTCAAGCTCGCTCTCTTCGCTCGCTCGCATTTAATCTTTATGCAATTCACCTGATGTTACTGCAAGTAATTGTCAGCAATTCCGCCCGTTGCGCCCCCCCCCTCCCTTGATTTCCAAAGCGAACGAAAAAATATGGCTAAGAACGGCAGCTTTTGGACTGTAAAATGTAAAATTTTCAAGCTCGCTCTCTTCGCTCGCTCGCATTTAATCTTTATGCAATTCCCCTGATGTTACTGTCAGTAATTGTCTGCAGTTGCGCCCGGTGCGCCCCCCCCCCCTTAATTTCCAAAGCGAAAAAATATACAGTGTAGCTACAAACGGCAGTTTTTCTACTGTAAAATGTCAAAATTTTCAAGCTCGCTCTCTTCGCTCGCTCGCATTGAATCGTCATGCAATTCACCTGATGTTGCTGCCAGTAATTGCCAGCAGTTGCGCCCGGTGGCATGCGTTCCACCCCCCCCCCCTCTTAATTTCCAAAGCGAAAAAATATGGCTAAGAACGGCAGTTTTTGGACTGTAAAATGTAAAATTTTCAAGCTCGTTCGCATTTAATCGTTATACATTTCACCTGATGTTGCTGCCAGTAATTGTCAGCAGTTCCGCCCGGTGCGCCCCCTCCCCCTAATTTCCAAAGCGAAAAAATATGGCTAAGAACGGCAGTTTTTGGACTGCAAAATGTAAAATTTTCAAGCTCGCTCTCTTCGCTCGCTCGCATTTAATCGTTATGCAATTCACCTGATGTTACTGCAAGTAATTGTCAGCAATTCCGCCCGTTGCGCCCCCCCCCCTTGATTTCCAAAGCGAAAAAAATATGGCCAAGAACGACAGCTTTTGGACTGTAAAATGCAAATTTTTTTTATGCTCGCTCGCATTGAATCGTTATGCAATTCACCTGATGTTGCTGACAGTAATTGCCAGCAGTTCCGCCCGGTGCCCCCCCCCCCTCCCTTTATTTCCAAAGCGAAAAAATATAGCAACAAACGGCAGGGTTTTTTTTTTTTTTACTGTAAAATGTCAAAATATTAAAGCTCACTCGCTCCGCTCACTCGCATTTAATTGTTATGCCTTTCTCCTGATGTTGCTGCCAGTAATTGCCGGCAGCTGCGCCCGGTGCGCCCTCCCCCCTTTATTTCCAAAGCGAAAAATATAGCTCCAAATGGTAGTTTTTTTTTTACTGTAAAAGATGAAATCCTAGCGACGCCGGTGCCCTTTCCCCGCTTGGTTTCCCTCAACGACAGTAAAAGTCTAGGGATTGAGAGCTTCCTATATTCCAAATGTCTGTCCAAAAAAAAATCTTGTTACATTAGGGTCAAAACGCACCCCCCTCGAAAAAAAGCTGGTGACGCCCCTGTTTCCCTTCGTCAGAATTTGAAAAAAAAAAGTACCAGTACATGTACTTTGTATTCATTTTGTTAAGGATGAGGACATACAATATGTAACCATCTTCTTTTTCTTTCCATCCAGTATGTCCATACCAAATCATTGGAAATGTAATGTAAAATGTGCATTTGAACACGGCAAAAAGCAACGGTAGCGTTATACATTGTACATAGTGTAGGCCAAAGTCCATACCATAGAAGAAATGTAGAACACGCTTCATGTACACTGTACATGTGTACATGTCATTGGAGAAGTGTTTGTAATATTGGGGTGATTCTAAAAATGTACACGTGTAGAAAGGTCAAGCTTTTACTTCAGTGTGTCCCTCTGGGCTTGTGTTGGCTCTTCACATGTTTTGCAGTTAAAGTTAATGCATGGACTGCGGAAGAAAAGTGGCAAAATTTGCATACATCACTCTCTTCTGTCGCTCACTAGAATCCCTCAAGGGCCAATTCCAGAGCATTTGTAGACAGTTGGAGGCAGGGGGCTGTATTAAAGGAACGAGAGATGCAGCAAGATTAAATGGTCTTTAATGGGTTAATTGACTGGGCTGTGACCCGTACCATATTTCAGAGTACCATTAATTTCTAAGTTTTTGATTGTCGCGAATCTTACAAGTGTACATGTGTACGTATGCAATTTGACATTCTTTGAGTGTGAAGTGACCATATTATATTGTGCTGTCTAAATAATGATAATGACATTGCATTCCATGCATTCTTGTAAACAATGGCATTCAAAGCTGTGGTACTTGCTTGTACTGTACATGTACACAGACACTGGGGAGTATTGAAAGAATTTTTACAATATGAGTACAGGTGCAACGTGAAGTAGCCATTTGCTCTAGTGTGGTAGATTGAGATTTCCATTGTGGCATTGTTTTTCCCTATTAGAAGGTAATATCTTTGTGTTTACGTGTGCACTACCCCAAATAGCCTATTAAAAACGTTAACACCACTTCACACAAGAATTACATGTTTTTATCAAAAGACGTCAAATTGGTTGAAGTGATGTGTTGCATCAAAAGCAAATTTCTGATGACTTTGACAACAAGGTATTAGATTTCTGTTTGCAGACCTTATAATGTGGTGTAAAAGGGTTTGCAAAAAAAAAAAGAGGGAAAGAAAATGACTGAACTTGAGCAAAAACGACTTTTATGCAACTAAAACATCGTGAACATCATGCCTGTAGCATTATTGCCTCGTTTTACAAAAAGTACATCAATTGCTGTCTTTTGTTTTGTAAGTGCTGCTCATGTACATGTAGTGTAGATATCATGTTTTAATCAGTTTGAAATCCTTTGATCCTGCCTCCCCACATGTGAGGGAAACTTGCACAATTTTTCTGGGAATTCCCCCATGTCCTTCATCAGCCTTGCACAGAGGGGATTTACATGTACAGTACTGTACAATGTATCCCTGGCTGCAATCCTAGCTTTATATACAGACTGCACCAACCTGTGCAGCGGACTCAGCTGCGCTATAAATGTACAGCATCTATATGTAGGTACTTTCGCACTCCAGGTTTGTGTGGCATGCACCGCTTGACACGGTAATTGTCCTATTCTCAAGCAAGATATTAATGGAGATGAGCGGTGTCGTCAACAGCGGATAATTGCTTCATAAGTGCCTGAGTACTTGTGGTTGCAGTGGATGCCGCTTTCTGATCTACTCATACGATGTACATGTTTCCCTTGTAACAATCAAATTACCAATGTACATGGACACACTACTTTCAATCTACACATGTACATATGTATACAAAGTGCACATTCAGGCTTGTACATGTACGTAACATGCAGCACTTTATACATACACAAATTGATTGCAGTTTCTATAGCAACTGCAGTGATGAGATGCTAGGGGTTTTTTATGCTACAAAGTGTGTACCATTGAATTCTGCATGCTTCCTACAATTGTAATATCCATTTTGTACAGTGTAACACATGGGGTCTTTGCCTTTCTCTTGTGCTGATACTTGTACTTGTGTACATGTATTTTATAATTTCTTAATCTATATTTTGTATATTATTAGTGTACATACCTGCTTACAACATTAAGATATTGACTGCAGTTTTTATAGCAACTGCAGTGATGAGACACCGAGGGCATTTTGTGCTGCCGTAGAATTCTACCTCCTTTGTCATTTCAAGGAGGTACACATTTGTATACCTCCGTGGTAATTTACTGGAATGAATATGTACTAAAAAGTGTCTTTTGCCATTCTATTAAGTGCTGAAATGTTGAGTAGGGCCTATACTTGTACCTACAGATGTACATTTTTGTATACTCTCTCAAATGCACTGCAGTATTGTGCTGTCAATGTCATGTGATCTGGGCCAAGTTGCAAGAAAGTTGCAATCAATTGCAAATAATTGCTAATTTTGAAACAACCATTCTGATTGGCTCAGGGTCTGCCCTATTAAGAAGACATGCATGCGACAATGATTTTGATTGGCCAGTGACAATCAGTTGCAAGTTGCGTTTAAACGCAAAGTTTCTAGCAACGGGGCCCTGTCATTACAAAGCCCAATAGAGTCTCCAAACAATTTACTTCCTGATTTTTATTTCTAAATTCCCAAACTTAAAAGCTTTCCAGTGATGTTTAGATGTATGGACAATGTACGTACACACCCCTCTGTATTTTCGAAAGGCAGTACTAAAAAACTTTCCGCCAGATGAATAAGATTTTTTTAGGAAATCAGCACTGAAGTTACATGTAAGTTGCAGGTTAGCATACATTGTAGGAACTTGCATTGTTATTGTTACGAGGCATTTCTGCATGGGCCAATATATATTAAATACCACAGGTTATGACATTTACCAAAGTACATGCTTCATAAAATCATAAACATTGAACAAATCAAACATTCTTAGACTTTAAAATCCAGACAGGAGGAAGTTGGGATATTAAAATTGTTCATTATTTGAGACAATGGCCAAATTTCTCATTATCAAGCTCGATCACCTAATTTTACAATCATCACTTTTGTCATGTCTGTTCATCTATCAGGCTAACGTACATTTTGAACACCTTAAAGGGGAAATCCATCCCAATATAAGGTACAGTTGAACCTCTCTTATCCGGCCTCCCTTTATCCGGATCTCTCTATTATACGGACGCAATCTCGCCGTGATTTTTTTTTTAATAATTACGGGAGGAAAGGGGGATTCCCAACTCCTTGAGATCTCCTACACAAACACAATGAATTACATATACTTGATAAATTTCTTAATAATTATTTAGGTAAATCATCCCAAGAATTTATAAAAGAAAATGATTTCATTCTTGCAAACACGAACCTCTATTTTGGGGTCTGTTACTGAGTGTAACAATGAAAAGGTTGCAGTATACACATTACTACATGTGGTACTACAATGGGCTACATCAGTACATGTGTATATGTACATGTATAAAGCATTGAGTCTCCCGTATCCGGCCAAATCCCTTATCCGGATGAGCCCCGGCCCCGACTTGTCCGGGTACGAGAGGTTCAACTGTAGTCTGATAAGAAAGAATGAAATATTACGAGTTCAACGGTATAAATTTGATCTAAATCGGATGACAAATAAGGAAGTTAAATTATGACATTTTGAAATTTCACTATTTTTGGGGGAAACAATTCTTGAACACTCAATATGAATTATCATATGCAAATGGCAAAGTGAGCATGTCATTCCCTCACAACTTGCCATACATATATATTGTCCATAAAATTGTGAAATTTCCTGTTTTTCATTCAAACGCAATTATGCCCGAGGCTTAAATCCTCATACATTGTACATGTCTATTCTGATTACTATTCTGAAGTTATTCAATTGATCAGGAATAACGTCATGTTTCAGACTTCAATGACAGAAACATTGAATTTTCATCATTTTTTGTACACGATCAGTGCAAAATTGTGAGGGTATGACATGGTTAGGTTACTCATTTGCATTCATTCATACCCACTGTACAAGAACTATTTTGGAGAAATTATCAAAACTTCAAAATTTCATAACTTCCTTATTTTTCATCCGATTTCAGTCATATTTCTACCGTTGTACTCGTAAAATTTTACTCTTTTTTTTATCAGACTAACTTATATTTTGACTGAATTTCCTCTTTAAAGGGTGTGTACAGCTCTGGTTGAGGTGAGGATTTAGCTTTTAACATTTTGCAAGATATTCAGAAACCACTTTATGAGATGTCAAAGAGCATGCAATTCTAAGGGGTATCAGAAGTTTATTTGATGAAAATCGGTTTTGAAATGGCTGAGATATCCAAAAACAAGGTGAAACAAAGAGATCCTAATAAAAGGTGTGGCCTGTCGCCTTTTATTATTATCACTTTTTTGGATATCTCAGCCATTTAAAAACCAATTTTCATCAAATAAACGTTGAATCCTTCTTAGCATTACATGATCTTTCATATTTCATAAGAGGTTTCTCATTATCTCATAGGAATGTTACAAACCTGAATCCCCACCTCAACCAGAACTGTACAGTCCCTTTTAATGCTGATGCTGCAGCAAAAAAAAAAAATGGAAGGGAAGTGATGTGAAGCCCATTGCATCAGCATGAGGTCCTTGTGAGATTTGCTGTTATGATTGTCAATTTGTGATTCAGGAAAAAGTTTAACAGGTGCACCACTGAGGTTGTTGTTGTTGTTGGTGTTGTTGTTGTTGTTGTTTTACAAAAGGTGAACTCATTTCTATACTGTATGTACACAAGCAAATGAGGATTGCTGTAGAAGTCACTTCCAGGAAACAGACTTTATTGGCATCCATGTACACTGTAATGACACTTACAATCTGTTGCCTCCAAGATACAAGTATAATTCCCCCCAAATTTCACATAATATCTCAGAAGCATTGGGTTGACTACCAGAGTCTGTAGTTTGCCAAAGATTTCACTAACTTGTCCTATTTGTCTTTTCCATGGAAACATGCTGCATGAAATTTACCTGTTTTGAGGGCTTTCCTTTGAATTTACGCCTGTTTTGTTATGGTACCTTTAAAAAGAGTTGTTCCCCCCCCCCCCCCCCCCCCCCCCGGGTTGCTGTACTGTTTGTCTCAATGAATAATTGCAGCACACTGCAGACACCAATGCACAATTGATATGGTGACGTTTGTGATGTCTGTTGTGGTTTATTCAGTCATCTGTTTTGATCTTTTAATTTTGCAAGCCGACGAATATGGTTGAAATGTGTGTGTGTGTGTGTGTGTGCGTGTCAGTCTACAATGTGTACATTGTATGTGTTGAATGTAAAGTTACATACGTATTTCGGGACACGCACCGATTGCTTTTTTTTTGGGGGGGGGGTTTCTATTCATACATTGCTGATTGTACATGGGTGTACAACACTTGTACATGTATATTGTGTTTATACATTCAAGATGAATGTTTTTTGTTATGTGAAATAATAGAAATCAAATAAAGATTACTGAAAAAAAGTGTGTGTGTTTGTACAGTATGCAGTTTATGCATGGGAAGAACAAAGAAGACATGCAGTTGTAGAGCTGTATTTGCACTGTGGGCTGGTCCATTCAATTTTCATACAGAATGGGAAGTTCTTCACACTTCAGTGTAATTGTATCTCCACATGTAGCCTTCATGTGAACAAAAACTATATTGATATCAAGGTACCAGTGCAAGTTGCACTTTATAACATGTAGTGTTTGACAGATATTGACATTGTATTGACATTGATATCAAGTTGTGTACTGTGATATTTGTGGTACGCTGTGTATGTGATAACAAATTACTAATTACAAAGTCGTTTGTGTCATCAAATGTCTTATTTTCCATATACATTGTATGAGCAGCTTTTCTTGTAAAGTGAGGACTTGATCATCTGTAATCAAGTGTAGGAGTATTTTCTTTATTGTGTGATTATTTTTCTTTTTCTCTGCATGAGCACATACAAATGTACAGTATTTCGGCTATTATTACTGCACAAAGATGGCAAATTGAGCATGAAATTCTTGTTTCTTGTTACCCTGATACAGTATGGCTCTTGTTGAAGAAGATGTTCAACTATTGCGACAGCGCTTTTCACAGTTACCAGAACCAGTTTTCAACGAATGCCTTAGAACTGTGAGTTTCTTTACACACATTTCATGTTATTTGTCAAGTAATCACTTGTTAATATACAAATGGTACAATATCTCATCTTTGTATGGAATACTAGTATAATTTATATGTGACTCTGCACCTCAAAACAAACAAAAAGTCGCCAGACATAAATTTTTAACTAAGACCATATTCTAAAAGAGCAGACTTTAAGCTTTAAAATGATGTATAACTCAAATCAAATGGACTCTCCTAACCTATCTAAATATTGGAAAGAAAGCACAAACTTAGGAAAAGTGTGAACTGAGAAAAGAGGCTCTGAAGTACCGTGTCTATTCAAGCGCTTAATCTTTACCAAACCGTGCTGGCTGTGCGATGAATGGGATAAAAAACAGGAAGTAAACCACCAGGGTAACAACATTGAAGGGATTATCAGATTAAACTGAAATTAAGCGTGCCTCATTAACACATTCTGTCCATAATTAATGCCAACTTTCAAAGCAGTAGCACTATCCTTTCAAAAGTTAGTAGAGTTGAAAGTGAAGAGTATGGACAAGGTTTTTCAGAAATGAAAAAGGGATTCTAAAGACACACCTAATCACACTATTCTACCAAAAATGTTCGAGACAAACTGCTAAAAAACCACACTTTCCTGCCCGTTTTATGATACCAAATTTTAGCATAATGTAAAAGAAGACCCGCTCTCTCAGAAAATATGAAAAAGTCAAGTTCGGCTAGGTTGACCCATTTCACTTACACTGTATTTTCAGTCCTTACGCAAAATCAGTGTGTGCGACTTTATGTTCGTTTTGAGGTACACGGTCACATATATACAATATCTCACCTTTGTATTGATGCTTGTCTTTCTTTAGAAGTACATACAGTATGCTCAATTCATGCATTTTTGTTGTCCATTGTATGTGAGAACAAATCTGACTAGGAGAGTGAAGCCTTGGGCAATTAGCAATACACTGTGTACAGTACAACGTGTTTGCAGGGTGGTCCACGAGGGGTTTTAGCATGTCGCTGCAACATGCTAAAATTCTTGTGCAACATCCTAAAAATCCAGCAACATGCTATGCAACATCCTCAAGAATTTGCAACAAGCTCAAAGTAAAAGTATTCAAAAATGTGCAAAACATGTGCATAACATATTAACATCAAACTACCAGGTACTTTAGATATTTGTGTGCAAAACATGAGAGAGAACATTGAATGTAAGCAGCACAAAGAGAGATAAGCAGCAAAATATTGCGTACTACGTACTCATCGTGTGCGCTCCGCGCATATTCAATTTCTGCAATATTCTCAGATTCTGAGCTTGCAACATGCTAAAATTTCAAGTTTTGGACCACCCTGGTGTTTGCACAATATGGAGTGCAAGAACTACAATTCACACTCCGACCTCTGTTAATCCAGCCATGTCAGGACCAGCGCCCATCTCGATATAAAGAGCAATTTGGCCAGAGATGGAAGAAAAATTGTTTATGTACTGTACATACAATGTACATGTACAAGTGTACAAATTGTACTTGAAGTAGGCTGCAGACCCAGTGCTATTATGAGAAATATCAGTAGTGAACACTGCAACAGTAGCGTACACTATGCTGGCCTACTTTGTAATCAAATTGAAATATTTTACTGTAGAATTCATAACATTTTTCTATAAGGAATATAAGATTGCCTGAATTTTGTAGGAGTTTTCAGTGTGTGTGAAATCTTTTTTTTTTTTTTGGTTGTATTCACTGCTCAGATATGTCAGGATACTGTATTAAAAAAACATGATATACTATTTGCAGCATGAAAATTTCGTAAATTGGAGCCGACGCCCTTTCTCGCGGCATGAAATTTTCGCAAATTGCCACTGGCGTCCAATGCTTATTAACAAAATGTAGGTAAGGACTTTCCATGCATTTTAATTTCGTGAAAGTCGCCACTCGCGAAATTCGCGAAAGTTGCCGCTCACGAAATTCACGAAATTAAAATGCATGCGAACATTCCTCATTTTACAGTAATAGAAAACTCAGAATAAGAGAGGGCTGGATAATTGAGGTCGGATTTACTGTACATCTCTGGCCAGTTTGTTTGTGTACTTTCACAATGGTATTAGCTTATCGCCCTGCAGTGTATGAACATGACCCTTTGTGCTATAGATAGGGAGAGGAATAAATACAAATGCTCGATAGTAAAAGATGATTATCTTTCACTGGACTGTATCTTAAAGACAAGAGGACAAGTGTGAACACAGTATGAGAGAGACAGAAAATGAAACACTTTTTACAAATTGTAGTCAGAAACAGAAACCAATCATGACATGCTGCATTCTGTACTACTCTGTACATTATATGTGTTCAGTGTCTCGGCCACTTAATATTTGCACTTTGATTTCAGGCATGGCTTTTGGTGTGTAAAACACAATGAAATATATTGGTAGGGGAATTAGTTGGTACATCCTGTAGTTCATAATAGAAGTGGTACTTGTCATATGTATGGTTCAATGGACTTCATGCCTAGTGATTGCCAGACAGGGTTATGTAAGGAGAGGGAGAAGATGAAAAGAGCATATACATGTACAAAATGTACAACACTAAAAATGTTGATATACAGTCAAGTACTGTATACGCCATATATTTCGCGAGTCTAAATTTTCGCGAATCCAGAATTCCCAACAATTTCGCGAGTGGTTAAATTCGCGATCGTGGAGTCCTGTACTGAACGGAGAAGTGTACACACGTACGTCACATTCACATTGGGATCAGAGTCAATATTTTCGTGTGTCTTTAAAGGACAAGTTCACCTTCATACACATAAGGATTGAGAGAATGCAACAATATTAGTAGAACACATCAGTGAAAGTTTGAGAAAAATTGGACAATCGATGCAAAAGTTATGAATTTTTAAAATTTTTGTGTTGGAACCGCTGGATGAGGAGACTACTAAAGCTTGTGAGTCATATGCGTACAACAGTATAAAGAAAATGTAAAAGAAAATTCAACATATTTTCACTTTTCTCGCATAATAAAAGAGCACTTGACTTGCCTCTTTCTAAAGGCAGGGGGAATAATATTACCCATAACATTTGTCGGTAACGAGTCAGGGGAATGTGTACTTTTTTCAAAAGATAAAATTTTGTGAAATTCTCTTTATATTTTCCTTATATTGTTGTACGCATGTGACATCTCAGTTATTCGTACACTGCAGTAGTCTTCTCATCCAGCGGTTACTGCACAAAAACTTCAAAAATTCATAACTTTTGAACGGATTGTCTGATTTTCCCCAAACTTTCAATGATGTGTTCTACTAATATTGCTACATTCTCTCAATCCTTATGTTTATGAAGGTGAACTTGTCCTTTAATTTCACCTGATAACACCTGATAATAGCACCTGACTTGCGAAATTCGCGAAAATAAAAACCTCGCGAAATATTTGGCGTATACAGTACTTCATATCTTTGTAGCTTTGGAAATCCAGTGGAAAATGTCTGTGTTTGCATCTTTCAAATTGAATCCATGGTGTTATCATGACCCCTCTCCTTTTTTGTACTGTAGCTTATTAAAATTATATCTCCCAGCCATTTTGGTAATTGGTCACAATATGTATCACTGTATGCAGTTTGAAATTTCACCTTCATACATTTTTTAGGAGCCTGTAGAGCGAGTAAAATTTCTTATTTCTTATTTTCTCTATTTTCGGTGCATAATGTTGAAGACATGTGAAAGAGAGATGACATTGTGAAATGAAAATTATTCCATCAATACACATGTATGTCACGTTGGCTTTTAAACCCTTTCTTTTTTGTGATTTGATGACATTTGATGATATTTTGTGTTTATTCGTGCACATGATAAAAAGGGACTATATGAATGTGTCAAAAGCTTCATTACAATGCCCATGTTGCTCTTCTTCAATCACATTCAGAATCCCACTAACCTCGACCAGTGCATGAGTCAGCTTTACCAGCAAAGTCTGGTGGCAGCACAGCCATATCCCATGTGTGGTGCGTCCGCCGGAATGGATCCGGCCCACCGCCATCAGCAGCCCATAGATACAGGATCGGACACCAACTCCTTGGTGTCCACGCAAAACAGCGACGGCTGGGTGCGAGTCGACTGGCCTACCACAATGCATCCTGGAGGCGACACCACCGTAAACCATCCGCATCCCTCCAATAGGACGCCAGAGGCCGCAGAGCCGTCGTCGGGATGGCAGGGTTACCGACAGTTGTATCATTACCCACCGCCCATGCAAGTGTCAAAATTATCTGTAAACTTGCGCGGCGAGGGCAGGAACCCTTCCTCGAACACAGCACAGGCTCAATCTTTAGACACTTCACCTGTGAGAACTTATGGGAGGGGCAGTGGCAATACAACGCCAGGCACCCCGGACAGTAGTGGCCTAGACAGGAGTATAAGCTTGCACGGTGTGTCGCCCCCTATGGATAGGTCCCCTTCGCCCTCTATTAACCCGTTCTTCCCAGGCCCACCCATAAATGACTATGCTCTACGTGCCTCACAGTCAAACGGACGATTGGATTTTCAGGAGGGGCGGTCATCCCCAGGTGTCGCCTACCTGGCCCAGAATAGTGCCTCGTCGCGACCTGGTCACGGCATGCTCACCACCTCACCCAGTACTCTTGCTCCTGCTGCTTACAACTCAAATAGCGTTGGCGTTCTGCCCACAGCAGCCGTCGTGCAGCCGAATGTGGTGTCGTCCCACCCCGTCGCACCCCACCAGCTGAACAATCCCAGTCCAGACGTGCGGAGAAGGACACCGACACACCCGACAGACTCAGTCAGATGGGCAGACCCAGCGTCTCAGAGGCATCCAGACATGTACAGTGCCACACCTGCAGGTCCTGGGTCCAGTGCCCAGATGTTGGGCCATACATCCTACGCCACCACGTCTCCACCACCCCACCAAAGAACAGCCCCCCAGGCAATGGAGAGCCCGGAGGGCAGGAAGAGAATGGGCAGCCAAGATGAGGCGGCCTACAACCAAGGTAAACATCTCTCTGCCATAGCGGAAGGGAAAGCACTGTAGCACCAACAAATCCCATTTAGCTAATTTGCTGGATGAAACATTTTGGAAATATAACAAGAATATTACCTATTTTACCGTAGATGTTTTCTTTGTGATATCATTGCCCAGGATGACTACCATGTACTATTTATTCAACAGAATACGTATAGATTTAACAGTCCTCTGAGCATTTAGACTTAGGGATAATTTGTGAACATTAAAGGCCTACACATTGTTTGCTGTCACAGGTGACATAAGGGGGGTAATTTTGTAGTATACTGTAGAGGAGCTATAGTAATAGCCCTCATCACGTGTCAGATAGTGTCATAGATATGATGGCTTTATAAAGAAATTGAAATGGTCATCTGTGCTCAATCATTTCTGGAAACCACAATGACATAGTTACATAGTAAGTTAGCATTTTTCAAGAATGATGTGTGAAAACACATGGAGATGATTTCCTTGAGTCATTGGGCCATAGGACTTGAGGTCAAGGGTGAAAGGGTAAAAACACAGCATGTTGGGCAGTGGTAAGAAGCAGTTTGTGTATTGAAGTCAAGTTTCATGCCAAGTGATAGACACATCTACAATTTCTATCAGAATGGGGCAAAAGGGGAGAAGGTCTGACAGTCGTGAGCGATGCAGCGACGTTCAAGATTGGTGTCTTTTGGCAGTTCAGGGGCCAACGTAAAGCGCTGAGACTCATCCAGTACATTAAAGCCTTTCAGGGTCTTTCCAGGGAGTGAAAGGTTAAGTGCTTGCCTGATGCATGAAATCTGTAAATAGAACTCTAGATACAAGTAGTTCTATGCCGTTGAGCATTGCTCTTTGCAGAAAGCATTTAAAATTTCTGAAGGATTTTTGACTCTGGATAAAAATCTAGAGAGTAGATTTCCCGAATTTGAAGATTTTACTTTTAATATTGTCATTGTCTGAAACTTGAAATTCATTTACAATGGCAGCCTTTATTGTACTTCAATACTAGCAAATACTAGCAGGTAAACAGCTCTTTCTTGTGAGTGGATTCTTGAGAGTGTACAAGGATTGTACATGCATGCTTCAAGGTTAATGTACCGTTATGGCCAGCTAGATATCACAAGTTAATGTCTTTCACACCAATTGCTGGTTTAAATGAATGTAACTAAAGTGTGCTGAAAGTACAGGTGAGAGGTCAGCGCTTTCAGCCCTTCTGTTCTTGCTCATTTTGCACCACGCCCAGCTCTCATCATGCACCAGAGGGCAAGAAAGGACCGCCTAGGACGAGATCTCAGCCAGGAGCAGAGGAAGCTGGAGCTGCTGCGGGGCGAGATTGGGACGATGGAACAGGACCTGAACAACAAGAGGACCCAAAACAAAGCCACCTTAATATCGGTGAGTCGGGAGGTCCTTGATCTTCCTTCGACTGCCCAGTTGGAGCAGTTGCTCTCTTTCTTTCTTTCTTTCAATATTTTATGCCTCCGCCACGGACAGGTTTGTCGACTGTACCCATGTATTGTGATGTACATGTGTTACTGTGAAAGTTGAAAAGTACATTACTTTCATATTTTGGATCCAATTTTTGCGGCACCACTACTTTTGTTTGTCTGGTTTAACTTCATTACAGTCAACTTGAAAATGATATAGGATTGCACACTATCTCATCAATCCCAAGATGACTATCTTTTTCCTTGCCTCTTTTACTTTTCATTGTTAGTGTGTTGTAAAGAAGAGTGGAACGTTTTCGTTCACTTGAGTAATTGTTTTCGATTGCAGGATTTTGAAGAGTCTCGTCCATATCATAGTTCCTAAATTTTTAAGTGATTTCTTTAATTGGCAGCACATTCTGTTTCTGTATCAAATTGGCAATTTTTTATATGCCCCTTGATTTTTGTGGAGATTGAATTCATCCAGTTCCATCAATCTTTTTTTGTTTATTTCCAGCATAAGATATTATGCAGTAAAATTCAGAGTTGCCAATTTAATGAGGATGAGGATGAGATGATGATGATGATGATGATGATGAATATCATTATTGTCCTCATTATATTTATTTATTTATTCATTTTATTATTGCTGTTATTTTTTTATAAACTAACTCACCAAAATTTTATACTTCTGGACCTTTCCTAATCATTTTCATGCTTTGCTTGGCCGTGCAGCATGAACAGCTGAACAAGCTGCGGGAGGAGAAGAGACAGCTCCAGATTGACATTGAGTGCATGAACAATGAGATCGAGCAATTCAAGAAGCAAGGTAGGTGACCATCGCATGCTCACAAAGTATCTGTGTGTTTTTTATGTGGGATAGGGAGGATTTCATGTGAAAATATAGTTCTCGTATGCCTCCAGAACTTGTACATTTTTGCTGTAAAATTTTGAAATACAATAGAAAAGTGTGACATGACACTGTAATAACACAATTTCAGACGGGTTTATAACATTGAAAATGGGAAATAGAGACAAAAAGGTTTGCCAGAAATACTACAATGTCAGAGCTTATCCAATGGTGGTTGCTACATGTACTTGTATGTGATGTTTTATATATCATTCTATTAATCGATTACAATACGTCAGGCCATAGCAGCATCCATTGCACGTGAGAATGAATGACATGCAGCTTGTTACACCACATACTTGGCCTTCGGAGCACAGTGTTCCCATACATGTATAATTAGTAAGAAATTTTAACTTTTGCATTACTTTTTTGGAAGAGTATGTTATATATTTGTATATATGTGTGTATATGTATGTGCGTGTGTCATCTAATGAGAAAAGTTTTGTTTTTGCTGCTTCCTACAGCCGTCATCAGCATCGGAAATCAGCGTGTGCACTTCTACGAGAACATGGGTACAACGGGACGCAATGATCCCATTCCTCCGGCACCCATAGCATCAGGTAACCATGGCAACAGCAACAGATTTATCAGGAGTAATTGAACTGAAAAGAGATGTCATAGTGGAGTGATCATTGCTTAGTTCAACCCGCCATTAGATTATTTTTTGAGTGTTTCTGTTTTGTTTTATACGTGCTATATCAGTGCTAACGAAACGCTGCACACTGGCACTGGTTCGACGGTCCAGAACCAGTAAAAATCACTCTCGGACCAGTAACTTTTTCAGGAATAGACCTGAAAGCATGGAAAAAAAACTGGGTACCTGCTGGTCCGACAGACAGGTTGGACCAGTAGAAAAAATAGGTTAGTGTGCAGTCTTGGCTAATGTTAGTTTTTCATACAAGTAGGTACTGTATTTAAATGTAAGTCTGCACCGTGGCATATACCACACGCAGATAGTTATAGAGCTCCCAATATCTCAGACACACTTTGGCAGTATGAGATCTCACATGGGAGGGCAGGTAATAGAAATCTATATGGTGTGGTGTTGCCATGTGACCATGTAGTAGAAGCAGGTGGCACAGTTTCACATTGACATAGTCCACGACTGAAAGTGATTCTTCCTATCCAAATACTTGAACACTTGAAATCAGCCATCACTTTGTTTAATTCTCGCATGGTGCCTTACTAGGGCTGTATAGGTGGTGGTGATATGCTCTCATGTAGGAAACGTCAGGAGGCATTTTTAGCAACACAGAATAGAAGTCGGGGTAGGGGTGGAATGTAGATGTTGTTAGATAAGTAGACTTAGTTTGAATTACAGTAACAGAAAGTGATCATTATTTAATGAAAAGCACTCAAAAAGCTGTGAAACAAGTTGCCACTCCCTAGAGGCTTTGGTTAGCATTTTGATTGGTCATCGCTTGGTAGCTCGTAACTTTATTTCTCCATTTGAGTGTAGTATTGATTTTTCTTTGCTTTTGTTCTTTTATAAAAGATGTAGAAATATGTGGAGGTTTTTCTTGTCACAGAATATAATTGCTGTATCCAAAATGCATTACATATAACCTTTAAGAGGACAATGTTGGACCAAATTTGTGCAAGTCGTTGGAAATGAGGCAAAAATTTGCCATTCTGCAATTTGCACTATTTTGCAATTTGCACATTACAAAATTTTGTTGCATTTACAAATATGTACATAGTAGTGGTAAGAAGTGTTTTTTTTTTTTCCCTGTAAAGCCTTACTGACCCCTACTGAAACAAAAAATGGATATGTCAGGCTTGGAAATACATACACATACACATTGACCACGAAAGCTTGATTTTATGTGTGCACTTGAAAATATGGTAATTGATATACAGTTTCAGTGTGCCATGATCTCAGTCAGAGGGATGAAAGTCTGAATAATGATAGCCTCATTTGAGAAAGTGCTGTTTGAAATTTCCCTATAGCTTCTCCACTCAGGTATTTGTCAGTGCATGCTGCTGTCCGTAGGGTACTTGTAAGTGCTGCTGATCGAAGTCATTGATCATGTGCGTGTGTTTGTTTTCTTGTTTTTCTGGCTATACAGGACAGGCCTTTGATGTCCAGCCTCGGTTCTCGGACCCCGATGAAGGCCAGCAATGGAGCTGCACCCACTGCACGTTTCTCAACCACCCGTTCCTCGACAAGTGCGAGTGTTGTGAAATGCCGCGAGACAACCCGTAACAGCAATTTCCTGAAGAGGCACTGACCAAAATGCAGAAAAAAACAAAAACAAAACAGAATGAAAAGAAAACTGTATCCCTCCTCGATAACCCAAAGACTATTTCAGTGTCTTTGTTGCAGTCCCGAATGGTTGATTGTCTTGTGGAAATGCAAACGTCTCTTTCGACTCATCGTTGATCAAACTGGAGGAACAGAAATTGCAAGTTGACCCCATTGGGCCAAACATGATGAGAGAACATTGCACGACTCGATACCAACTTTCACCTCTCTTTCTTCTTTGCTGTATTTTTGATTTCATTTCTTTATTAAAAGCCCGTAAAGCGTGTCCATGTGTACCGTATGCTGGGCCAATTTTGACGGGTGTAACTGAACGGACGAATGGAGCCAACGTTACGACAGTGGATGACCCAGAAGAGGTTTTATCACCCAGGGATGATACCCCGGATCTCATTTAACCCATCCTGCGCCAGGGACTTTGGACAGTGTGTACAAGGCTATGGGGTTTTTTCGATGCCAAACAACACTATACAAACTATTAAACGGAAGAACACAAGAGCCACTGACCGGTGAATTTAAATGGTGCTCAGAACGGTTGCAACATTAGGAATTATCATGCCGGGATGGTGCCCTCTTTCCCTCTTGCAGATAAAGGATGAACATTGATTGTGCAACTCTGTATGCTTTTTTTTGTTGTTTTGTTTTGCTTAACGGACAGAGTTCCATTGACACAAACCATGCCCGTGTGCTCTTCGTTCATGGCTGTACGGCCATACAGTCTGTGGGCTGGAGAGATTCCCTCGTGTTAGAGGTGCCAAAATTTGACGACAGACAAATAAAGCGTGGCTTGCTTGCCACTGTCTGGAAAAGCTGTACCAATGGGCCAAGTGGTTCACATGTGTAGGTATGAGAGACAAAACTTCCAGGAGACTTTATTGAGGTCTGATGAATCTACC
Organism: Diadema antillarum; assembly: GCF_040938485.1. Classification (NCBI taxonomy): domain Eukaryota; kingdom Metazoa; phylum Echinodermata; class Echinoidea; order Diadematoida; family Diadematidae; genus Diadema; species Diadema antillarum. The sequence goes on along the minus strand of NW_027271591.1, from coordinate 78,625 downwards.
CTCGGACCTGTCTGCTATGTTTACACCATGCTCCTGGCGGCCATGGCAGCCCTGTTTGCGCGAAATGTAGTATACCGTGTGTAGGTAGGATATTCTCCTTGTACCCCCCCCCCCCCCCCCCCCCCCCCCCCCCCCCCCCCTGTGTTCTAATTCTAGTCATGTTCAATCCAGTCCTGGCTCCGGTGAACGTGTAGCTATCAGAAGCTGTTCTTACAGCATCTGGTCAGGCTAGACTACACATTATTTTCCTTTACGTCCCACTACGGGCCGCCTGCAAGTTTTGTTACGACCTGTTACGAGCTGACACATTTAGTTGCATTCTCCCCATATTCATATGGCCTGCTGGGTCTCTCATCAGCACCGTAAATGCTGTTGCAAATTTTTTGACAGTTTAAAAATCTGACACAGCATCCACACCAATTCGGTCAGCCTATCCCATCCTGCTGTCTTGTCTTGCGTCCATCTTTTCTTTTCTTTTCTTTCCTTTTTTTTTTCTGTCTGCGGGGGCCTGAAGCGCGACTGCCGTGGCTGCCAGGAACATGGCATAAACGTAGCATTAGATTTGCTGCGAATGGATGTTGATGTGATGCAATCAAGTGCCGTACAGGAAGAGAGAGTTGTAGTTTGGTTGTGCTTTTTAATGTACTTTTTCTTTGAGAATAGAAATAACTAAAGTGACGCAATATTCTATTCTTCAACAATTGAAAAATATGTGGGATTCTACAAGATTTCTCCCCCCCCCCCTGTCTGAATGAAGGAGTATTTCAAGTGTTTATCAGACTTCTGTATTTTTATGTCTTTTCTCCTCTTTTGATTCTGCATGATGGCTTTGATGTATGTTTATTGAAGTTCTCTTCTTTTCTTTTCTCATGTGGAAAGGAGACTGATTATATTTTTGAATATTTGGTCAGTAATTGCTCTGTACTCTCTCTTTCTCACTCAGAGGTTCTTGTCCTCAGCTGTTAATTTTGGCTGGATTTTATCTTGCATGCACCCAAGATGGGGAATCACCCTCTAGCAGAAAGTTATTCTTGGCAAAAGCCACAGATTGGCAACAACTGAGCACCATGAGGGCAAGTGCCCCCCAAGAAATGTTAATCCCTCCCCCTCTTTTTTTCAGACACAAATATAAGATTTTTAAATAATTTTGTTATGCAAAAAAAAAATTATTTGCAATCTTTTTCGCAACTTACGCAAATAACCAACATCCAAGGCATTTTTTTTTGTTTTGTTTTTTTTCCTTGTTTTTTTGCATATTTCTTTTTCTTGAATACTTCTGGGTTTTAAAAATTTCCAATATTCTTCACCAAATTTGTACCAGATCATTGAATTTCAATTTGTAAAGTGCAAAAGGTCCCCCTCATATGGGGCGGGGATATTCCCTCTCGCGCACCTTCCCCCACTTTGCTTGCTGCATTCCCTTGCTTGCATGTCCCCCGAACATTAAACATATTCTCAGTCATATTTTATGACAGAAAATATAATCAAAACTCATAAATAATTTTTGGTATAGTGAGGTAGAGGCCTCCGAGAAGGTAAGCCTTGTGAACATTTAAATGAGGCGATCCCTTAGTAAAAGCAATTATTTGTTGTCTTTATTTCAGTGTGATCATACAGAATATGCACAAGGATGGCAGATAAACAGCCATGATTTTTAGCCGTTGATCACCAAGTTCTGAATATGCAGGACCCCAAATGGTGCTGTGTCTTTTCTCTTTGAAAGGAGCTTGTCATCTAAATGAGACAAGGTGCTACAAGAACACCAACCGAAAACAGACCAAGCAGCACGAGGGGAGGAACAAAAAACAAAAGATTGTAAAAGAAAGTGTAAATCTGCTGAGCTTGTGAATAGAATATAACACACTTGCCCTTGTATCTACTACGCGTTGCCGTTCCATAGGGACATGCATACTGTAGCTATAGAAATACTGTAGCACTGTACTGTCTGCAAGCGGTACAGTGCTTTGGATGAATGATTTGTAGTGAGAAATGCTTCCTCGATACGCATCATGCATGGCATTTTATGGTAACTCCAACAAAATAATTATTTATGAGCTCCTTCTTACGAGTAGGAAAGTTGTGTTGGAATGTGAATGTGTACAGAATAAGTATGGATGTGTGTTTGTGTTTGTGTGTGTGTGTGTGTGTGTGTGTGTGTGTGTGTGTTCATGTGCATCTGTTCATGCCTTCAGTCATGTACCATCCCAAGAATACTCGCCTGCTAACGGGTCGACACATACGGTCACGGCTGTAATAGTGTCATTGGCCGTAGAGCCTACACAAATATGAAAGTAGGCCTACTTGTATCTGAGATGGATCTACATATGCGTAGACGTTTGGGACGGTTGTTGAGTGAAATGCATATATTCAGGTAGCGAGGTCTGTGTACTCTTTGTATGGTGTTGAGCCCTTCAACCCACTGTGAGTTGAGGGGGGAAGCGTGAGCACTGTGGAATGGTACATGCCTGAAGGCATTTTTAAGAAGTTCCGATTGTGTGTTTACATGTGTCCAGTTATTTTAGCAACAGCAATACGACTCTATGAACTGAGACATTGACTCTCACTTGATATCCGTACGTCCGCCTTCTTCCGTCTACGACTGTGCTGAGAATCTCTCCATGAAGTGTCTGTATGATGAGTCTTAAGTACCGCTTGTATGCCTGCAAAAAAAGTTTTATGTTATTTTACCTTTAGGGAGCCCAAGAGAGTCTCAAAACGCATGCTAACAGAGCCTCCGATATGTCAATCAGAAATGCACACCATTGTTAACTCGTGGATAATCTGTCGAGAATAACCGAGGCTAATGATACAGAAGAATTATTCTGTGCTCTCACCCTCCCGACTAAACCAGATACTGTATACAGTACATGTATATGTTTGCACGCATAATGTTTTGGAAATCCGAACATGTAAGACAATTTCAAGATTTGATTAAAAGTTGCAGTGAAGAACCCAAGCATCGGAATGAGCATCAATTATTCCTTCTCATGTAGCAAAGAGAGTAGTTCTTCACCTTGGAGGTGATATTTATAGCATCGATGTTACTGGAGTGATCATTTTGGCATGTTTGATAGTAATGTAACCAAGATCATTCTGTTTACAAGATTTGCGAAAAATGTATCCACTGTGAAATGATAGGCACACAAGAGTTATCCATTAGATTAATCCCAATTCTCTAAAATATTTCTCCGTTATTGCTTCTTCTTTTTTTACCCTGATAAAATGAGGTAATTCTCATCCCAAGGTGCTTGTTGTAACAAGGTTCTCCTATACAGGCAAGAAATTCACAAGGGTATGCTGCAAATTTTGGTGCAGCCATGTCACAGGCTTGTGTCCCCCTCCCTATAGTCTGTGCAGAGAACGCGACATGATTGCTTTTCTCGCCTTTAGCATATTAAAGCGTGTTTGCTCGCAGTGATACAATAGGAGAATGATAACTTCAGTTATTGCACAGTGGGCAGAACGGGGCAGAAACCAGAAGAGCAGATTAATGGAGTTGTTTTTTTCAGAAGGGTCTCTTTTGGCGTGATGCCCGATTTTATTCCAGCAGTTTTGTCATTTCAAATAGCAATGTCTAGTCGGTCATTCATTCATGCAATCATTCATTCACTCATTCATTCATTCATTCATTCATGTGGCCATAGTTTGTGGTCACTTTCTTTTGCCTCCTACCGAGGTGATACTGTAGTATGATGCATGAATGTTTTGAGAAATGCATGGTTCAGTTCTAGTTGTGGAAGAGCAGGCGCAATTTGCAGAGTTGCCCATCTCTTCTTGTCCTTCCTCAAAGTTTGATTGACATATTCACCAATACCATAATTATGATACAGTGTACTCGTGATAAATTGTCCAGATTCTATACTGTATGCATGCAAGTGTTCTGATGCTCGTTTAGCCAGCCAAGTGTATATGTACTCTCATATGGCAGTAGCGGTGCTGTAGCTTCCCGAGATTAACTGGCTAGATAAGAGCTGAAATAGGCATGTGAGATATGAAATGCCAAATCATGAATATTATTGTCAAAATTAGCACAGAATATTAATCTCGGGATATTTGAACATTATTTCAACGTGGTACCTCATGTGGTGTATTTTATTGACTCTGTATGTACGTGTACATAAAGACATGTGGTGACACAAAATCTTTATTTTTCTGGTGAATTTGAGGAAAGACAACAAAAAGTGTCAGATGTCGAGCTATTTCAAGTACTTGTGAAAAGTGCGTTTCTTTGCCCGTTGTTCGTCATGTAGTATGTCAAAGACAGATGGAGAAGTGTATCAATGTGTGACCGAGTCCCAGCACATAATCTGTCATAAATTGTTCTGCTAAGGTAGGCAAAGTTTTCCGATCAGCCCTTCCATTTAATTCTGAGTACTTGTACTTGAGTGCCATTTGAGGGTTTCTACTGGCCTGAATGCATCGGTGTCATGCAATATGTAGTTCTTAAAATTAAGTACTGGCATTCTCTACGACAGCAGAACCTTTTATAAGTGCTAAACTTTGCAGCTAGATGATCAGTGTACTGGATATAATTGGAAACATTGCAAGCTTTACAAAAGGAAGGAATAAATAAGACAAAAATGACGAAACAAAACTCAATGAGAAAAAAAAAAAAATGATCTCAGTGTTTCATATACATACACTGTATTATATATACAAAACTAAGGAACTGTAAGAACAATGGTATAGTGACCGAGCATCAGTCTTCACTATGTAAAGCTGTTATGCGTTCTCTGGCGTACCGAGGTGTGCATGCATGTGTAAAACATTGTAGTGTGTTACTGCAAGCTGCAATCCAAAGGGGCGTATCTGGCCCTCGCGATTCAACTAGAATGGTAGTTCTTAGAACGGGAGATGACCTGTTCCTTGTGTGTTTTGTTTTATCTCTCTCTCCTTTTTTGAGACGAAATTGATGACAGCATATATTTTACTTCATTTGTTTCAAGGAAACATGTAAAACATGTGTATGCTAGATGAAATGAACTTATACAAACAGCAGAGACCTATGACAATGAGAATAACATAAATTATGTTATTGTATCTATTGTATCGACATTTAACAATGTTATTATTGCAAGTATTGACATGATATCATGCTGGCATTTATTAAACGATATAACAAAATGAAACGGCTGGCTGCTGCTCCGAGTGTGGTTATTGCCAGTTTAATTGACGCCACGTGTATTTACAGACTTAGCTTTCAATACAACTGCTGGAATTATACATCAATTTACAAAAACACCGACCAATTTTCATTGATAACGACTAAAGTATCTTAGTCTTTTCCATTCATGATCATACCAGAATGTATCTCTGGGTAAATTGCAGTTTTGTTGGTCCTAAACAATTCACACCAAGTATATGAGGATGGACACACAAAACCAAAACTAGATGATGTTATTCACAGGTGCCAATAGTCTTGCAAGATATTGAATTCTTGGCTCAGTGTAGCTCAACATATAGCTGATGGGGAAATCACACTCGACGGCCTTTCTGAGATCTCTGTGTACTTAGCTTATTGTCAGCCGAAAAGGAGAAGGGCCTTATCATAAAAACATAGTTCTCATATATCTGCAGAAGTGTCAATCTTTGCTCTAAAATTTACACATACGCATAAGAAATGTGTGATATTATGCTTTGATTACACAATTTTAGTTTGGCAATACCGAATATGCAAAATATTTAATAGCCGAAAAGGTTCACCGGAAGTACTACAGTCTCGGATCATGCTATGTTGTTGCTACATAATTTTTTATAATCAATTACTGATAATCGACATATCAGGCCACAGCAGTATCCTCCCATCTTCCATGCTAGAGTGAATCACTTGCACCTTGTTGGAAAATATGACTGCTAGGGCACGATTGATCATTCATGATGTAATATTCCGAACCTACTACTGAATGGGGAGGGTGCTTCGGGGATAAAAGTTGTGTACCAATGTATGTACACTATTTCCATTGATAACACACTCAAAAGATAGCAATGCACATGTTGATCGAATGTGGGAGTGCCACAGGGTGATGAAAATTCAAAATTATTTGGGTGTTTGTAGTTAAGCTTAAGTGAGAGTATATCTCAAGGTCCTCTGGGGTGTTTGTAGTCGTGAAACGTTGACAGCATTTGTGTGTGTTTATCAGTAGATTTTCTTTCTCTTCACTGAGTACTAGTATGACGTACATTGCATTCTGCCAGAACACACAGGTATGGCAATTTTCTTCTTAATTCCACCATCAGTCTACAATGTAGCCATCATTTATCAGCTAGCATACAATCCATATCGTCGCTGGGATGAGAAGACATTGTATCTGCAATTTTGGTGAAAATGACTTTTTTGGATTAATGGTCAAATAATGGGTTAAGTGATGTCCTGTCCTAATCCCAACTGTCTTACTCCAAAAATGAAGCCACCAAAGCATGTCAAAGGAAAGGCTATCCCATTCGGTATAGTGCTTTGGCCGCCATGTTTTTTGGCTCTCCTGAACATTTGACATTTTGTAGATACGAGGTCTTCAGTAGAGGGCATACGGAGAGTTTATGGTGGGTTTACAGTCAGATTTTATGATTGTCGCTTTGCCATTCCCTTCGTCCACAGAAAAAAAAAAGGTAAGGTTTCAGCAACGCTCAAAGACTTTGTAGAGATCAGGGAGATTGGCAACTTGGAGCACGCTGGCATCCCCAGCAAACTCCTTGGGAGGGAGAAAAGTGGACTTGAGGGCGGGGTAGATGACATGTTCGATGGTCCATCTCCAGTTATAGTCCGGCAGCTCGGCTTCCTGCTTGGGCGGCTCCTGAGTGGAAGGAAAAATGTGAAAGAGGAAACAGAAATTGAGACCTCTGCCCTCTCCAAATTATGAACAATTACGAAACCAAAGTCAAAGCAAGAACAAAAACAAACATATTCCTGGTGTGTATTTTACAACAAATATATCATATGTTTGATAATCTCTCACCACATTGAAAGCATGAAACAGTTTCCAAACATTAAATCTATTGAATTTGGTATCATTGAATTCTCTATCGATGCTGAGCTTTCCACTCACATAATAATCCTTCTGTATTTTCAAAACTCATATCAGAAATGGTAAGAAAGCTGGCTGCCCCCAGACAAACAGTTTAAAGGGATGGTACAGTATTGGTGGAGATGAGAATTGGGCTTTTAACTTTTGGCGAGATACCAAGAAAACATTAATGATATAGTACAGAGGATACCATTTTAAGAGGAATTCAAAGTTTATTTGATGAAAATCGAGTTTGGAATGACTGAAACATCTAAAAACAAAGTAAAACAAAGTGACCGTAATAAAGTGTGGGTCCCACGCTTTATTAGAATTTCTCTTTCTTGGATACAATGTATCTCAGCCATTTCAAAACCAATTTTCATGTAATAAATGTTGAATTCCTCATAGAATTACATGCTCTTTCATATTTCATAAGAGGTTTCTCATTATCTCACCAAAACATTTTAGAAACCTGAAATTACAAATTGTAGGTCTCAACCAAAACTGTACGATCCCTGAAGTTTGGCTTCAAAGGTGATAACAAAGTGAATTGTGCAGCCAATTTATTCCCCACTTTATTCCCCATCATGTTTTAACAGATAAAATGAGTAAAATAAGAATTCTGTTCAAAGCAGTACACTCTGCATCTGTTCAAACATCATGAAGACATAAAGGAAGGCCCATCTCTCAAAAAATCTTACATTCTGACTGTCGAAACGAATGCCATGCAAGGCACAATCAAATTACCGTTTCTCCACCTTCCCCCTTCCTGTCGCCGAGTTTCAGGTTTCTGGGAACACCGTAAAACAGGCCGCACTCTCTGGCAAAGGTTTGGAAACACTCCTTTTCAGAATCCCAGTCCACCTAGGAGGACCAAATTCAGAACCAGAGAGGGATGAGAGGTATAAAACCACAAAACGGCAAGCCCTTTTACATGCCCCCCCCCCAAAAAAAAAAAAAATCCACTATAAAAGAAATAAAACATTTCAGTAAGAGTGAATTTGTGTCTGATCTCAGGGGCAGAACACTCAATCATTTTTTTTTTTTGCTTGGACACTAAATAGGTGTGCTCTGGAAGTGTAGAAGATCCACAATCTCTTTTACTTCACAAGACCCCATAGTGTCTTGCAGCACAGATATGAGAGAAGATACTGTATAACCTGCCATATAGTTTGCCAATGAGAACTTATAAGAAAATATCGCACATGGTTGAATTTGTAATGAATAACCACTGTGACGAAATGATACATAAAAATTATAATCCCTTTTATCTGGAGAAAAGTTAGCAATTTCCCACCTTCGAGATGATGCACAACACAGTTTTGTAATGGGAAGCAATGTTTTGCAGTCATTAATGTTGTAAATAATATTCATCTCATCAAATTTGAAAAAAAAAAAAAAAAATAAACACACACACACACACACACACAAACACACACAAACACACACAGAGCAAAATACACTGCATATACAGTCAGTTCAGTAGCCAGAAATATCCCTTTAGTAGAATATCCTGGCAAAATATACGAAACCACCCACTGGTACACCCTTTCCAACAAACAAATATCAACAAGCTGACAGTATTAACCATGCTGAACCACGAGAAAGATGGATCATTCATTTTCTTCTTTGCACATTTTTGTCCGAACTTCCCCCTCACCTCTGTGGCCAGTCTAAGGACGAACATCGGTAGGCCCTCCAGGGCTGGGATGTACTTGTCCAAGACCAGGGGGATGGTGCACAAGTTGCCCTCCTGGAGTTGAGAGAAAAGAGAGGTTTCCATGGTAACCAAGCAGGGCTAAACAAGCTTTTATGTACCTCGTGTCTGGTAGTCTCCATAATTTCACACCTGTCAACTGTTCCATTTGATAGGAAAATTCCTAATCTGAGTATAGGGGGAAAAAAAAGTAGCTTCATTTAGCCGTGTGTTCCTATTCTTGTCATCACCCACTAATAGTGCTACATTGGAGATTGATTAAAATCCCTATTTGTGCATTTATGTTTCCCAGCTATTTCTTTTCACTGAATTTTAGGGTTGGCAGGTATGCAATACTCGCTCTTCATTTTTATTTTCAAGCATATCGGGAGCTCTTGCAGTGCAGAAGAATAAATGTACACAGGTACATAACTTTATATAATTAGTAGTATTATCACCATCATTGTCACCAAAGCATCTGCAAACAAGCAAGCCTCCACAAAAAAGCATGCCAATACATTATTATGACTACAGGGTGTCCCATAAAACCCAACAAAACTTTTTAGCCCCCATTTTTGCGACGACAAGCCCACCTCGTCAATCTCCACGCTGAAGTAGTCACCGAGCATCTCCGCCTTGGACTTGAGGAAGTCGACGATGTACTGGGCCAGCTGCTCCTTGGGACCGTCGCTCTCGCTCCAGCCGCTGTCCGGTGAGTCCAGCGCGAGCATGGCCAGCTCATACACGGGGGCTGGGTTCTGGGTGTCACAAAACCAACACACTTCGCTGAAAAGATTCATCTGATTGGAATGTCAACTGGATAAAAGTTCATTTTGTCACGATCAGTTGCAAATTACCTGTTTGATTAGACTTTCGCCTACTGGATCTGTAGGCTTCTTTCGAACGGTGTGAGAGAGTTGTCATCCCACTAACTGACGTAGCTGGCACATGCCGACCTAGCCAGAGACTCTGTTAAAACCTCACGATGGATAAGGGAAGCCATTCACATTCGCAAACAACAAGGAAAAACTGTCACCTGAGACCTGGGGCAATACTTACTTTCCTAAATGTACGATACCATTCTCTCAGATCGGCGTGCCCCAGCTACGTCGCCTAGTGGGAAGACAACTCTCTCACAGCCATCGATCTGAAGAAGCCTACAGATTCAGGAGGCGAAACTCTAATCAAACAGATAATTTGCAACTGATTGTGACATAATGAACTTTTATCCACAAAACCAAACACAGCATACACATAATAATCATTAATATGATATGTACTGGCCTTGAGGGGGATAGAATTCTAGCGAGGGCAATTAATGTCATATTCCTTGAAAGAATTCATTCAAAATCATTAATATTATTATTAACAAAAATCAGATATCTAGAGGGAACTTGAAAATATTGACAATTAATGTACAATCACATCTTAAACTTATTTCAAAGGATGAAAAACAAAGACTATAGGGCAAATTACCAGCATTTCCTGCTTGCACTTGTTGTAGCAAGAGTTTGCGCACTCATACACGTGTAGCCAGAATTCACAAACGTAGCAAACATTTGCGCAACAGATGAGACCAAACACTTGCATTTATTGCCCGCTATTTTACACACAAAATCCCACTGAGTTTGTGAGCAGGTGATCATTTTTTTTTTTGCCTGCAGTTTTGTTTGCTTGTCAAAGCGAGGCAACAAATGTAAACCACTTGACCGCTGCGTGTTGTGCATAGGTGCACAAAATCACCTCACTCATGTCACATGAGCGTGTAGCGATCGGCCAGCGTACGGACCCGACCGCCAGCAACGGAATTTTTACATCTATATTGAGAGGAGGACTCTAAAGAGGAGGGTTTGGAATACCCACCGAAAGTCGCATGACCCCAAAGTTGCTGAAGTCAAAGATCATCAGCTGGTAGAAGAGTTCTTGACTGGATGGGATCATGGAGGGAGATCAAAGGAGAACAAAGAGACAATTTTGAGAGGAATTGCAAATTTATAGTCACTAGTCTTCAATAATACAAATATGTATATCTCTACAAAATGAGTTGAAAAACACGGCCAGTGCCACGTTTTCAAAAGTGGGGGGCCCAGTCAATATTTCTGGTGCCACTTCTGGGTTTCATCACCTACCAAGCAAAAACGGAAAAAAAGAGAAGAAGAAAGACATCGCTCTGGTGCAACTTGCAATCGGCAAAAAAAAAGAAGAAAAAAAAAAAGAAATCACTCTGGTACAACTTGCAATAGGCAAAAAAAAAAGAAAGAAAAAGAAAAAAGAAATCACTCTGGTACAACTTGCAATCGGCAAAAGCCTAGCCACATTCTATTCTTTTCTGGTGCCACTTCCAGGGTAGAACAAGGAAAAGTAGAAATTACGCGGTGCGTAATATATGTCCCCGCCGGAAGTAGCATTTAGTAGCAAAATGTACAATATAGGTCAAAAATCAAGGTCAAAGGTCAAAGAAGTCAAAGGTCAAAATTCTATGTAGAAGTTTTGAAGCCCTAACCTAGTGCCATCACATAAAGCAAACGGAATCGAAATCGGGTTAGAAATGGCGAAGGAGTAGCATTTGGTAGCAAAATGTACAATATAGGTCAAAAATCAAGGTCAGAGGTCAAAGAAGTCAAAGGTCAAAATTCTGTGTAGAAGTTTTGAAGCCCTCACCTAGTGCCATCACTTAAAGCAAACGGAATTGAAATCGGGTTACAAATGGTGAAGGAGTAGCATTTTGTAGCAAAATGTACAATATAGGTCAAAAATCAAGGTCAAAGGTCAAAGAAGTCAAATGTCAAAATTCTGTGTAGAAGTTTTGAAGCCCTCACCTAGTGCCATCACATAAAGCAAACGGAATCGAAATCGGGTTAGAAATGGCGAAGGAGTAGCATTTTGTAGCCAATGTACAATATAGGTAAAAAATCAAGGTCAGAGGTCAAAGAAGTCAAAGGTCAAAATTCTGTGTAGAAGTTTTGAAGCCCTCACCTAGTGCCATCACTTAAAGCAAACGGAATTGAAATCGAGTTACAAATGGTGAAGGAGTAGCATTTTGTAGCAAAATGTACAATATAGGTCAAAAATCAAGGTCAAAGGTCAAAGAAGTCAAATGTCAAAATTCTGTGTAGAAGTTTTGAAGCCCTCACCTAGTGCCATCACATAAAGCAAACGGAATCGAAATCGCGTTAGAAATGGCGAAGGAGTAGCATTTTGTAGCCAATGTACAATATAGGTCAAAAATCAAGGTCAAAGGTCAAAGAAGTCAAAGGTCAAAATTCTGTGTAGAAAATTTTGAAGCCCTCACCTAGTGCCATCATATAAAGCAAACGGAAGCAAAATCGGGTTAGAAATGGCGAAGGAGTAGCATTTTGAAGCAAAATGTACAATATAGGTCAAAGGTCAAGGTCAAAGGTCACAACTGAAATTCTGTATACAAATTTCAAAGCTCCCATGTAGTGCTATCATATAAAGCAAACAGAATCAAAATCGGGTTAGAAATGGCGAAGGAGTAGCATTTTGAAGCAAAATGTACAATATAGGTCAAAGGTCAAGGTCAAAGGTCACAACTGAAATTCTGTGTAGAAGTTTTGAAGCTCCCATGTAGTGCTATCATATAAAGCAACAGAATCAAAATCGGGTTAGAAATGGCGAAGGAGTAGCATTTTGAAGCAAAATGTACAATATAGGTCAAAGGTCAAGGTCAAAGGTCACAACTGAAATTCTGTGTAGAAGTTTTGAAGCTCCCATGTAGTGCTATCATATAAAGCAAACAGAATCAAAATCGGGTTAGAAATGGCGAAGGAGTAGCATTTTGAACATTTTGATCACACACGGACGCACGGACGGACACACGGACACACGGACACACGGACGCACGGACGGACAGACACACGGACACACACACGTAAGGAGCCCATTTCATAGTCCCCTGCTCGAACTCGTTCGGCGGGGACAAAAAGTGGGGGAGGGGCTGAGCCCCACAGTTGCGCTGGCCCTGGCATATGCTGAGAGTACATATCCAGGCATAGAACATGCTAATTAAGGGTAAAAAAAAAGAAAAAAGGACACAATTAAAACTGAGATAATATGCAAAATTGTCCCAAACAGAAACAAATTACACAGAAATCAGAGGGTAGAAATAGCACTCGTATGAATGACAACTAATCCTTCTTATCAAGGCACATAAGTTTGTTTAACGGCATGAAATACAGCAAATGCATTTATGTCATCATCTACTTTGGAAAAAAATATGACAGAAACTTCTACACACACAAGCGCAAAAAAAAAAAATATATATACACTCAGCAAAAAAAGAAAGTAAGCACTCTTTTGGGTTCATATTTCTCATAGAAGATTTTGATGAAAACCGATGTATCATGTACCATACTAAAGGGAATTTTATTGGCTATCAAGGTAGTAGGTTAAGACAAAAGGAAACTTTACACATGAGTGAACACATTCATATTTGCCCTCCAAGGCATAAAAGTAAAAATTGCAAAAATTGACAAGTTGTCTTTTACTTAGCAATGCCCTTCAAGATAACAATGACAACAAAAAGCTAGTTTAACACAATGAGAGACATGAATGAAATAGCAAAAACCCGTTTTTGTTTCCTTTACCTCTTTACAACTTCAAATGAAAACAAAATGGGAAACTACAGGGGGAAATTAGAATTTTCTGTCAGCTTAAACTTCAAACGACATAGGGAGTAATGGCATAAAGATGATAAACATAATTTCTTTATTTTACCCTTTTCATTTAGTAATTTAAGAATTCATGAGATAGATTTAAGAACCACTGAGATAGATTCAAGAACCACATATCATTTAGAATTTTCCTAATTTGAAAACAAATTGAAATTTCTAACATTTTTGTTAATATTGCTTCTTCTCTTATTTCATTTGAATTTGGGTTTGACCCAAGATTCTTCATTTTTCTCCCTTATTTTTGGCTTTCATTAGTATTTTGGGCTTCAAAGATATCATAGAGATCAAAGGTTTATTTTTGCAACTTAATTCATGTATCTAATTGTGTTAAATTTGTCTTTTGTTCTTATTGTTATATGGAAGAGCACTTGCGTATGAATGACAACTTGGTCATTTTTGCAATTTTTTCCTTTGGGCCTTGGAAGAGAAAAACAAAGGTGTTCACTCATGCGTAAAGTTTCCCTTTTTATTGACCTACTAGGCTGATAGCCAATTAAATCGCCTTCAATATGGTATATAATACATTAACTTATAGCCAAATATTAAATGAGAAATGTGAACTTGAAAAAGTGTTTAGTTTCTTTTTTAGCTGAGTGCATATCATATAGAATATTGAGCAAAATCATTTAGGCTGTCACTGACCGATGTGTATGATAGAAATGAAGCTTAACTCTAACCTCAACTTGGTGGTATTGACGAGGTAGAGTTTCGTCTGGTGCTGAACGAGCGCATACTGGGCATTCACAATGCCAACAAACGTGTGCTGCTTAAAGAGATCTCTCAGCCCTTTAACAAGACAAAAGCATTAAGTATGAAAACATTGTGCAACTGCAGATGATAAAAATCTTCCCTGAGCTGTCATACAATATTGCATCAAAATGTATTTTTAAGAGCAACAACCAAATAAAAAACAGTCTCACAATAATGAGCGCGAGGACAATACAGGACTACTTAGCATGGCATTCCACATGACACCATCAGTCATAGCTATAAATCAGCCTGCAACAATAGTCAGAGTGTGAAAGCAAATACACATAGGCAGGTATATATTTCACAACTCTCTGACATCTTTCAAAGTTCAAAAAGCGAAACTACAGTCGCAGATCCTGTATCCTCCCATAGGAAAGGGCATCGATTTCACAATGCATGAGTATTGTACGCATTATGGAGTAATGTTACACAGATTTTCCACATTCATCCTAGATTCTGTCTGCAGTTTATTTTGGAGGAAGCATCACATCCGCGTACAGATGCACATATTGATACAGAGTAGAAAACAAGAACAACTAAAAACAAAACAAAACACTAAACATGCTTCAGAGGCAAAATCACATTCTGTTTGAAAAATGGGAAACTGCACATAGTTTGCACGATATATCAAATCTTAGACCCCCCTCCCCATTTTTTTTTTTCATTAAAAAAAAAAATTGTGTCATTTTTTATTCAGAAAATTATACTAAATATTGCACAAACATTTTTGTACTAGTTGACAACTCTGGCAAACCCCTTATAGGCCCTAATGATAAGCTATGCAAGTCAAGTGTTCCATCATACTATTATACTCTTCAAACAATGTCAATCCTGTTTGCATGTATTAGTTGTTGCTCTGTCGGGCAAGTCTTAGAAAAGTTTTATGCTTGCAAGCAACATTAAACCTGTGTATTGAAATATGTCACTATCAAATTTCAAATGTGAAAATATTTACACAACTTTTGCTTCAGTTTACATCTTGCTTATCTCAGATAAAGTCATAAATTAAAGCCTCATCTCGTCCACTACATTGGAGATTTAGGAAAGCAACTTTTGGGAAATAAAAACTGAAAAGCTCTGCAAAGACTTGTATCACCTTCGTGCATGGAATTCTCTATGTCTTCTTGCAGCGAGAGGACACTCGTAAGACGGACCTCTCGGTGGTGAGATTTCCTCAGAACCACGGAAGCTTCCTCGTTGGCAGAAGATGGCCCAGCAAGGACATTGTGTGACCCCATCTCTACTTCTTGGATCGGTCGTTTCCTGGGAAAACAAGAGGACAAATATTGCATAGCTCCAAAACGTCTCAGCGATCCTTTGAAGGTTAGGTAGAAGGGGGAATATGGATGATAACAAGGCTGTAATTGAAATCAATTGGGGAAAATATAGATATTCCCTAATATTCTATGACCCACCTGTTAAAGAAGTTTCTTCTCTGGCTTTCACAAGACATTAAAAAATATTCCCTTCCAACAAGCTGTACTTTAAGAAGCTTACGTTGATCGTGTCAGTACTTCTTTCAAGTAATCACTGAGATATTGCATCACATGATCAGACCAAGCAAAACTTTGATAAAAGCAAGTTCAAAATCCTCCCCTCCTCTTTTAAATGCATCGGTATCAGTGATTACAATAAACAAAGATATGAAATAGGAGCAAACAAGACTAGTGAAAATATCAATGTACTCTATAATGCATATTGTACATGTAGAAATGTAGACATAAGATGTTTAAATATGGACGCCAACAACAAATCCCTAAAGTAGACTGCATTGGGCATCTGTGCATAGTGATAAAGATAACAATACATGTACAATTGTACCATGCATTCACTTTGCGCCATCTAGTACAGCTATTCCAAGGCACATTGCAAAGCATGAAGAAAACATTGCTCCTAGCACAAGAATAATTTTCCCCGGACATACAGTGTACATGTATGAGACACTTCGTACACAAACCTTGACGCGCTACTCGATGTCGCACTATCTTGTACGCCCTCCATGAGCGCAGCACCACCATCTCCTTCACTTGACCTCTGACCCCTATCGACACTCCCTTCTCCCGACACAGAGGGCGCTTCATCTGATTGCTGGTTACTAAGGGCAACGGACGTGGCAGGATTCTTCTGGAAAAAAGCCTCCAGCTTCTGGTCGCGGGAGTCAGTTCTCACCATGTGGTGCGCGTACACCTGACCCGATGACCCCGACCTTTGACCCTTGGAACCATCGCTGACCTCTGTTACAGACACTTGAGCCCCAGGAAGAAGTGCCTGGACGTGTATTAAAAGAAATGCAATAAACAGACTGCATCACCAGGACTCACAAGTGTTCTACCCAAACTGTGATTGATTTGTACCTGATATAAAAGAAATTTGTGTTGTTACTGTCTTCATGTGAGTACACTTATTCAACATTTAAAATCAGCAGGCTTCTCAGATATAATATGAATCCATATCAACATGCTTACAGAAAGAGGAACTATTTAAAAAAATTCACAAACCTCTATTTATATGCCAAAACTAACTGAATGACCCTGAAAATATATAATTGCACACTTCTTTTTCCCGGTCCAGAATTTTTTTTTCCATAACATCCACAGAGAGCAGAATCAATGACTTTTCTTATCTAAAGCTTGATGGAATGTACAGGAACTTTTCCCTCAACAACCATTCCTGCGCTCTAACCCTCTCAGTAGGCGACTGATGCTATCAAGTGTATCTGTATCTTGAAATTTAGATTTGAGGTATTAGAACTTGTCCTTAGTACCCGAGAAATTTCTTGCTCATCACAAAGAGCGCCAATAACTGAGATATATCAATATACAAATGATGCACAGGATAGAGTGTGTTAGTGTAGGCGTGGTGCACTCGAGGGTATTTACAATTGTGAAACATGCACGAGGCGAAGCCGAGTGCATGTTGCACTACATTGTAAATACCCGAGAGTGAGCTACGCCTCCACTAACGCCACGAAATAATCCTGTGCATCATTTGTTTTATAAAATGGGTCGAAAATTCGAAAACTAACATCATTTTTCAGCGTTTTTCACGTACCTTTGTGGGTCAAGACGTCCGAAGATGTTCGTCCCAAACATTTACGCACGTCGCACTCGCGGAAGTCCGCACATACAGTATAAGTATAATGGGGGGTTGGGTTTCCGGACACTTAAGTTCCCGCATGAAAACTTACTTATTTTACATAGAATATGCACCCTTTACCTTAAAGACTTGATGTAGACTCCTAGGCCTACTAGACAACATACTCTGAAAACGGCGTGAGAATTAACCTGCTAAATCGTTGGATTTGCTCTTCAAAGTGACTCCATGTACGCGTCCGGTCCCATAACGCTTGGTCTACTGTACTGTACAAAGTGTACGTATAGTAGAGTATACGTACGTACGTACGCCACACATGTTATGCACAAAGGAAGACAGGCCGGCCGGCCGGCAGCCCGAACTAGAAGTTGTTTACAGGATTGACAGCGCGTATGCATGCAATTCATCAAAGGAGCCGCCGCGCGCACAGACGATCGGCAATCTACCATAGGATTACAGGCAGTGCAATTGTACTGAAGTAAAGGAAGGAGGTGTGTCTCATTTCAGCGCTTCCTATTGGCTACATTCTTGAACCCATTTTATAATATTTAATATCCGCCTGCGACCACGCATGCTGCACTGGTAGCCGGTTTTAATAACCCGTTGAGGATGGGCTGATTTTGCTACAACACATATTTCCCATAGACACTTGCCCGAGTATACTCAGGACTCGTCTTCAAGGGTTAATAGTAGCCATACGTAGCCCTTTGGTGAGTGCACGTTTCCTTTGCTTGCTTCTGTCTGCAAATATCTTTATCAAATACTTTCTATCCACATCACCTCTCTTTTAATAGTGATAAGCCCATCACTATCTAAATAGTCCTTGCTACAGAAAAAAGAGACCAAATGTATTAACCCGTTGAGAACGGGCGCTGATTTTGCTATAGCACGCATTACCCATAGACACCTGCACGAGTATACTCGGGACTCGTCCTCAATGGGTTAAAGAAAGAATGAGAACTAATTTCTCTGTATGCAGCAGTCAAAGAAATGTGTCTTGGACATTGTCAATCTCTGCAGCGGTGTCTGACCTGTGTGAAGTAAGTCCTGGACGTGTTGCACCCGAGGAGTTTCTGCTCCAGACACTGCTGGATGTCCTCGATGATGGCCTCCTCATGGAGGAAATGGACCTCGTGCTTCGTCGGATGCACGTTGACGTCGATGTTCTGGGGGGCAATCTCCAAGCTGGAGGGATGGAAAATGATAATTGACTGGTCTAGTGGTGGATGATCGAAAAGAGACAATCTACTTCAACCTCAGATGCTCATATCAGAACGATGATACAAAAAAAATTATAATAACAAAGAAAGAAATCAAAGCATTCTAATGTCACTTGATATAATCAATGGTTTGATTTGATTCATTTTCTGCATTTCTCTACAGCGATACCGTTATATCATCAAAAAATTTAACAAACGTATTGATCAATATGACATATGTACAATATGTTCAATGATTCATTTTGTATTCTTATCAAGCATACAATGTAGGATGCATACAGAAAACTGAGAGAAATAGCTAATCATGAAACAAAATCTGAGGGGAAAAACTTACAAGAACCTACTGGTTAAAAGCATGGTGACTTTCAAATTTCATGAGTCTGCACAGCTCATAGAAACTACCCCCCCCCCCCCCCCAAAAAAAAAATAAATAAATAAATAAAATAAAATAAAAAAAAAATCCCAATTTCCCTTTTACTTTCAAGTGTTAAAAACAAGAAGCCATAAAGCAAATCATGCATAAACAAATAGGAAACATATGCATTGGAGTACAGAATCACCAGCGGGAGATTTTGACAATCAAATGGTTGATTTTATTTATCTATAAAATTCATCAAGAGTAAGAGTCCTTTATCTCTGGTGATATTCATTTGGCATGCAAAGTCTTAAGCTTATTCATGACTTCTACTACAACTTTCTTACAGTAAAATAAATCAAGAACACAATGCGTACATCTATGTTCAACAACTCAAACCCTAGATTTAGCCAGTGTCTGAGGGTAATACAGTTCAGACACTATTAAAAATCAATATTGGGGGGCTTTTGTATAGTTCCAACACACAAACAGTAAGGTGGGACTGAAGAACTGCAATGAGGGCATCTTTACCTGAGATACAGGAAGGGATGCATATTTTTTGGTAGGTAAGTACTGTAGACAGCCTCAATGGCTTTCCTCAAGCTGCTGGAATCAACTAACCGATCTGAGGATAGAGAGCATCAGTAGACAAGCATCAAAGAGTTTCATTGTGGGTTGTATACATGGACAAATTACAACAGAAACAAAGAAATACCCAATACATTAAAGAGATGCTGTGAAACTAGAATCATTCGCGACATGAAACTTCTGCAAGTCGGAGCCGACAGCCTTTTTCACGGCACGAAACTTTTGCGAATGACTGACCACGTTATGTACTATATTCGCACGCAATTCATTGTGTAAATGAAAAACTTTTGTATGAATTTGACTTTCATGAATCTTGGCTCCTTGCAAAATTCGCAAAAGTTTCATGCACATGAAAATTTATCATTTTACAGTATAGATGTAGTCTGCTTTCAGGTATTGTCACTTCTGAAACAGCACGAATTACAAGGAATTACCTATCTTTATGTCATTACTCCGAGATGCATATGCACGGTCATGTTAAAAACTAGGACTTACACATACACAATTTGAGGAGCTGTATGCTTGTCATATCTAATAAAAAAGTAAAAAAAGAGGTTGCCTCCTGAAGGTTTATTGACACACGTTGTGCTGGACACACACGTTATTTCTCTGCTACACAGAAACAAGGATGGGTGGGAGCAGGAACTGTTGCAAAGCTTGCAAGCAATGAAAGTAAAACTGAGAGCATGCCATGGGCTAGCATCAAGACAACCATATTTTATCAAATTAGATAATGTAAAACAAATATCCCAAACTAAATATCGTCCATTCGCACTACTGTGTCCCACTGGTGCATAATGATGACTGCCAACATACACTGGTTATCAAGATCTCTTGTGTGACTCACGGTTGATGAAAAGTAGAAAGACCAACTTCTTGACAGAGTAGTTGGCATTAGAGATCTGGCCGGACATCTTAAAGGATAGCCTCTTATTCTCATGGTTGACCTCTATCAATTCCCTGCAAATGCAAAGTACAATTGGTAATTGCCTTTGTATGTTTAGCATTGGTTTTTTTTACCAAAGATATGAAAAATTGAACACATTGGAAGCAATATGGCTCATATCTTTCATATTTAGCTACTGTAAAAGTGGAAAGTTTCATGTGAGTGATTTTTTGCCCTCAGCCTGGTAAGGTGAATATCGGGTGTTTTCAATTCCACGGAATCAAAATATGAACTAGTATTACATAAAGGAAACAAAAATCTTCGAGTGTATATACTTTCACACCAGTTGCATGTCATGCAAAATGCACAAAAAATTTCCACTTTTACAGAATTCGTTTTCTTTCAAAGCTGGGTATTTTGATTCAGAGATGTATAGCACTGCTTATACACAAGTGTTTTGTGGCAGAAACAAAGATAAAAAATACAAAGCAACATAGAACAATTCATGCGGTGGAGTCCTACATTGACATAAAATGAAAAACATTTAAATACTTGTGTGAAACCAGGGCCCTTCTGAGGCTCATCGGTGAAACACACACAAACACAAAGGGAGAACAAAGAAAATGCCCCAAAAGACAATAAATTATGTGCAATGGTTGAGGGAAGAAGTTGTGAAATTGAAAATTGGACTAGAGACTAGGATCAAATATTTGAAGTGGAACCTTAATATGGCAAGGATTGGTAGTTTGATGCTGTATTTTATTTATTTATTTATTTATTCAAGATTTCATACGTGTTCACAAAATAGGAATGCATACAAATGTATGCAAGTACATCTCATATAGCCAAGACAGAATATATACAATAAGTATACATTGATAAGAAGCAGTTACAAGATAGTATACAACTCCACTAAGAGAGCTACATTATTCAAGGTAACGAACACGCAAAGGAATTGCAACATACAAGCTTAAAGCTTGAAAATCGTTGCAACCCCCGTGCACACAATCTATATATGCTTGCAAATAGTTTAAATGATACTTGATTGGAGTTGGGGGGGGGGGGGGGGGAGTATTTACAAAGAGAGCATGGGAACATGAGGGGGAAAGAAGAAATGCATGTGTGGTGCCTATTTGTCCTGTCAGACATTGACAAGAAAGAGCAAGAAAAAGTTTAAAGTGTCAAGTCATTATAAGCAATTTTTTTATACTGATTAAATTGATTAAATTTCTCATAAATCCCATTCAAATGTTGATTTCAGGGGAAATATATGATCACAGCAAGTTTAATAGTTAATAGTATCCAGGAGTTCAGCGTGAAGCTGATAATAGAATATGTTTGATTCACATCACTCTCCCCACCTCCCCATCTTCTCCCCCAAGCCCCTCTCCCCCCCCCAAAAAAAAAAGCATGAGCTCTACAATTAAATCTGATTTTTCCCATATTCTGATCATGCAGACATTCCAGCAGCAATAGGACGACACAAAAATGTGATGAAAAAAAATTAAGACTTGAAGAGTTGGCAAGCTAAAAAGTTTCTCACAATAATATTCCGCCACATGAAGAGTGAGATTAAAGTTTTATGAGTGTACTATGCATGAATGACTTCAAATTCTACAGCTCTCCCTACAGAGGATAAAGCCAATCTGCATTGCCATGTTCCTGGTTTAGGTTGGGTGAAGGGGGGGGGGGGGGGGGTGACTGGTGATAGAAGGTTAGGTACACCCCTGGGCCATGCCTGCATTACCTCGCAACTGTGGGACCAAATACCGTTCTGATGTTGTCAACGGTTGTTGCGTTCTGCGAGGTGCGGACGTCCGCAGTACTCTCTCCTTGCTGCGGGAGAAAAGGAAAGAGATGTTATTAAATTAAAAAGAGGTAATTTTTATGATATGACACACTGGAATAGATAAATTCGTCGGGTGCCCGTGCATTGGCCGCTAACGCAATACAATTTGTATTGCGTTAGCGGCCAATGCACGGGCACCCGACGAATTGAACTTCTCATTATCATTGAGTTATTCTTGTTTGCAAAAGCCTTTTTTTTCATCTCATTCCACTTGCTTTGACCTTACAGAGGGTGACTTTCACCAGTTATCAAATAAACTACAATAAAGAGAAAAGATTTCCCAACTGATTAATTGATTGATTGACTGATTTCATTAGTAAAAATTTCCATAATAAGTTCAATACAGTGGTAACAGAATAGAACACATACTGTTTTTTTTTTTCTTATCTTGTTCCACTAATATTAGCATAAACTAGAAAGGCACTCTGAGAGCACAGACCTCCGCCACGCAGCTACTTTCCACTGATGATCGTGCTCTTCCCAAAGAGATTTTTCTCCTCTCCACCACTGGGGAAAAGTTCCTTGGGCTCTTCTATAGAGATCAGTGATTTCCACCAATAGGTACACATGGCTGAAAAATCGCCCGATTTCCCAATATAGAAGCCTTTGTTACGTCATAAACCCTCAGCTGCACGGCGCGCTTTGCCCTAGCAGAAACTAGAGCACGCACTTTAGTGCGCGTTTGAAAACCTCAAAAATGCGCAGCTTGAACTCCCAAGTTCATTGACCCTACTTGTCAAAATGTAAAAAATCCTTCACATACTTCAAAAAAATTATTGGATCACTACCAAAATCCAGTTATTTGTTACTTGTGTAATTCTAAACCTTTCCTGCAAGTTTCATTCAAATTCGAACACAACTTGTTGAGTTATTTTGCACACGGACAAACAAACAAACTAACAAACAAACAAACAAAAAAACCAACGGTAATGAAAACATAACCTCCTCCCTTGGCGGAGGTAATAATCATCATGGCGTAGCTAACAAACCACACTTCCACACTGTGATGGACTAATCAACCGACCAGGTGTCACAATACTATAAACCACATCAAATTTAAGAACCCATCTATTTAAATTCAACAAAGCATCTACTTTCAGTTATATATCATAACACACTATTCACTGAAGCCACTAATGTCTGTGATACTTGTAGAGTCCATAATGAATGTAACAAGATTTATTTGCTTGTTTGGATGGTCACTTGGATGTTTTGTTTTGCTGTTGAAGGATAAAAACAAGCTCCAAATGGAAAGATTACATCACAATGTGCATGCCACTGACTAGTCAAATATTAAAGAATTCTGTAAATAATTACCTACTAATGAAAAACAAAACAAATCAAAACAAAGACAAAGGCGAAGAAGTTCTTCCATCTGCAGCCCTCAATAACATGATCTCGAGTGAGGTTGCCTCCTATAAAGGTAACAAAACCTCTGAAACGGACCAGGAATCGAAGGTAATCAAATTCTCGTATTGACTGGCCCTTTGGCAAATCTACAGCATGAAATCAGCAAGCATTTTCTTTCTTTCTGTTTTTTCTCCCCCTGGCCTGAAACGTACACTGCCTCCTAAACGTCAGGGGATAATCTTCGGGGACGTTGACATTTGTCTAAAACCATACCCCCTCCAATTTCGTGCATGGCTCACTGCTATATCCCTGGTAGGATTGTTATGAGATTTTAATCCCAAACAGATGGCAAAACCAGCTGATATCTTTTGGAGAGATTGTGCATTGCACCGCCTATCCTCAGGTAGAGAGGAAGAAATTATTTCTTCCTTTCCTTGTGGAGATGAAGATTATATTCAAGGCAACATTTGATATTTTCTATTTGTAATTACAAATATTGGTCTTGCCTTAGGGCGTAAAACAGAGAGAACCTGATTTTTTATCTTCTTCTTTTTTGATGAAAGAGAATAAAAATTGCCTCACTTTCCACAGAAAATGTGAAATTTACCAAATATAGCTTCATTACTTCTATACATGTCCTGTGTATTCCTTTTCTATCAGCGAAAAAACACATAGACATTACTTCAGCAGAATGCAGAAGTGTATTGATTAAGCATTTACTTCAAACCAGTGATTGACAGGTTTAAAGCATGTCTCGTCTCTCTTTCTCGGTAAAAACTGATGTCACACACACACACACACACACAAACACACACACACACACACACACACACACACACACAAGACTGAACAAACGAAGGAGGGACATATACAAGCCCACAACAAGAACCTTTAATAAAACCCTTCGAGTTCAACACGGAATCTCTGCAAATCACCACCTGAAAGTAATCATATAATACCTTTTTCAGAGTAAAGGCAACTCCAGAGTTGTGAATGGCATATCTGCTGACCACTTCTGCCACTTTCCCATGTTCCTCACTGGCACTCTTGAGCGCTTTCCGCCGAGTGGCAACATTGTAGAATAAGTCTTCCACCTGATGTGTGAAAAAAAACATACAGGCTCTCAAAATGAAAGCCCATTTAATTGTGTCAATCCGTAATCATTGGACTCATGTCAAAAGGGATGTAAAAACAATCACACTGTATAATGAATCATCCAGTACTCTCCCTCTCTCTGTCTTTATTACACTGGAATGAAGAACTTGTGGTGGTGCCATATGCTTCAGTGGCAGGATCTCGGCTTCAAATTTGTGCCCTGTACCTTTGTTGTGCTTGTGAATGGACCAAAATATAAAACAAAAAGCAAGCAAAAAAAAAAACAACAACAACAACAACAATAAGCAAATTATCTAAAAACATTCTTACAATACATTTTTTTCTTTTCATTCTACACTTTTTGTTTTTCACGTCCCAACTCTCGGGGTGGGGATGGTCCAAGAATTCTTCTTCTTCTTCTTCTTCTTTGTATGGTGCAATATAAAAGTACCTGGTTGATACCATTTGCTGACTATTGCCAATCACCTGGGGCAAACCACGAGGGGTCGGCATCATTCGCCCGTTTTCAGGTGCGGGTACAAAAGGTATGTGGGTGGACCACCTAGATCATCGGGTATAGCATGCTGTTCTTTGCAAGGAATGAGTGCAGTGAGTTCTTTTCTTGCATGAGTCATGATTCCCTCACACATGGGAACTCCATTTCATGTCCCTTCCGAGGGACACAGTGTTTTGCCTCATAGTAGAGGGGACGGTACGATTACACATAACAGAAGAAGAAGAAGGTTCAACAATGATATTCTGCAATTCCTTTCCAGATAATAGGCTTCCTCCTGTAATGACATTAGATTTAAAACAAAGCATAATGGTCTCTCCTTTTTTCTCTTTCTATCTATCTATCTATTCTATCTATCTATCTATCTATCTATCTATCTATCTATCTATCTATCTATCTATCTATCTATCTATCTACATCTATCTAATGTATCTACCTATCTATGTATCTATCTACATCTACAGTATATATCTGTCTACTCTATCTATTTATCTACTCTCTCTCTCTTTACAGCAATTGTATTTGACCATTTTGATGCTTTTGGGGTTAGTAATGCCCAAGATTTGTCATTTTTTTCTCAAGGTCAATACGCTGTAGGCACGGCGAGTTCATGCATACACGGCAGCTCCTCCGTTTTCCACTCATCTCTAGAGATGTATCATCACTGAGTTAGCTTAGTGGTGAGTTAGCTCAGTCGTTTGTGCGTCTGCCTCCGATCAATAGCACCTGGGTTCGATTCCAGAGTCCTACTGAGTAATGTTGTGTGTAATCATACCGTCCCCTTTAGTTATTAAAGAGGCAAAACACTCTGTCCCTTGGACAAAAAAAAAATCCTGCTTCATTTATTCATCGCAATGAGCAGTAGGTTTAACCCGGTGAAGTAGTCTAGCCTCACATCCAACTGAACCCCATGGAAGACCAGCTATTGCAGCTGAAAATGGGCTATCCCAGCCATCTTCTCAGATGGAAATGAAACAAACAAATTGATACACTATACGACAAGACTGCAAAGCTAGTAACTTGTGAAACAGACTGTAGTAATAAATTCTACTTCGAAGGTGAACAGTAGCCATGAAATATAGATATCAATATCAGAAGCCATCAAAACCACCTGTACGATTGGAAAGAGACGTTATCCATGTCATAAGCATGAAAAGCACTGGATGACGACTGATTACCATACTGTAAAAGTGGTTTCTTTCGCGGTGGTTTTATTTTCGCGCTTTTCGCGATTTGAGGTTGAACCACGAATTTAACATCACGCGAAAATGTTTTGAACTCGTCGGTTGTTACAATGCTATCATTATCGACCACGAATTTGAACACGGGCGAAAAAGTCGGCAACGATGGAAACCGTGAAAGTTTCTGTACGCAAAAGAAACCACTTTTACAGTAGTTCATTTGTGGCCACATGACCTACGGAAAAGATATCACAATATTGATTAAATCTTGTCAGTTGTCAAAAACAAAACAAAACAAAACAAAACAAATCTTCTTTGTTTCTGACACCAGTGATTTTGACAGCCTTGATTGACAGCTGCCTATAACTTACAGTAATCTGAGTGCCCTTGTTTCCAGCACACGGTTTGGCTGGGGCCTTGAGTTTGCCATCTGCATACATGCCTCTGAAAGACAAAAAAAAAGGGGGGCGGAGATGACGATGACAGACACACTGTAGGGGCGGTCAAATGTGCTGAAAAAAACTCTCAGCATTGGTATGTAATTACCTCCGCCAAGGAAGAAGGAGGTTATGTTTTCATCGGCGTTGCTTTGCTTGTCTGTTTGCAAAAAGACTCAAAAAGTTGTATACGGATTTGAATGAAACTTGCAGGAAAAGTTGATAATGACACAAGGGACAGATGACTAAATCTTAGTAGTGATTTGGTAGTGATCTTTTCTAGTTTATAATATAATCCAAAGCACTCTCTGAAAGCAAACCATTTGTTCATAAAGTTTTCATATGTGACCCTGCATCACAAAGCCAACAGAAAGTAGCCAGGTACGGATTTTAAGTTGAGGGTGAATTCTGAAAGAGTAGACTCTAAGCTTTAGAATTATAATTCAATACAAATGGACTTTCCCAACCTATATAAAAACTAGAAAGAAAGTACACACTCTGGAGAAGAGTTTATTGAATAGTCTCTGAAGTTTAGGGTCTATTCAAGTGGCTAATCTTGCACCATGCTGGGTTCTGTGCTGGGAATGGAACAAAAAACAGGAAGCAAAACTCCATAACACAGGATAATCATATTAAGCTGAAATTGTGCACACTCTAAAAGCACATTCCATTCATGATGAACACCAATTTTAAATGCAGTAACAACATCCTATCAAAAATTACTAGAGTTGAAAGTGAAGAGTGTAAAGGGCTTTCATAAAAATGAAAAGGGGCCTCTAAGACTTCACTTCTAAAAATTAAAAAAAAGTGTTCTAAAAAAACAGCAAAACACTCAATTTCCCATTAGTTTTATAGTCCCAAACTAAAGAATAACGTAGCAGAAATATAAACTTTTGCATGACTTTTAACTTAGCGAATCTTGGATCTCTCGCCAAACTGAAGAAATTCAAATGCATGCGAAACATTTATGGTTTTACAGTAATTGTTCAGACCTGGCAAGCCGTAACATGATTTCTGAAGAAAGGACATTATCAACTTACTTGAAGGCACATTTGGAGTCCTCCGTCCTCGTGATGATTGTTACGTGGGCGACATGACTGATGCTGGCCAGAGCCTGTTGTCCAGTGAAAAGAGTAAATCAATTAATCGGAATCAGTACATCTGTAGATGCCTGACCATGAAGCCTGATTGGTCTTGCAAACCCAAAATATCCTACAATCATGGTACAACCACTGTTGATCACAAAACACACGAGTTTTACATACGTACACGTTCGGTTTGTATATAATGTGCATGATGACTTCTAACATTCACATGATGAACAAGAAAGACAATAATTAAAGGGATCGTAAACACTGGTTGAGACCTAACTTCACATTTCTAACATTTCTTTGGTGAGATAATGAGAAACCTCCCATGAAATATGAAATATGAAATATGAAAGAGCATGCAATTCCAAGGGGGATTCAACATTTATCTGATGAAAACTGGTTTTGAAATGTCTGAGATATCCAAAACAGAGCAAACCTAATAAAAGGTGAGACCCACCTTTTATTGGGATTGCTTTATTTTACTTTGTTTTTGGATGTCTCAGCCATTCTAAATCCAAAAACGATTTTCATCTAATAAACTTTGAATCCCTCTTTAGAATGGTATGATCTGTATCGTTTCATAAGTGGTTTCTTGGTATCTCGCAAAAAGTTAAAAGCCTAATCCTCATCTCAACCAATACTATATTCATTCCTTTAAAGTTCAAATCAAAGATAAAATTAAACACTATGGTAGTAAATGGCTGAAATTTTTGCACTCAATATTTGACAAAGCATACATGCAGCAAGTATCTGGTGATCAACGTCCTTTCCAGAGAAGAAAGTTTTTGGAGAAAAAACAAACAAACAAACAAAAAACAGACAAGGATCCTTACAAGGTCAATGACATATGGGATATTCTTGGGGTAGTAGCCACTATTCTATCAAATTGTGTAACAACATCCTTACACTTCATCTCCTTCTTCTCTTTTTACTCCTATAGCTAATCCCTCTCTCAGCCTTGTCATTAAGTACACCTAAAAGTGCTCATGGATGCGCACCATCTCCACTTTTTGCTTGCTAAAGTGAGGCTAGATAATTCAATTCAATTCAATTCATTTATTCCATAAAATAACATTCAAAATATTTACAGTGATGTGTTAGTCAAAGGAGGAAATCATGCAAAAGCAAGGGGTTTAGAAGTGGACATTTTCTTTACAATATAGTTTAAAATCACAGTTTTGAATAAAACATATATGTCAAATTATACCAAAATATAGAACTAAACTAAGAAGACTACAGGATTAACAATACATTAAGATAGACATAATTCTATATGAGCCTTGACCCCAATCTAATATGTGCCACTGATCAGAGGAGAAAATCATATCAATGAATATCTTCTTCAGCGACACTGGTGTCACGAACAGAGCTTCAAACCCTAGGCCATCCCATGACAAGCCCGCCAGAGAAACCACTGGACCACAATGTCTTTCTATTACTGCAAAAGTGGATATTTTCAAGAACTTTAATAATATCTCGTGCTCCACCAGGTAAAGTGAATTTTACCAGTTTTTCATTCCGCTTTAATCAAAGTATGTACTAGTATTGCATATGGGAAACAAAAATGTTTGCATCCTTTTATTTTCGTGCGAAGTGCATGTTGTTCGAAAATACACAAACATTACCGCTTTTACATTACCTACTACACATAGGCTTACCTCTCCTCTGAAGCCATAGGTGCTGATACTGGTGAGGTCATTGAACTCCCGAAGCTTACTGGTTGTAAACCTTTCACACACTATGTCCATGTCATCTTTCTGTACAAAAGGGAGCATGGATTGGTTAGAAAGGATCAAGACTGGTGGGCCTCTCAGATGATGCAGAGAGCAATGCGAGTATTCCTCATCTCTTTAAATATCTGCTGTGTCTCTTTTACTCTAAAATCCACTTTAATTCACTGAAATCAAAATCCCACCTGTACTTGGAATGATTAGCAATTTCGCTGCATTTTTCAATACCCCATCATGGAAGGTTTAAGTATAGTTCTCTCAAATGATCAGATTGACTGGAGGCTATCTTACCCGGATACCAGTCCCATTGTCTTGAATCTGCAGGAGCTTCATCCCTCCCGACTTGACAGTGACTTGGATTGAGGTGGACTTGGCATCCAAGCTGCAGCATGGAGTGGAAAATTGTGGACAAAAGTTCAGAAAATGTGTTACCCTATTAAAAGTGAGATCAAACTGTAGTCAGAGATTCATATCTTTACAGTATGGCTGTTTTAAACGTCCTTCAGCCTTTTACTATGTTATGTATCCACCCAGTCTTGTTTGCGTGATTGGAAAGTTTTGATTAATCATGAGTAAGGTCATTTACAACAATCAGCTATTTGTCGAAAAGACTGGTTCAGAATATTTCACTTATTTCTTTTTCAATATCAGATTTAAATACCAAAATGAAATCATTCATCAACGTCTGAATTTGTAACACATAAATGTATGCAGATTAATCAATCTGAATTATTGATAACATACAAATGTGAATAATGATTGATGTATAAGTTGTGATAGTACATTAACATGCAATCTTTTTTTTCCACATGAAACACTCATTTGATACATATATGTCACCATGAACCAAAAGAGTTCTGGGCCCTGTTTTATCAAAAGATATAATCAATTTTGAATTTCCTTAACACACAGACTGCCATAGACTTATGACAGAAATCGACTATATAATCAATTTTAACTCTTCATAAAACAGGGCCCAGATCAGCCTGCTGAAACCACAAGAAAAAACAATGCACTGAAATCAGTGCTAGATTTCACCTGTTCTCCATCATTTCCTTCAGGGCGTTTGCTGGCCGCTGAATGACCTCTCCAGCGGCTATCCTGTTGACCACTGTCTCGTCCAGCTTCCTGATGGTCCCCGCCATATTGACCTGCCGTAGCAAATAAATCAGTACCAGTCTGGCTCACTCTACACTCCTCTGGCCAGGTATCTGTGGGGAGTAGCATATGATGCAAGGGACAGCAAAAACTTTGTTTGACATATTTTAGTCGAATACTTCAATTCCTGAATACACTTCAACTTCTCAAGTCTGTTCGTGTTGAAAATCTCTCAAATGAAACACTGTAACCGGCAAAGATAACATCTTAATCTATCTACAAGAAAAAAGAAAAGAAAAAAAAAAGAAAAGATAATATCTTATGAATGGAAAGTCTACAAGTACAGTTGTAAACCTGCAGGAAGGCATTCTCATTAAGCCTGTTAATCATGGTTAGTGTTCAGCTGCTGAACTTAAGCTCAGGTACATTTGTAAGTATGGATAAGGAAATCCTCACTGATTATTTTCATAGACAGTAGCAGATCCTACGCACACTACGTTAGCCTGATAATATTTAAATACACTCATTGACCAGCCATACATTGCATTTCCACATGCCATGAATCATGCAGTATTTTATTCATCATTTAAAAAAATTCTACTAATACTAAAGGTACTTAACTGTGTATAGAATCTAGGCCTAGCACTGTTTTTGTGGTGAAACATCAAGGTCAGAACTCTCAAGTAAGCATCTTGTCACCCAGCTCATGCAAGGAAGTAAACAACATACACACTCCTATATAAGAAATAATGACCTATCAATCAACAACTAGTAAATTTACTAACTTAGTTGTAGACAAGTAAAATTAAATTTACATTTTACTTTAGGCTTTATTTTAAATTAAGTTAAAACGATTGCATTTTTGTTAAAGCCACAAAACATGACGGGAACTGTGAAAGAAAATAAAGTACATGCAATCGAATAACCGAAAGTTTTGACACATGATCACCTACTACTCCGTATAAAATTACTAATGATGAAAGTATATTTTCTTTTCCCTGATCTAGCCCCATAGCAGCGCTCGTAACAAAATTTTCAATACATGGGACTGTTATAAAGGATACCGTTCAAAATACGCGCGTCAAGACACATGTGGGGATGCACTTCCGATGTAAACATTACTTACTACTTATTTTAGGAAGGCACGACACGTTTATTCTGACGAACAATATTTTACCACAAACGAAGAGATGACTCACGATTCCCTTCAAATTTCTTATCCTATTGACATGAAGGTTAATTACATGTAGTTTGCTAATAATATGGAATATTACTTCACCATCCTTCTGCGTTCGCGCCGTCTCCCGAGTGCAGCTTCGCTCCTATTCACATCCGGGATTTGCGTTGAAGGTTAAACCCAGCCTCAACCTTCACATTATGTTGATGTGTCTCACTTCTGCCTGCATAGACTTCCACACGAACCCTGCTCAGCATTAGTGCGCATACACACGAAAGTGACTGTACGTAGGCTAGCAGCTCGAGCGCCCTAGCCTCCCGTGGATTTTGCGGTGTTTTCCTGGCGATTTCAACGGGGGAATGGATAGGTGGAATGTATATCGTGGAGCTATGGCAATTTCTTGAGGAAATTTCATGGAGAAATTTAGCAAAATGAAGCGACTTGTGAGGGTGCTCGACGGGCTTACAGCCAGTGTCGGGTCCAGTTCTTCGGCCAAAGGCGATTCAGATGTAGTAGAATCGCTCACTCCCGAACACTTCAACGTATGCAAGGTGGGTGGAACGGTCTCTCCTTCCCTTTCTGCGTAGGTGCAGGTGGCTGATTGCTTACCGTATGTGATCGTGTGTGTGTGTGTGTGAAGAGGTTTGTGGTGATGGCCCGGTGTCTCAGACACAGGCAGGGCAGCCCTATGCGCACTGTAGGCCGATGGAGGAGTTCGAGTGTGCTGCTGCTTATGCGAAACTCCAATGCCGCGGTACAAAACCAACCCCATCATCATTTCAAGATGGGAAAACGTGATTAGACAATTCAATTCGTATCGTACTTAAATAGTTTATGTAGAACCTGCAGAAAATCGTAGTTATGCATACAATTCTCGTTTTATAACAGGGTAGATCCTACTACTTGTTGAGTTGTAAAATATTCAGACCACGACATCTGGGGGCCCACCACTTGATACTTTGTCATTCTCTGAATTCCCATATGTGGATCATCCGGTGTTGCTGCAACAGAAAAGGGGGAAAAAAAAATCCAACCCCAAAGAACAACAACCATCATACCATATACATGTATGAACCTACTACTCATCATAATATTAATGATGATAATAAAATTAAGTAAATATTCAAATTTTCAAAAATTTGACAATATGGGACATTGTCAAATGAAAATTTAAGATTGTGAAAATGAGATGAGATGATATTGATGATGATGATGATAATAGGTTTATATATTATACTGTATATGTTTTTGTAATTTCATCATCACTTTTTATATGAGAATTATTGTATTGATACTGCAGAAGACGATTGTAATTATCATTGCCGTTGTAATGAAGTGATCTCATTGATATTTGATTGATTGATTAATTAATACTTGACAGTTTGTGTGTGATCAATGATTATGTATTCTGTGTTGGGGTAATGTATAAACGTACATGAGATACAATTATTTTGTATCTCATGTACGTGTTTTAACCTGCCATTTGTTTTGAATGAAAAGGTGGACCTGGTTTCTGTATCGATATGTTCTACTCACATTGCCTTAAAACTTCATGATTAAAAAAAAAAAAAAAAAATCATGATTAAGCAACACAGTTGAAATACATTGTGTAGGCCCTACTAATGATGATTGATGAATAAGGATGTCCAGCATCTTAAGTTCTCAGTGTACGACTGCAGCTATGTAGAAACCAGTCACCTCTACACTGTACAAACGTAGTTGATATAGATCTAGATCAATGGAAATGGAGTAGCTCTTACAATGCAGTCTTATGTCATTTCATCAGGCTCCTTGATGAGTGCAGATATATAATGTAATATACTGTATATGAAATGGTAAACTGGTCTGTATAAGAAACTATTAGATTCTATCCAAATATGTGTCGTAGCGCTTCAGTGGAAAAAATAAAATGTCTCTGCATTTGTATGATGTGCATTATATACTGTACACTGACATTTTTTGTTTTCTTGAACGGTCTGCCTTTTCATGATAATATACAATTGTAATTTGTATGAATGACAGCCTCAAAAAGGGTTCTTTAATATTTCTCAATTCTGATGGAAGTTTGTGATATTAAATGCATTATTTACATTTAAAGAGTTTGATAAGGGGAAAACACAAATTCAGATTTCAAACATTCTTTTACTACAAGTGTATACTACATACATGTACAATTGTATGTGCAGGGGCAAATCCAGGAATTCCCTAAAGGGAGGCGCCTTTATAGAATTAAAGGGGGGCACATGCCCCCCATTTTTTACTTTTTATTTCTTATGTTTAAAACAAAAAATAAAGAGGGGGCACATGCCCGGTGCGCCCCTCTCTGGATCAGCCACTGTATATGTTTGTCTATCTTGCATTCTGGTATTCTTTTCATTTCTTTGTCATCATTTCCTAGTCAGACTAAAACCCATTCAGTCCATAGAACCACGTAGCATTTTTCATCCCATCTTGGACCACTTTCAAATTACTAGGGGGTTAACACATATGATATATAAAAAAGATACAGAATTTCCAACCCGGATGGGGCAATCAATTTCTTTCAACAACAAATTGAATTCATTTTCAAATTCAATTCCTTGAGTTACAGTTGTAATTATACTGTGAGTGAGATCAATTGTCATAAGTGATCACAATGACAATGGTTCGAAATTAATTGCATTATTTTTACAATCAAAATTCATGAAGAAAAGTAATGATGATAATAGGTAATACCATTATCAATGTTTTTATTTTTGAAAGTCAGTGTTGTCATTGTCATTATTTTTTCTATTACATTATTGATGCCATTTTACGAGTTCCTTTGTGTTGTTATTTGTGTGAAGATTTAAATCAAATAGTCATTAATCCTACAATGTAGGTCAGAGCTTTCCATATATCGCAAGTAGCAATGTGCTTCACGGTGCGCACAATCTATCACTTAATTGACATTGAAAACTTTAAAAAAAAGAAAAAAAGAAGAAAGAATTATGAACATTTAACCTGTGGAGGACAGTCTGATTTTGGTACGACACGCATTTCCCATAGATACCTGCCCTCGGGAGTATACTCGGGACCCATCCTCAATGGGTTAAAAGATCTACAAAGGAGACATTCAAAAAATTAAAAATGTCAATTTTAATGAGCCCAGGATAATTTTGAAATTGGTCTGAAATGTTCAACATAATCTTGGCAAACTATAGCCAAGATTATGTTAATGTTCAACATGATTCTTTAGATTGCTCAGCAAGACGGCAGCATCAAACATCGATCATTAAAGGCACAAATGCACCTGTGGAATTCTTGTGTACATCAATAAAAAATTGACAACTGTTTGAATCATTACAGCCAATTGGAACTCCATCTCTCAGACCTCCTTAGAACAACTTATAAAAATCTCTGCCTAAGAAACTTAATTAGAGGAGGCAAGTAAATTAAATGGTTTTATTACATGGCTGTAGAAAACGAAACATCCATAAATTGGCATATATTGCAGAAATGGAGTATTGGTCAGTGGTGATTACACTGTTTATTTATTTGTTATGATTTATCATTTATTTCTAAATAATATTCTTTCTTTTTTCTTCCTTTTTGTTCTTTTCTCTGTCTTCCTCCTGTTTGTGGTTGAGATTTGTTTCTAGTTCTTTATTTAAGATGCACAGCAGAATGTAATTTTTTTATGAATAAACATGAAATGACAGGTTGTAAGCATGATAAGATGCCGATATTTGTTGTATGAGTGATCAGAACGATGAAGGGTAATGAAGTACAAGTGTTCAGGGGTAATTGTCAATAGTTAAATCATATTATTGCAAACAATTTAGGATACAATTTTGTTTGTTCAACACAGTTCTGACCATTTTGATTCGATGACATGTAATATTCATTACCGTAGAGATATTATCTTTCCTAATCAATACTCAATAGCCGTGTGCACCTGGCAGATGGAGTGTCTACTGCAAGAAACTTGTACATTTTGTTTTGTGTATTTCTTGAAATTTAATCAATTCTCATACAACTAATGCAGGATATTTATGGAAGCTGCAGTTCCTCTTGTCCGTCCAGAGTCATAATTGATGTACTGTACATGAAGCAGCCTCACATATTGTCTAGAAGAAACTTTGTACCTTCCGATTAAAGATCAACAGCATACTTTACATTTCTTTAGCTAGACATTTCCCCCATGATTCATATTGCCTTATGTGGTAACATGCATTGTGAAAAGAACAGATACAAGAGCTGAATGACTCAGTCTGATTTACACAATTGGGGAAAAACAAAAACGAAAGCAAAAATTGAGGTTAAGGTTTAGAGGGCATCCATGAACACTGGATATGACAATGTCCATGATTTGCTTTTTTGTATTGTCGTCAAAATAAGCATTAAGCTTGATTAGGATTCTTTTGAACTGATATTTTTTGTTTGTTTGTTTTTTTTAAACAGGAATGTAAAGTAAATGACACACTGACACAGTGTAGTCACACCATCACTGGGTATTCTTTATTACCAACATTTTAGCTTGATCAATTTATTGCAAAATTTCATTCCAGAAACTGAAAACAGCTGACCGACTGATGCATGATGCTGATATTATGTGCTCTATAGTTATTTTTCATTCATTTATTTTTCCATTTCCAACAGAAACATATAAATATTTTACAGAAATGAATACATAAATTTCATCATGATTCATAAGAAAGGATAAGTTTATATTGTAAGTATATGGAATTACTGGAAATGGGGAGGAATGCTAAAAAGCAGGGCTTGTAGGCTGCATTCCTCCCACATGTAATACAACAAATTATATGATTGATAGACTGATATATACATAAAAAGTGGAAAAACAAAAGAAACTACCGTAAGATATGGACACCTATCGTATTTAACAAACCTACAAGTTTTGTAACTAACCTGAAACAAACACCCTGGACAAAAATCCCTATACATTATGCATATTGCCGCTTATTTGACAAATATTGTTCATGGTAACATGGTCATGATGGGTGTGGGAGGGGTGGTGTTCATGGTAATAACATGGTCATGTTATCATGATGCCCGGGTGTTCATTAAATTACAGAGTATATCAAACACATTATGATTAAACATTTTAACTGATCTATTTATGGGTTGATTTGCTTCTCATAGGAAACCTCATTATAGCAAGAAGTCAGTTTCCTCCAAACTTAAATCAATATTATATCATAATGAAGTTGGAGGCACTGTACTTTTCATGAGTATGATGGCTATTGATGTAACTTTAAGCAATCCATGTTGCATTAGCAGTAAATGTGATTAACATTTTTAATCGACTCTCTGAAAAAGAAAGGGTAATTTCCCATTAATCTCTCAACATAATGATCAGCACATCATTTACTGTAGGAGCAATTGTGTCACATCACAGTGAACCCTTCCAGCCTTAAGAGCAATATCACTGTGGTTTTATTAAGAGCTGTACTGTTCATGCTGTAAAACCAAAAATTACAATGGGCATGAAACTTTGAATTTTCGCGATTAGCCAAGATTTGAGAAAGTATAATGCATGCAAAAGTTTTTTTTTAATTTGTCTTCGCCAGGCAGTGAATGCCAGTCCAATGCTGTATACCTGCGCTTCTCAACCAGTGGGCTGCAAATCCTCTTGGCAAGTGGGCCGTGATGACAGCCAAAAATGAAATGAAAAGAGATTAATGTCTGATGAGTGGACCTTAAAAATACTGTCATGACTCTCAAGTAGTTCATTATGATAAAAGCTCCCCAAACACTAAGTACTAGATATATTTTATCAAGTTCTAGGGGTACTCAGTGTTAAAACCACTCATAATTTTTTCATGGTTGATAGTGAGCAAAAGTTTTATGCCAGTAAAAAAGGCAATCGGCTCCAGTTTGCAAAAGTTTTGTGCTGCAAAAGTTTTGTGCTGTGAATGTCTCAGGTTTAACAGTATCTGATTTTAATTTTGGTATTCAAAAACGGTGCATTAGCACTTGAATATCCATTGTGTTTTATCATCAATGTGAATACACCTATTGATACTGCTTCATAAAAAATGAAAAAAAAAATCCCCCCCCCCCCATTTGAGCCTTTTGTCATTCATATAATTATTTTGGTAAATGGTAGCAGAATTTTCAAAAGCCTTTTACATGTAGGGTTTTTTTTTCCCCTACTGATTCTTTAATTGGCTAAATGATAAAAATGTTTCAAGTCCCTGTTTTTCTTTAGAATCTCAACATTTTGAGAATTTCTTTGTTTAATTGTGTTGATTAAACAAGTTTAACCAGTTCTTTCTAATCTTTTTCCAGTGAAAAGTCTGTGGAGAATATCAAAATGATAAATGTGATTGTAGTTTTTTTTTTAATGCCTCCGCCACGAAGTGTCGCCGGAGGCATTATGTTTTCGGGTTGTCCGTCCTTCCGTCCTTCTGTCCGTCCGTCCTTCCGTCCTTCCGTCCGTCCGTAATCAAATTTTGTGTACAGCATAACTAAAAAACGGTTTGAGGTATCCTATCGAAACTTGGCATATGTATGTATGAGTGGGCGAAGTTGTGCCTATCAACTTTTGGGTGCACATGCTCAAGGTCAAAGGTCAAAAGGTCAAGGTCAAATGCTCAAAATCTCACTATTTCCCCCATATCTGTGCAATGCCTGAAGGTATTTTCTTGAAACTTAGTGTATACATGAACTACCAAATTAAGATTCACCAGAGAGAGTTTTGGGTCATGAGGTCAAAGGTCAAAGGTCAAGTGAAAATGTTAAAATTTCACTTTTTTCTCCATGTCTCAAATGTTTCAAGGTATCTTCATGG
Source organism: Diadema antillarum (assembly GCF_040938485.1). NCBI lineage: Eukaryota > Metazoa > Echinodermata > Echinoidea > Diadematoida > Diadematidae > Diadema > Diadema antillarum. The sequence continues at coordinate 40,045 of NW_027271591.1, read as the reverse complement.
AACTTAGTACATATGCATACTGTACTAACTGGCAGTGATCATCTAGGGAATTTAGGGGTCATGGGTCAAGGATCAGGGGGTCAAAGGTCAAGGTCAACTCATCAAATGTCACTATTTCCCTCTTATCTATGCAATGCCTGCAGGATTTTTCTTGAAACTTTAGTGTTTGCATGTATTACCCAATAGAGATTCTCTTGGAAGTGTCTCGCCAAAAGGTCAAAGGTCAAGTGAAAGTGCTAAATTTCACTTCTTCCTTACACTTGTAAAAGGGTCAAAAGTCAGGTACAAATCCTCAAATCCCCAAATACCTGCACTCTAATAGACAGTATAGCCATTCATCCAATTAAACCTAGCTCAAGGAAAGTGAACATTCAACACATTTGTGACAAACCTGTCATTTTAATATTTTGCCAATTATGTGAAATTGTCATCACACATTGTCAAGACATTGTACTATAGACCTATTCGGAGAACCATGCATTATGGCGGAGGCATACCAGTCGCCATAGCGACATTTCTAGTTGTTTTTTTTCAGCAAAATTTCCCCTGACATGATGATTGGTAGATTGCAGTTCTTTGTCTAACAAGTTTGGTTTTGGTTTTGAAAGACTGTGCAACTTATTTTTCCCCCAATTCCTGCCCCCCCCCCCCAAACAAAAGATGAACATCTTGAATGGCTTCAAAGAGTTTTTTTAAGCTTGTCTAAATGTTGATATTTCATCGACAATGTGGAACAGTGGCGGATCCAGAGAGGGGCGCAATGGGCGTGTGCCCCCCTTTACTATTTTTTGTTAAAATGAAAGAAATAAAAATAAAATAAAATAAAAGGGGGCACTTGCATCCCCCTTTATTCTTTTATTTTGCGCCCCCCTTTTCGGAATTCTTGGATCCGCCCCTATGGAATAAACAATTGTGGCAGAGAAGCAGTCAGAGCATGGTTCAACACCATTTTCAACAAATGTAGTGAAGTACATTACTGATATTTTTCATTTGATGTGGGTACATTTCTCCACATTTCAAACAAGTGGATACAGAAGTTAGCATGCTTTGAATCATGACTAGAAGAGATACATTGTACATACACACATACAAACATACACACATATGTAGAAAGAGATATGTATTTAACTATAGATAGAGAAAGAGAGAGAGAGATAGAGATACAGGCTGTAGATAGATACAGATAGATAGATAGATAGATAGATAGATAGATAGATAAAGATATAGGTATCCCTGCAAGAAAAAGTATTTCTCAATGAATGACTGAAATTGACAGTTATCAGCAGATCAGTAGAATTTTGGAGTTATTGGACAGGCATGAAAACAGTTGGAACAGTTTATCTGATATCTGTGCAATATTATGGTAATTTCCTATAATGATAAATTGAATAGAGGCTTGAGTGGTTCCAAAGGCTGTAGGTTGATAGTTGATCATACGTTATTGGGTATAGGGTCCTGTATGTTTACTTCATGCAGTGTTGTATTAAAAAGCTGTGACCAAGATTAGTCATACAGTATATCACTGTTAGTGTCGTCTCGGGAGATTGAGATATTTCCATTTTACAGTGTGTCCATAAGAGGACCAAAATATGTTTTAAATAGTAAACTGGAATTGATTAAAGGTTTCAGATCACAGTTACACCAAATAAGGGTTATTCTCAATTGCGTTTGCAAGAGGTAGCTGCATACCTTTGAAATGTCAGTGGAAAAGAAAAGAAAGAGAAAAAAAAACAGTCTTACCCAAGATGATAGTTTACTGCTTTCATAGAAATTAGCAGTTGACCTTTCAAGCTTGGCCAGACTATGGACCAGCTAGTTGTCCTAGAATTAAATTTTCCAGCTAGGCATGTATTCTGAATGCAGATCAATAGTGTATGTGTACAGCACTTACTCTGACTTTCATTGCATTGAGGGCTTTCAGACTTAACAAAAGAACTGGTTTGTAATTCCTAAACTTGTTTGGAGTTCTTTCATTCACACAAACTATAAAATGAGTCACCTCGTCAATATCCACAAACTGCAAACAACATTCCATACAGCTGTGTCACAAAATTCCATAGCCTGTCAGTTAAACATGTCACTTTCAATACTTGCATAAAATGCTGGAGTGCATTAATAAACCAATTTGTCATGAGCTCATGTGCACATTGGTAAAAATAACCTTTGTCTATTCTCAGCTTGTTAGGCACTTAATTCATCTTTTCAAGTGATACAATGGAAATGCATAGCTCGATGGTACAATTTATGGAATTCATGTTCAAACAGAGAAAGAACTTGTAGACAAAGTGACTAGAGTAGTACATCAACAAATAATAAATAATATTGGGGAAACAGCGATTTCATTGTTTTGCTTTGAATATATATGAACAAGCCTTTTCTATTATTTTTGCCAAATGGTAGGCTTTTATGAACACTTTGTTGTTTTGTTGATGTGCTGGCAGGAAGCACCATTTTCACGGATTACATGTACATAGATAATCAGTTCATCACAGATGCCTTATAAAATCTGAGTGAATTTAAAAACCAATATGCCTGTTACTACTACTACATAGAGATAGAGTTCCAGCTGGCTGTAATTATTTAAACAGTTGTCAGTTTTCTATTGATGTGAAGACAAAAGAATTCCACAGACCTGTGCATTTGTGTCTTTGATTATCGATGCTCGATGCTGCCGTCTTGCTGAGCAATCTGAGGATTCATTTTGAACGTTAGCATAATGTTGGCGATATTTTGCTTGTTCATTTATTGAATGAAATGAAATCTCAGTTAATGATAAAGCATATAAAACAAAAGACAATCCTGTCCAGAAATGTATGGGAAAATGTAAATCAGAACTGTATCATGTGAAAGTGTTTATAAGTGTACCCTCCTGCAAAGCCAGTTTTATCACTTTTCTACATAATTCCGACAAATAGAACTGACATGAAATAATCTTCAGGTATAATTCTTTATTAATATATATATCAGATTAGTGCTGGCATGCCCCATCAAGTAATTTTCATTTTTATTTCATCTTCTTTCTTCTTCTTTTTTGGCCAAATTTCTATTCGTGCATCCCTGTGTCTTTAACATTTATCTCACCTTTTATAAGTATGGATGGCCATAATTACCATCACAAAGACATCCTTGGAAAGTGGCTGGTGATTATGCAATGATACACAAGTCGATTGTTTTCCTAGCTGTGCAGCAGATCCAGATTAAAACAAGTATACTTCATATATTTTCGAGTGGGGACATCTAACATGGGTTCAAAGGAAATATTCAGGCAGTACAGTTGTGACTCCATTCTCTTGAGCCCCCTTGATGGAACTACTTATGAACCGGCTTAATTGCATACACCATGGTAGAAATGACTTACATGTACATAAAGGTACTGTTTACCATTGGGAGCAATGATTTTAAAAATGTTTGAGTTATCACATTTGACGCATATATATACAGCTGTATGTGTATCTCATTTGTATCACAAAACATCCTGCCGTATAAAATATTTGCAATAAAGCCTGAAATATAAGGAGATATCACTATTTTTCTCACTTAACCATAACTGTAGATGGTTTAGTCTAGAAACAATTTAATTTTAACTATCGTTCATATTTTGCATATTTGACAATACTGAACATTGATTATACTGACTAACTTTTGTACACTGCTTGTTTCTACCCTACATGTAGCTGTTATTTTAGAACTATATTGAAACACTAAAGCTGGGTTTTTGTTTCATCTGCAAATGATACAATGTAAAATGCCTCAAGTCAAGGTTTAGAGGTCAAACCACTCACATTATGAAGGTGCACCCAGGAGTGAGCTTGATCTAATTTGAAGACCACCTCTGGGCCATGATTGGCCAAAAGAAATATTATCAGAAAAAAAAAGTCGCATGGAAGGGGAAGGGAATTCACATATAAATAGATCTGCAAGAACTCACTTAAGAACTGACAAACCAGTTTTCGTAAAAATTGAAAGTGCTCTAGATGCATTCTGTACTTTCACTTCATATCAACCAATCACTTCATATTCTTTGTTCTAAATTACTACATCACATTTTGAAGTCCTTCCTCCTTTGAACTGTTATTTCCCTTTGAATTATTTTTTCCCTTTAAGTCTTATCATCCATCCCTGAAATTTCTACAACTCATTGTTTATACAGACCTCCAAACTATTTTGAATTTGGAGGAAAGAAAGAATCTGAATTTTGACCATTCCCAGCTCTTTTTTCAATATAGAAGTTTCCTATTTTTCTACATATACACTCCTATGGGAACTGCTCTTTTTTCGTACTTGTGGACACATCATCCATATTTTTCGACAGAGAGGTTGAGAGGTCTGCATATAGTATATCATTTCAAAAAAATTTTGAGCAAGAAGTATAAATCTATAAATTTTTTTACTTGTATACATGTTCTTCCATTCCACGAATGCACCATATTGCCGTGTCTAATATTCTTTTTAAAGATGTCATGCTCAACTTCCTGTTGAAGAAATTGTTGACTGAAGGATTTTAAAGTAAACAGCTTGTGATAATGGCTGTATTAATCCTCGTGGATTGGGAGATAAACACAGAATTTCGATCTTAATCCTTGTCCTTTGCTATATTATGATGTCATTCCTGTGTATTCTGACCAACCTTGGCAGGTCCATAGTAGAATGTCGTTTCTAACGTGATGCCTAATTCTCTGTCATGTTCGGCCTGCAGGTTGTTCGTCATGGATTCCCGTTTGAACCGACCGCCATGGCATACGACCCTGTCCAGAACATCTTGGCTGTGGGCTCAAAGAATGGATCGCTGAGAATGTATCCTTTGATGCAGAGAGCATCGTCGGTGTTTGCAAATGCTCAGCATATGTGTTAATTGTTTGTGACCAAAATGATGTCCCTAATGTTGCTTGTGTCATGCTGTAGTTGTTGTTAGTTATTGTTGTTGTTCTTGTTGTTGAAGTTCAAGTTTATGTGTTGTTGTTGTTAAAGTTTGTGTTGTCACAACTGTTCTATGGATATCTGCATATGGATGCGCATTGCATTACATACTCATATGGACTTTGGAAGCAATTTACTTTACTTTTCAACAACTTATTTTGTTCTGTTTTCCAATGATCTTTAGCAGCTGATTTGCGATGATGACAGACAGACAAACAGCCTTCTTGTCTTGCTGGACTGAAAATGTGTATTGCCCCCCCCCCCCCTCAAATTATGATTAAAACACCACTCAGCAGCCCTGTACCGTAACATTCCCGTGACAGCATACCCATTAGTGTGGCTGCCACGGGTGACGATGCTTAATCTTTATTTTAAAGGGCTATTTGATTGATTTATTTATGATTTAAAGTCAACATTGATTACATATTGCTGTTGTACACTGTCTATGTCTGGTCATTGTTTGTGCATCTTATATACATTTATTGTAGATGAGTGTATACAAAATTGTACTACCGGTATGTTGTGTGCATGCAATGTTATGATATGGATAGATATATTCCTATGTATTCAGTTTTGTGCCAAAGAGTCTGAACAAGAAAAAAAAAATAGTAGACACTGCTCAATAGCTTTATATGCATAGTTTGGAGAATTTTTTTTGTTAATCCCACCCCCCTTACGTGACTTTCCTGATCATATGGTGGAATCAAAAAGGTTATACAGAACCTCTTTTTTTTTCTTGAGAGAGAGAGAGAGGTATGAAGTGCTGTATATTGCCTAATCCAAATGCTTGAGTGAAAAACAGGCAGTCACAGTGGCTGCCTTCAGTGAGGTGTGTGTGTGTGAGTTTTTGTTTTTCCTCTTGAACTCCGGAGTCTTGCTGATGAGTCAAGCCATATGGCATCTGTGTCCAGTCAGCGTTTAGGTCAGGCTCGCTCCCTCCCCACGAGAGAGAAAGAGTCGGGAGACGGAGACGGGTTCGTGTGACGGATCTCCCTGATTACCGTTGCTATTCATAGACGTTTGCCAGCGCACACGCTGTATACAACACAGCAAAGTGGGTGGTTACAGGCTACTTGACAAGTGATTAGTATGCTATTGCTAGACTGAGCACTTCGTCACACCATTTATATGAACCCCCTCTCTGGAAGCTGACTGGTGCATGTACAGTAACATGATTTTCAAGCTCCCCTGCTAGTCATGCAGGTTACATTGTGCAGCCTCTGCTTTTATGTTACCAGGTAATAAATCTGAATTAAACAGACACACGCACACAGACAGACAGACACACACACACACACACACACATGCACACACAGAAAAAAAAAAGAGTCCTGCATGGGCCCTGTTTTATGAAGAGTATATAATTGATTATAATTATAGTTGATTTCTATCATAAGTCTATGGCAGCCTGTGTGGTAAGGAAATTTATAATCAATTATATCTTTTGATGAAACGGGGGCCCAGTTCATGTTGCAGTTGACTGAATAGATACAAGCAAGATCAGACAGTCGCTGGAGTGAAAGTTTCATGAATTGAGACAAAATGTATTTTGATAACATGTGGCATGTTTTTGAAACAGTGTGATACTGTGTATAAATTTGTAAACCACCGTAGCTGAGGGGATGACTACAGTGCCATATGTTGCTCTTTAGTGTCTTGATCACAATTCTTGACTAAATTCTGTTTCTTCGAAACGTAGAAATGGGGGAAAGGTACCCTGCGCAGCACGGTTTGGTCCAATTGTGATACTAATGAGCAGTGCCTGATTTGTTTAAAGGGAGAGCTAGTATTGTGTTGAGGTTATTGACAAGAGCTAATTCTAATTGATTATTTACAAACCAATAGCGCAGTTGTAAGGCAGTAACATAGTATCTTCACCCAGTATTCGCAGGGGATTCTTACTGACGTCACTGATTTGTTCAATTCTAATTTCTGTGTAATTTCAAAGAAACTTTCCTTGTTCCGATTAACTTTTCTCTTTTGATAGAAGTGTCCGTGATGCATATATAAAATGGAAGGGAATTTCCCTTCAAATATTGCCTTTTCCTTTGAACATCAATTTGTATGTGACAAACTGAGGGTTTGTTTTGTTGTGTTTTGCTTTCATTTTTGCCAGCTTCCAAAGTAGTCTACAAAGCGCTAGACGAAAAACAAAAAGCAAAACAAAACAAAACAAAACAAAAGCAAAAAAAAAAAATCTGTAGTACAAGGCAGATGAAAATGTTGATTTCAAGGATGTCGTTTTGACATCGCATGAGAAAAAGTGGAAATGAATTGAATTACATCAATGTAGATCTATAACCTACAATTGTGCCATGCCCTTCTGTTGAACCATACTTTGGAATATATTTTTCTAATACAAATAATGACTTACATATACAAAATTATGTATTGTATCTCATGAATAGGTTTAGCATTGTGCTTTTGTGTACAGGTAGTTATGTCTAGACATTATGTCCTGTTCATCATAAAGATTAGCATGTCTGCCTTATGTCTCCTTATCCATACTTGTTGAAACATGATTATAATCTTAGATCCCTACTGACAGTAAAAAAATAATAATAATATGATTGATAATAAATGAATTAAAAATGAGACACAGGATCTTATGCTCTCTTTCTGTAGAATCATGGTGTGTCATCAGTAGTTACAGAGAATGTTTTGAGCGTGTTAATTTCTAATAAAAAGGGAGAAAAATATTAAGAATCTGTATTGAAGTCAGTAGTCACCAAGTTTTTAGTCAGTGTTGGAGTAAGTTTGTGTGCAAGCAACTGTCAGGAAACTCATGCAGTGATGCTTGGGTTCTGATTTTTTTTTTCCTGAAATTTTGCCAGTTTAGTCTTGACCTTCAGTTATAAAATCTTTGAGTCAAAATACTTGTAGTCACACTGCACTGCACCAGTCTGAAATTAAAGTGCGTTGACATTGATAGCATTTATTTAAGCAACTGTTATGATTTTACAATAAATTCAGGATGATTTGTCAGGGCATGACTTTCTGCAATTTAATACAAAAAACTGGAAAAAAAAAAGCTCTTTAAACTTTTCTAGTTCAGCAGCCAGTCAAGGCATTCCATAGAGTTTCCTGGGATGCTTGTTTTTTTTTTTTGTCTGTGTGTGTGTGTGTGTGTGTGTGTGTACATGTCTCTGTACCACAGGACTCTGGATACCATCTTCAATTTGCTATTAAAGACCGATAGTCGTGTCCTTGCCCATACTCCTATGAGAGTGTATAGGTGTGGAATTTCATTAGATACCGGTACTGTAGTGTTCCTCATCAAGCACATATTTACAACATTGCATGCTCAGGGAGCTGAAAGTTCATGTTTTGATATTTATAAGTATACACTAGATGTATGTACACACTGTACATGAATTTCACTGCCTTGTACACATATCTTATGGATAAGCCCCCCAACTGGAATATTTTTCCTGTGACTCAAATCCACAATATCTAATGTAGCCTCTAGAAATTGATTTATTCATAAACTCTGAACAATCAATTAAAATTAGTGCTGTCTTGTTCTGTTGATGATTGTAAAATATGGGAAAAATTATAATTTACAATGTGACAACCAGTTGCTGTTAGAAATGAAAAAAAAAGGTGTCAGATGTCTTGGATCTGATAAGTGTTCTGATTTTTTTTTTAAATGGAATGAATGTTCATGTGATTTACTTCATTCTCATGATTTCAGATTTGCTAGTTCAGATGAAAATCATTTCTACTCAGAACCCTCAAAAATATGCTGCATCATATTTCAGTATCAGCCATTTTGATGTCAGTGGTTCAGTATTTTATCAGAAAGTAGCAAGAAGAGAATGTTTGCGTGGCATCTTTCTCCTTCTCAGAGTTGTTGAAATCTCCTGTAAGCTGAAAATGGCGTTTGGTATTAAGGCAGATTTAAATGAATACATGTTTGCCCAAACTCATAAATGGATGTAATGGCACAAGAAGTGAAAAGCATCGATACTTGGATTGTATGAATATTGTACTCAAAAGAATAAACAGCTTGAGATCTTTTTGTCCGGGGTTGTGGTTTTTGGGGTGGTTGTTTTTTTTGTGTGTGTGTGGCTTAAAATGAAAATAACAGTCAGTGATGTCCTATACTAGGGACTGAAGTGTTGATCAGGTTTGTTGTCTTCTGTAATGCTAGTTTTATTAGCAGCTTAACCCATTGAGGACCGGCTGATTTTACCACAACACGCATTTCCCATGAACACCTGCCCAAGTATACTCGGGACTAGTCTTCCATGGGTTAAAGTTCATTTTCACTTCATATCTAAATTCAAGTGGACACCGATTTGTAGCATGAAAACAAACTGAATGGGTGCAGTTTTTTCAGAATTGGACAAGAAATAAGATAGCAAAATGTAAATGTTTGGTTTGAACAGGGTCACTGGTTGCAACCAACTTTTATTAGGATGCAAATTATAGTTTAGGTTGTGATGTTAACACCTCACAATCCTCCCCATTGGTTAATGTCTGCAATAGAATTTATCTAAAAAAGATGATGGATAATTCAGCAGTTCTATTCTCCACCATTACATGACAGACTCTATTGCTGTATTAAAGGCAATTAACCACAATATCAATGGAGAAATGATACATGCATTCTCATTGATTTCATGTTTGTTTATTTGTTTGTTTGTTTTTTTAGACATTCGGAAAAGATTTGTAGGGCAGTCTGTCAGAGACTGTTGAGATTTTGACGTCATCACCCTTTGAATGTTATTTGCACATACAATTGTATAGTCGTTAATATCTTGGTTTTGTGAAAATATGTGAAATTATGAAAACCCACACCTTTCTTTTTTTAAGGTCCAATTTGGATGAAATATCTGTTATTCTATTTGTTTTAATTTACTCCATGATATACCATTTAAGCCCAACTCAAATGAAAGTGCACTGCACAACATAAATTGGGCTTGTCCATGTGTTTGTATTTTTTTTTTTTTTTTTTTTAGGGTTTTGGCTGGCTGAATATGGTAACATTAAGAATATGATTAATATGATTAAGCCAGCAAATATATCACTTTTGGATAATATACATTGCTTGCTTGAGAAAGTGTCAGACACAATGATGTATTTGTTTTCATGCTAAAGGGGGAGGGGGGGGAGGTACTTTATGAACGTATCATGATAGAAATTTGGTGGGAGTAAAAATTGGACCAGAAATCCATAGCTATTAAGGTCTAGATCCTGCCTGAAAGCTCTTTGCTAATATTTGCAGATGGAAAAACAGCTTTAGTAGTGTTTCAACATAGTTCTAAAATGTGGGTTAGGGATAAATATATCGAACATGAAAATCTTAATCAGTATAATCAATGTTAAGTATTTTAAAATTAATGCAAAATATGAACATTAGTTCTATTAAAAAAAATTGTAAAATAAACTCTCTGTGATGGTTTATTGAGAAAATTAGTGATATCTCCTTCATTTGTGGCTTTGTTGTGAAATTTTTGTATGGTAGGATGTTTTGTGATACAAATGAACTGTATATGCATCAAATATGATAATTGAGCTTTTTTAATCACTGCTCCCAATGGTAAGTAGGTTGGCTTTAAGGTGTCAATAACCTGATATCTACTGTATTTTCCTTTTCATGTGATATATGAGAGAGAAAATGAATAGATACACACACAGATATTATATATGTCATATCCATAAACATGGCATGGAGGGAAAATCCAGGTGTTTATGTTTTCATTGATTTTCATGAATCATACAATAAAACAAGCAAATATGAAATTCCAGTGTAGAATACAATAAAGAACATACTATAGGAACAAAGAGGTAGCAAAATAACATGTATTATTATTATTTTTGTGTGTGTGTCTCTGTGGGCTTGGTGTACATGTACCAGGTGTGTGTATTTTCACTGTGCCTAAGTATGCTGATAGGCCGGGTAGTGTGAAATTTGTCTCCGAGGGCCTTGTTTGTTTTGAAATTAAGGCCACCTATGCCAGATGGTTGGTATTTTGCAAAAATATTTACCAATGTCTGGAAAGACCCTAGATAATGGGAAAGAAATGGCCAATCAAAATGATGGATTCATGCGCTCCTTTTTTTTTCCCATTTTTTTTTTTCCCATAGTTGATTCAATCCATTCCTAACCAGGGTAGCCTGTACAGTAGACAAATAAACATGATATTAGCATGTATTCTCTCGGTGTTGTTTGTTTATTCTATCTGTGTTTTAAGAGCAATGCCATTGGTTCCATTCTGTTTTCATTAAAAGGTCATTTCCTTTATACCATAAGCTTTCTGAAGCCAGTCTATATTAAATGAAGAATAGACACCTGTTGAAAATAAGCAACCTCCCCCCCCCCCCATCTCGATAACTCTTTGTTTCCAGCAATCATTTTCAACAAGGAAGTTGTTACAAATATGTAAATTTTGTACAATTTGTCTCAATGGTCAAGAGTACCACAAGAATACAAGTACGTTAAATACGTTAAATGCAACTTCAGAATTTAAGAATCGCAGCTCATGAAGACATTGTGTTTGTTTTTCACAGTTCACATGCCCAGTATATAAAGCTTCTGATGAGAAAATTCTGTGTAGATATTCTTTTTTATCAACTGAAAATAGTTCTCCAGTCATTTTTTAAGGATTGCCACCTGCTCCATCCCCATGTGGTCACAAATTGAAAAGCACAAAACAAAAACGAAAAGAGAGAGTAGTATGTATTGGGCATGTGTGGTACTTATCCGTAAATGTACACTGTAGATGGCTTTCAAGACACATTATGAAAGTTGATATGCCAACCGTTACTTTCTTGCAGTATTTAGTGCTATTTTTGTTGCCAAAAATACTACAGGTTTCATGGAAAATGCTGTTTTTCCCAAACTGTATTTCTATACATGTGTATGGCAGGAATGGTATAAATACTATTTTTCCACCAAAAAACAAAAAAAAGTTGCAGACCTCAAAGTACTGCAATGTTGTTTACAAGGTTGGCATCCCTGCCACAGACTCAAAAACAATGAAAGAAGTGAATGCTTTGAGTTCTGCAAATAGGTCCTTGATACACGAGTGACCTTTGTTATTTAATGCCGTCTGACGGGAAAACCAAAGAACAGGAAAATGATATATATTACAAACACATCTTATTTGGAGTGTTGTCAGACCTGGTGTCCGTTTCATGAACAGACATTTACATAAATCTCAGAATGGCGAAAGTCACTCATATCAAATGTAGAGAAGTAAAATCCATTTCATGAAGTCTCTCATAAGTACAATATGTCTAATGAGCTATTAAAGTGTCTCATAAGACTTTCATGAAATGGACCCCTGGAAATAAATTGAAAAAAAAAATAATAATAATGTTCTGTGAGCTAATAGGCCGTGTTTTGGGCTAAGGACACCTCTGTTTTTCTCGTCATAAGGGGAAGTTTTGGCATGGCTGAGGGTGGGTAGGGAGACATATCTGTATTCCCGTCTCTTGCGGGCATGACCTTTAGATCCACGACGGCGAATGTTTGCCGTGATGGGACCCGCATCCCGCGCTATCTCCCGTTTTAATCTCAAGTAGCTTTGCCCAACGATTGTGTGTCAAGATAGTGCTATCAGCAGGTTGGGCGCAAGAGTGTGTGTTTGTGTGTGTGTGTGTGTGTATGTGTGTGTATGCAGTGTTGGCCTTTATCGAGAGAAGTTTCAGCAGGCTCTTTATTAAAGTCAAGATGTGGGTGAGAAGTGAGACATTTTGAACAGTCTACGCTTTTGATATTTAAATACGTAGCTATTTCTTGGGTGTGAGCAAATGTGGGTGTGCTATTATGTCATAGATGACAAGATGATGGAGAATTACAGTCTATTATAGGCATGTTGAGTTTTGATAGAGTACAGTTTGTATTCACATGTTCAAGTATAACAGGAAGTCTTGACAGTTTCAGAAAGTATTGACTACTTTAGTGCCCGTGTGAAGATTTATATTGTCTTCATATCTAGAGAAGATAAAATGAACAAGTGTGCCCACTGAGTTGGGATACGATGTAAGTTCAGGCAGGGCTCGACACTAACGGTGGCCCAGTGGCCCGGGGCCACCAAAAATGAAAGTCGGGCCACCAAATTTTAAAAAAGGGCAAATTTGGTGGCCTACCTCAGGCCACCAAAATCTTTTTTAAAGTATGTCAATAAATTTGTAACTTTTTGCCCCGGAAATGCATAAATGCATGCAGTGAGTTAATGTTTTTGATTGTTTTTTCCAGACCACCAAATTTTTCTCTCGGACCACCAAAAATTTGAAATTGATGATTTTGGTTGCCCCATCAGGCCACCAAAAAAAAAGTTAGTGTGGAGCCCTGGTTTAGGGGTAGTGAGTGTGTATTGTGAAAGTGTTTTAGGCAATTTCAAAGGGACTCTCACACAGGCACTTACTAGTAAATGTGTGTGTGTTTTTGTTTTTTTAGTTAAACGAGGGCAAATATAAGCACACATATCCAGTACAAACACAAAAAGCAGCATTAGCTCAAACACACACACCACACACACACACACACACACACATGCATGCACATAAGGGGCCTAAACATGTTACACATGCAAACAATATTATCTATCTGATACGTATTTAGACCCTGTCACATTTGTGTTGCATCTTCTTCTCATATGTGTGCTAAAGAAAAGGACAGGCAGGAAAAAAAAAATCATTGCAGTCTTGTACACAAACCTAGTCCAGTAAGACAATAATTCCTATTGTCCTTATCCCCACTTACATATAAATGTGTGGTCTTAATATTAAACCTGGTCATTTCATTCCCACAAGAAATGTAGTCCGGACTGTCCTCTCCACAACTCTGGTCCTAACTATCCCAACAATCTGTGACTGCTTTAATACCCAGTCAAATGTGGTCCTTTTTCCTTCATAGCTACATCTGTACCCCTCCTACTGTAACTGGTCCTCTACCAGTGACAACCTGGCCCCCTCACCTCCAGAAATCTAGCCCCCTGACATGTATACCTACATGCAGGGGCTGCAGAATGCTCTTCTGTGTGTGTGTTGGGGGGGGGGGGGGGGTGTCAAGGTTAATGGTAAACCCTCCCACTGGGACGGGAAGAGTGTAAGGGCGGGATCTTTGGAAATTGAAAGTCATAGGTGTTGTTGTTGTTTTTTTTTTTGATGAGCCAAAAGTGTGGGTGGCTGCAGCACCCCCCGGTTCTGCAGCCCCTGATATGAACTTAGCCGTTTACCCATATGAATACAGTCTGCTCACTCTCGTATGCCTTGTCCCGCTACCACTGAAATCCTGGCCCCCTTCCCCCTAATAACTACGAACCCCTAGCCATAAAATTCCTGGTCATCTTGCCCCCATAGACACTGTCCTCCATACCTCTCACAGATGTGGATCCATGTCTATAGATCTGCATTCACACAATGCTTGATTTTCCAGATACAATCTATACCCTCCAGTAGAGTTAGAATGGAAGACAGTATACAAATAATACACAGGTGAGAGTGCGTTAGTGGAGATGTAGCGCACTTGAGGGTATTTACAATTGTGAAACATGCACGAGGCAAAGCCGTGTGCATGTTGCACTACATTGTAAATACCCGAGAGTGAGCTGCATCTCCACTAACGTCACGAACTCAAACCTGTGTATTATTTGATTTATAAAATGGGTCGAAAACTAACAGCATTTTTCATGTACCTTTGTGGGTCAATACCAGGCAGCTACATGTAGCACTCGCTCAAAAAAATAAGTCAAGATGTCCGTAGATGTTCGTCCCAAACATTTATGCACGTCGCACTCGGAAATCCCGCACACATAAGTACTGTACGTATGCGTATACGTACGCCACATGTTATGCACAAGAAAGGCCGGCTGGCAGCCCAAACTAGAAGTTGTTTACAGGATTGACAGCGCGTATAGTAGCGCGCGACGCACTTGTAACAACTGATTGAGTGTGCACTGCTAGTGTAAACATTGTGACGTCAGTGACTTTACGCTTTTTTGCACGGCGGGCCGGCCCGTGCATGTTAGTAAGAAATTAATGCACGCACACGTGACTCATTTCAGCGCTTCCAATTGTCTACATTCTTAAACCCATTTTATAATCCTCCTTAGTGCACAGTGGGTTCAAGGTAATGTGTATCTACTGTAGTTTGGACACAGCTACATTGTAGGAGTACTCTATGACTTTCGCACCAATGGTACTGTCATGAGCCAATGTTTATTCTGTGACATGACATTTGATTCAGATTCACCAAAATCCCAAAGAGAGAAAGACGACGGTATATGAAGGCGTGCATTTTTGCTCTTTTTTTTTGGTTGTATTGTTGGGAGTGAATCAGTGGCCATTTTGATATAATGATGCATTCAGAGAGATATTCTTGTTCATTAGTCCACATCTTCAATGTTTTTGATTCAGTACTCAAGCATTGCTTCAAAGCCACAACATATATAAAGCAACTTTCTTGTGCTCATGCAGCTTGCAAGAATTGGACTAGTTGGGGGGGAAGTCCATTTGTCATCCAGAGTAGATCACACTTCACGCGTTACGTGGAGCCGCAGCAGGAAGTGCAAAGTCTGGAGGAAATAAGATGACATGCGGACTGTCACGTGTACTTCATCGTCGTCATGGGAAGCTTGTGGTCATGTGACTTGTCACTGAAGTGCTTGTTTGTAGACCATAGAAGGTGTACCGTGTATTGCTGTGTGAGCATGCAGTGCTCCTAGAATCCTTTGAAGGCTTGTCCCATGTATTACAGATGGGAAGTGTGTGTTGGGGCAAAGTCAGCTAGTCCTCAATGGGTTAATTGTCTACAGTCTTGTGTGGGTTGTGTGTGTGTGTGTGTGTGTGTGTGTGTGTGTGTGTGTGTGTGTGTGTATGTGTGCTAGAAAAGAAATTGGAACACGTAGGATCAGAACTAATTTCAGTCCTTTTTTTCTCCTTGTGTGTTGCCATCTATTGCAATGCTGTTTGACGGCTTCCAGTCACTGCACTTGAAGAAAGTATCCCAGAGACTCCAACTCTCCCGCTTTCGATGGGAGATCTCCCGCTGAAAGCCCATTTTTGCAGAATCTCCCGTTCTCCCGCTTGAGATTTGATTTCTCCTGCTTGAAATGATTTCTTACTAAATTTCCTTGTATGTTGAAAAATAAGCCTTAGAAAGCACGAGAGAGCATCTAGAACCCTAGACCGCAAGGAACTTCGCACTCGTGATGTGCCCTTTGCGCACATCAAGTTTGAGTCTACCGTTTGCTAGGGGTTTTGGGAGGGAGAATCTCCAGATCAGAAGGTGCTTGGGGTTGGAATCTCTGGTATCCCAGCACAAAGTATGGTAGCAGAAAAGATTCTGAAAGGGAAATGCCAGTGCAGCTATAGTCTGAAAAGAAGGAGTAAATTTTTTTTCAGCACAACAATGAAAATTTTATCAAAATTCAGATGGGAAAAACAAAGTTATGACATTTTGAAGTTTTGGTAATTTATCTGGTATCCAGTGGTAACAGCTCTTGAACAGTCAATATGAATGCCATCCTCACCACTTGCCATCATATAGTTTATACATGTATTTGGTATGATTTTGAAATTTCAATTTTTTCATTGAAATGCAATTATGCCCTAGTCTCAATGTATTCAATTGATCATTATTTTGAAGATATTCAACCAGGAATGACACTGTGTTTTACACTTGAATGTTTGTTTGTTTGTTTGTTTGTTTGTTTGTTTGTTCTTTGTATGTGATCAATGGAAAATTGTGAGGTGATGACATCATTAGCTCACTCACTTGCATATATATTCATATCAACTGTACTGAAACTGTTCTGCAGAAACAACTTTCATTTCATAACTTTATCAAATTTTCACTGACATTTTAGTCTAAGATTTTGTTCTTTTTTATCAAACTAACTTATAAACTGGACTAGAGTTCCTGTAAGTTTTGTCAAGGAGTCTTATTCAATATAATTCTTTTTTATCAGAGAGAAGTATGAAAGAAAAAAAAGTATGATTTTGTGAGGGTAGTTTTTTGATATGTAGAGGCATGTACGTTTGTGTCATGCTCATAAATGATTATTGATAAATTGTGTCTTACTTGTCATGGTCATTTTTGCATAATTTGCAAGGGTTTCTTTTATTAGATTGTACTCTTTAGAAAAAACAAAACAAAAACAAAAACCTCTGCAGCTGGTTTTCAGATATTCTGGTTAGAGCTAAAGTATTTTATTGAAAATTTTTTAAAGTTGATTCTTACATTGATTATTCGCAATGTTCATTGTATGGCTAATGACGAGAGAAATCTCAATGTGTGGTCACATTTCATGGAAAGTTTCTTGCCTTCCGTGAAACCGTTTTGCCTGCAGAAATGTCAAGTCATTTTGAGAACGTCAGTAAAGACTAATCTAATTTATTTCATAGAGAGCAATTAGTATGGTCAATTCATTGTAAAATATCTCCGGAAATGCCCTAAGATATGCGTCATTGCCACTCAGAAAGATTGTGGTTTTGGTATTATGTGCACAATATGTTGAGTGATTTTTAAGCTGAATTTAGCGTAGGAAGATCATGTATTGTTCCACATCCACTCAAGATACTGCTGATTTGATTAATGCTTGTTGGTGGTATAGATGAGCTATGCACTTGTACAGTTTTATTTCATTTTTTTCCCGCTTTTTGTGTGGAGCTTCCACAAATTAGAGGGTATGATTTGACATAAAAGCAAATACCGCCACTGTCTGTCTTTGCAATGATTGAACACACTTGATTAGGAGGAAACAGAAAATGCAAAATGTTTTCAGGAAAATTGCTGTTTTCTTCATCAAGTCCAGTACCAAGGATGAAGATAAAAAGATTTAGAGAGAAAAAAGTAAATCTATTGGAGTAACAGACCATCAAAAATAGGCTAGGCAAGTCATTTCCTTTTCACCAGGGAAATGAAATAATTGTACTCATGGGGCTTGCCAACACACAAGTATAAAATTACACAATAGCATGTGAAGATTTATGCATGCACACATACATGCACTGTACATACATACACACACAGAATGCACAGAGGACAAAGGCACACACAGGGGGTATGCACACACTCATACACACACTCATACACACTGGCATACAATGGAAAGCTAATGTGAAGATAATGATAACAGAGCATTGCGCTATGCAGATTCTAGTGGCTAGTACATGGATGATACGAAAGACCACATTGAAATGTTTAGGGTCAGGGAAAATTCAGCACTGATCTGGTTACGCCAGTGCACCTCTTCCCTTCTTGGGGGGGGGGGGGGGGGACCTAATTTTTGGCCAGTTACTTTAATATGAAGATGACAGCAAATTTCAGCAAACTAGCTTTTGCAGAATTCCCTCCTGAGTTTTGCCAGTGCCATCGTGGCACAACGAATGATGAATTTCGTTTCAAGATTCAGCTCAAATGTCAATTTGTGCTGAGTGCATCTAAACAAAAGATATCTACCAACTCATGAGGCAGCTCCTGTAAGAATACATTCTCAGTTTGATCAGTATGATACGCTCTATAGTGAGCTTGGTGTACTAAAAGTAAGTGTCTGAATGAGGATTATTGGATAATGATGCCAACATAGAGAGTGAAGTCAGGAAATTTTGTCATAGAGTTTTAGGGTTAAAAAGATGAAAACACTTATTTGGATTAAAATAATAATGATAATGATAATAATAAAATGATAACTGTCAGGAGAATAAAACATTCTGGATCTGTGTAAACTGACAAATCATGAAACAGATAGGCAAGATTTTACATGATTTTGCACACTGTAGACAGATATGTTACCATGCATACATTCATGTTTAAAAGATATAAAAATTCACTGGCATTCACTAGTAGATATCATTACCGTCATTTGCTTTCCCAACCTGACTGCAACTTTAGATTTGACCATGTTTTACTGTCAAACATGTGGCCACATCCCACATGGTCCGTCAGATCTTTATAACTTTTGTGAAGGAGAATCAACACACATACACACACACACACACACATACACACTCCAACCAGGTTAGGATACAGTGTATATCGTATGATTATTCTCATTTTGAGGTGCCATATGTTTCCTATGCTCCTTTTTTTTCTTTCTCTCTCTAATTTTCTATATTTTTTTCTTGTCAATGCCTTTCCAGGCCACTTGGAATATCTGGAGAAAAGGTGATTAGCGCACCGACGGAGAGCATGTTTATGACTAAAGTGCATTTACATTTACCCCTGTGCTTCTGTTGACTGGTATTACTTGCATGCCAATGGCTCCTTTGAAGGCGGGGTCTTGCACCCCTACTGTTTGCCCTAATTTCATGCGTAAATGAGTGCCCGCTAATTCAGATGCCCCGTCAATATTTGTTCGTCTTATCTGGATGCGTGATGATGCTGTGATATTAATGTAAAAATTTGCCGAGCGACGGAGAGCATGCAGCACTTGTTTATCAGGGTTTTTTTTTTACAATTTGGTGCATGCCTTATATTTTTTTCTGATAAATTTAATACTGCCAAACCAGAACAGCAATCATCTGAGTTACTGTTTGCATAAAATGAATACACACACAATCCAAGTTTCATACATTGACTTTGAATAAAGAAGGTATATTTGTGCTTTGGGACTCAGTAATAGGATGCTTTCATATGAGGTGCCTAGACCACATGATTCGCTTTTTGAACAATGTAACTTGTTTATTTATAGAATTTTTTGATCTTATATTCTAGTGCTTCAAAATGCCTCTTAACTTTGATTCTGAAAGGACAAATCTTGGTTCAAAATCTGTTGAACAGTGACCATAAAAGAATAGCTCTCAAAAATTTAAAAAGTTGACTTCATGGATACCAGAACAGAAGCCTACAATTCCAGAATCTCTGGGGAAAGAGAGAGAGGAAAAAAGATGGACTATGATAGTATATATTAATTTTATCTATTACACAGGTATGCTCAAACGCAGTCTAAAATTCATACAGAAAGCCACTCCTCAAATAGTGTTCATGCCAAGAACCACATTCCAAACTTGAAAAGGAAATACTCTTGGCAGGGGGAAAAAAATGTCTTCTTAGTTTTGTTTTGATTTATTTGACTATTGTTGTGCACTTGACGGTAAAAAAAAAATATATCAGAGCAAACATGTTTGTAGTGTACTATGGAGCTCTTCTGTGCTGATCATTTTTAGGATTTGTGAAAAAACAAGCATACTGTACTCAAGCAGCCACTTCTATACCGTGTCAAAGGTAATATATATATAACAGCTTGAAAACAATATTTATCAGATATAGAGGAGAACAAAGCCATTTGAATAAGGTGGCTTGAGCATGCTAGATAGTCAGGGAATCAACAGAATTTTTTTTTTGTTAGTGATATATTTATGCTTGTACTGAAGGTAGATGGGACTGAAAAACAAAAATACAGATATTATCATGTAATTCCCATGAATAATACATGAGATCCTGTTTGCGCACACACGTTTCATTTTTTTTTTTTGCGCCATTTTGTGTTTTGACACGCCTTGATGCTCACACGCAGAGTTGAAGAAAATCCGT
The DNA here is from genome assembly GCF_040938485.1 of Diadema antillarum. NCBI lineage: Eukaryota > Metazoa > Echinodermata > Echinoidea > Diadematoida > Diadematidae > Diadema > Diadema antillarum. The sequence continues at coordinate 19,638 of NW_027271591.1, read as the reverse complement.
AGAAAAGATATTTTATATCTCTGACCGCTTTTGTGCAGTCATCAGTTGCTTTTCATATTCAATAGGCAATAGGCAATGGACCATGGAACAATCATAAATCTCTTTCCCTGTTATTTCTTGTCATCCTGCAGCAGATTTATAGCCATTTAAGTATTGTTTTACCTATCTGCACCATCCTGAATCTGGATGGCACAACATTCAAATACATGTATTTCTAGAAAAAAATACTGTTCATTGTAGCCGGTCTAACCCTTTCTATGTAAGGGACTTTGGACCATATGTATTTATCTGCATACAATAAATAAAAGGGGATCTCTGTGCCAATCACCACTCAAAGCACACGAAGGGTTTTTAACTATTTTACTGTATGGATACAGGTGACTTCACAGTTAAAAAAAAAGTATAAGCCAAGTTGTCGAGATTGAAGCAATGTCGTGCAGGTTTGTCCACAAATAGTTTGTAGCGCTTCATCTAATGTAGATGTGAATGTTTTTTTTTGCTTTTTTTTTGTTTTTTTTCTGGGGGGGGGGGGGTTGGTGGTGGTTTCAAATGTTTTGTTTTGTTTTGTTTTTGTCTTTGTTTTTGTTTTTGTTTTCATTAGAGTATTTTGTTGTCCAGGTTTGATCAGCTTTAGTGTGCCATGAAAGACTCTGATTGGAATTCCAGTGATCTGGGGAATACATTACAGTTTTTTTTTTCATTTTCGTTTTGAGGAGATGAAAGAATATTATCTTTTCTTTTTTTTACAAAAAAAAGTACTAGATTAAGTTACAGTCTAGATATGTACTTGAAATCGAATGAAAAATAAGGAAAGGTTTACCGTTGGAATGATTTGTTTGTTTGTTTTTGCCATATGGACTCATCTGTGTACATGGTTAAATTGCTGTGGAATCTCATGTGGTGTGTTCTATTAGAGAAGAATGTCACTAGAAATTTTCTGCCAATGACAGTAATGAGTTCAACCATGGCATATACTCATACCTTATCTTGACCTACATTTTAGATGGTTCATTGTCATATATAGAGTACATAACTTGACAGTAATGATAGAATATGTAGCCCATCCATTTACATCGTCAGTACCAATGAACTTGTTGTTGAAACATGTATGCAGATAGCCATGTTTCTTAGAGATTATTCATGACGAATGTACATGATGCATGCACACAATGTATACATCTGTGCAAGAGATACTAAGCGGAAACATCATGGACATTTTCTCAAACAGATGTTGCAGACCAAATAGATAATGTGGGCTTGTCACACAGTGCCCATGTGTCAGCCAAGTCGTAATAGTCCATTAGTTGGACTGTGGACAATGCAATGTTCATGCTGCATCGCCTCCATTCAACGTGAATGCATTAGAATGTGAAACACCATTTGGCCCCCCCAAAATCAATGTGATTCGCACTAAAATCCATCAGCCGCAGAGCTTTGCATACGTAATGAGATGCCCTTCTCTCGTCTTGTGTGACTCTCCATTCACTCGCCCGTTATGTCGCGTGGAAATGGAGAATGTTCCACATGCTGCTATGTATTCATGATTTTTTTTTGGCCAATAAATGATAAACAATTTTCGAGGGGGGAAAGCTAGTAATATCAGTCAGTACACATGTATGTAGGGAAGGCACTTCACTGTGCACGCAAAGTTATACAGATGAAATCAAGTCAACTTATGGAGAGGGAAGAAACAAGAAGTGGTTCTATTGGCATATATCAAAGTACATATATTATCTGTTTTTCCTGCATTAGGATAGAAGGGGTAAGGTAGAGAAGAGTGGTGAGAGACAGATGGAATATACAAGGAAAGATAGAGAAGAGATAGAGAGAAAGATAGAGAGAGAATATATCCATACTAAGAAGAGAGTAGTGGTAGACAGCAGAGCTTCATGCATGCCAATGTACCCAAATTTTCACCACCACCTGCTAGTTGCAGCCTACATAGTGGCTGTATATATGCAGTGCTGGCTCTGTGTGTGAACCTGTGTGTGTGTGTGTGTGTGTGTCTATCTGTGTGTGTGCATGTGAGGTTTATGAGTGTGTTCATCGTGCCTTCATCTGTGCATCTGTGAGAGTGTGTGTGTGTGCGCCAGTGTGTGTTTGTGTGTGCATGTTTGTCTGTGTGTGTGTGTATATGTGCATGTTTGTCTGTGTGTGTGTGTGTGTGGGCCTCGTTTCGACGTATGCTATATGGCTAATGCTCCTTTGGTCTGTGTGTGTTTGTGTGTGTCTGTATGTGTGCGTGTGTGTGTGTGTGTGTATGTGCTTGGAGTGCATAGCTAACCAGTGCCGAGGTCGAGCACGCATTTTTTATGCTTGCGCCCTAAGCGTATGCAGTTAGCTGGGGAGGGGAGAGCGCGTAGTCTGCGTGAAGCAGACACCCTTTTGATGCCGGCATGCTTTCCCAACCATGCACGTAGATCCAACTCTCCGGGGCCTGTGAGAGGGACTATTCCACTAACCTTGTTCTCTCCACACACTGCAAAATATCAGCCCATTGGGATGTCGCCCATAGTAAGTACAGGTCATTAGTTTCCCCTCCAGCCTGAGGTTGATTTTTCAGAGCACCAGCTCGCCAGAAAAAGTTGGAGTCTGTGTCACGGACAAAAGGAAGGTCATGGTAGGAATACTAACTCTGTATGGCGATACACATTAGGCCATCTGTGCTTCCCATGAATCCATCCAGAAAGGCTGGTTGATGGATTGTGCACTGCAAAAAATCTGCTAACATTATGCTACGTGGTAATTATTTAGTAGACCATTGGGCGCTGTCATGTGTATCAAAGAAGTGATTCAAGGGGTAGTATAGTTTTAGTTGAGATGGGGATTCAGGTTTTAACTAATGCAAGATAATTAGAAACCACTGGTGTGAAATATTAAAGAGCATCCAATTCTATTAGAGGAATGCAAACTTTATTTGATGAAAATTGGTTTTGAAATGGCTGAGATATCCAAAACAGAGTGATCTTGATAAAAGGTGGGTTCTACCTTTTATTAGGATCAGTTTGTTTTACTTTGTTTTTGATATCTCAGCCGTTTCAAAACTGATTTTCATCAAATAAACTTTGAATTCCTCTTAGAATTGTATGCCCTGTAACATTTCGTGCAAGTGGTTTCTAATTACCTTGCAAAATGTTTAAACCTGAATCCCCATCTCAACCAAAACTATGTCAACCCTTTAAAAAAAATGGCAATGCACACACAAAAACATACACATACCTCGTACACACACATAGATTGGCCAAAGGGTATCATACGAGATATATCATAAAGTTTGAGTTAAAAAAAGACAGTGTAAGGAGAATAAAAACTGAGGACTGGATTGAGGCGTTCCACTGGCAAACTTGGTCGCTAATACGACTACCAAATTTGATGATGTCAGACAATTCAAAGCTCCATATGGAGTCACTATAAATGCTGATGCAAATTGTGACATGCAAGTGTACATGTGTGTGTGTGTAGTGTACAGTAGTATTGCCCAAGATGATGTGGAGTGAATGTTAATGAATGTGTGTACACATAAAGAATCCTCCCTTGTGGAGACCATTTCATGATAAATGTTATTTACTATGAACATGAGCTCCCATGTGGATAAATATGTTTGTTGGGTTTTTTTTATGAGCTCCCCTTTGGAGACAATGATATTTATAAGCTCCTAGGTGGAGACACTTTAAAGTTTGTATAGACAAAATTATTTACTGTCAATAGCCCTTATTAATGATATTATCTGAGATATGACCCCCATGTCTTTATTAAGAAACAGTAGCAACCAAAAGAACTAAAGAGCTATATGACTTTGAAGGTGAATAGGATCGGATAATACCATTTAATGTAATCAAGGGTCTATACAATTTTAGGCAGAATTTTGCATAGTATATTTGTTTCATTAAATTAATTTGACTTTGTTCTGTATGTTATGGGATGTCTGCCACCGTAATTGAACAGTTTTGGGTTGTTTTCTTTTTAGTGTACACTTGGAATAATAGGGGCCTATGCAATAAAAGCTTTACTTTTTAGTAGGCCCCCCACATTTCATGTTTGTAAAATTGTCTTCTCTGTTAATCACAGCGTTATGTCCCGTCCTGTGTTCTGTCGATTGTATCATAATATTTGTGTTTGAGATGTGGAACATTGAAATCAAATCAAAATCAAATCAAATGTAGATATGAGTAAAACACCAGTCAAGCTCTAACATTCAAGCATTGGTATACAAAAGTCATAACTTGCCGTTTGTTTGTTTGTTTTTTGCATTTGCTTTACATAATTGCATTCTACATTGAATCACAAATGCACATTTCAATAAGATGTACAGTGCTGAAGAATTATTCAGCTGTACATTTATATTTAAAAAATGATTGTGCATGCATGGTATCATGTAGTGTGTGGAAGAATGGAAGAATTATGTGATAATGATTAATGCTTATGAGTCTGCTGTAAAGATAAGGCACATATTTTGAGTGACCCTTTGCTACCCCATTATGTACACTGTATTTCCCTTTTGCAGTTTGTCTGTAATCTCGTGGTGCTATCGTGCGGTGGTGGTAAAGATGACGACTTTTCCGTGCGTTTTGGGATTTACATACTCATCCCCGAGTCCGACATGCATTTTTCTACCTCGCCGGTTATGCATTGCAAACGTCTGTGCCGGTTTTACATGCATTCCCGGCTCGAGACAGATATATAGTGTGTGCGTTGAGTGTGCGATGTCAGTGTTGGGCAATGGGGAGAGACCAAGGAAAAAAGGAGAGATGGAGAGAGGAGAGACGACAGCATGTGATTTGCTGACTGCTAATTAACATATTGACACAGATGAGCTGCAGTCGGCACTGGAATAGATGTACTATTCATTTTGTAGAATGTTATATGTATGCAAAGTATGCATTGGGACCAGAGCATTCAGTGCAAATCTATATTAAAAAACAGAGACTCCCAAAAGGCCAGTGGGCCTGATGCGAGCTCTGGGAGGGCGCATGGGGAAAAATTGCATGCAATGATCGGCAATGTGCAATAGACTTGCTGCATGCATGCATACACTATTGTACATAAACTGATAATAATATTCTATGCAGTTATGTATCCCCCTTGATTATGTTCCGAGGTACGTTTGTGTGTATGTGTGTATGTATGTGTGTGTGTGTGTGTACATAGACATGTGTTTGAGTGTATGCATGTTTATGTTTGTGTGAGTGCATGTGTGTGTGTGTGTGTGTGTGTGTGTGTGTGTGTGTGTTTGTGTGTGTGTGTGTGTGAGAGAGAAAGAGAGAGTATGTGTAGTTGTGTGTATCTATGTATGTTTATATGAATCAGGAAGGTGTGAAATAATGCACATCCTTGTGTATACATGTATGGGTTTTTTTTTCTACATCTCCCTTCTCTTTGCTTCTCATATCTTATCTCAAGTCTCCACCCAAATCAGTCAACATGGAATCCAGAATTCAGTTTTACTTTCTGTGATCAGATGGCCCCACTCGCTAGATTCCCAGAGCAAGAGAACACAGGTTTTCAATTTCATGGCAATATCACAGCAAGTTCCCTTAAATAAGTTACGCTTGCACACAAAGTCAGTGCATAAATGGAACTTGCTGCCTTATGTCCTGTGTGATTTTGGGTTTGTGGAAAGATCAAAATGTAATCCTTTGGAGGCATACATTTCCCGCGTGATTGAGTTGGTTTTATTGCAAGTGGAAATGTGACTGAAACGAGCTATGACTTCTTTGTGTCAATATCATACTATTAAAGATATGATGTTCACATTCCTAATATATATGATAATTAATGTGTGCAAGCAATTTGCATACTTGTAAGTAGCATTTACCATATTACCCAATCATTTATTGCAATTGGCATCATGAACAGGAAAGATCTAGCAGTGAACTGAATGATGATAGTCAGTTGCATTAAATGTTCATTCGTTCATTCATTCATTCATTCATTCATTCATTCATTTATTTTATTTCCACACGGTCACTTGTTTCAGCCACAGGCTGTACTTCAACAAGTCCGTGCATCTTAATAAAAAACAGTTACATCACATAATACAAAAAACATCATGATACACAAAATCATACTGAAGAAGAGGAAGATGTGCTTAAAATGATTTTTATTAGAAGAATGTATTGTGTCATTTCTCACTCTTATCCAAAGCCAGGCAAGGCTGATAAATCTATGAGATATTAAGTTAAGAGGTTGGGTTTTTTTTTTGTATCAATAATTTGACCAAACAAACATTTAGTATTAAATGCTGATGCCTTGATGAAAATCATGAGAGCTGAAATATTGCCCCGACCACTCACATTAGTTTTTTCTATTTTTTTTTCTGCTGTCAGCTGCCAGTATGCATAGTTCCCATGTTACAGTAGGCAACAACCTTTGATGGGTTTGGTGTTCCTCTCCTGCCCCCCCCAAAAAAAAGACTCGATCCGGCAGCGTGTTTACCCCTCTTATCTCCGCTGAATTTTACACCTCGGTATTTGAGGAATAAATTCACAATATTGGCTTGCCCGCTCGCCGCATGGCTCTTATCGTGCAATCACATTTTCATAGGTTTGGTAAATACGCCAGCCGCCTTAGCCATACAACATCCATCCAACCCACCACCCACCCCCCCCCCCCCATCTCGCCCTCCGATTTGCCAATTTGCAGATTTTTCTGCCCGTTGCACAAGACAGCGCATGTGACTTTAAGCCCATATGGGTTTCCATAGCTTATTCCTCACGTCTGCGTGTCGGTCATCGAGCGTGATGGAGTGGTATTTACCAGAAATTAATATTAACACTGGTAGCCTGAGCGGCAGTAATCCTTTTGTACATGGACACGTTGCAGTGATGTGTTTGCACTGCTTACCTTCAAAGTCATGATCAGCTAACCATTCATGTGTCTGTCTGTACCCATGCCGGTCAATATAAAATCACAATTCCCCTCCCCCCACCCAATTCCCTGAAAATTAGCAAAGTTTATTATTATTATCATTATTAATATCATTATTATTATTATTATTATTATTATTATTATTATTATTATTATTATTATTATTATTATTATTGTTATTATTATTATTTATTCGGCAATTCACAATACAAGCTGACATAAAATACAAATAGAAAATCATATTACATGATATAAAAATTGTGGTGATTCCAGGTGCATGCCGCTGGTTGCCAGGGGAGGAAAAGGCAAACTTAATCACCGAGGCTCGAGGCCTTCCCCCCGACCAGTGCATACACCCAGAATCAGCTATATCAATGTAAAACAGATACAAAGATACAAAATTTGAGACCTTATGACATTTTGACATATGAAAGGAGGGAGGACACTCTGAAAATCTCAGTAAAATTCATAGGACTGGTAATATTCTATTCAATGTTTGTATCAAGGCCTAAGTAGGGAGAGATGTATGTCAAACATGTAATCATATGGCTGATGTAGAGTAAAGGGGTTAAACAGTTGTTATCATCCTTTTAGGCATGCTGTTGGACAGTTTCTGTCCTTTTTTCTGTTTTATCTTTTTGATCTCTTTGCGCGGATAGATGTCTGTGAAAGTGATGATGTCCAAGATAAGTGCCTCTCAAGCGTTCTGCATCATGCCTGGTGTGGTCATTTCATCAAATGATGGATCGTGATAGTTCGTTCGAGAAGATGAGGAAGGAGAACGGAGATACACATTTTAGCCTTCATGCTTAGGAAAGATTAGAGAGAAGAAGCCTGTAGTATTGTGTGTATACATGTATGTTACATAATATTCATAAGGATATAGATTTACTGCATATGTTTAAACTCATCGCATCGTACCAGAACTTGGTATGCCATGTGATAAATTTGATGAGAATCATCACTTCTCGGAGGCAAAGGGTTAACATCCCTGACTGACTTGTCTGTGGTCTTTAGGTGTTCTAGAGGCACTATTCGTGCACTCTAGAGGTGGAGAGACCAGCTCTCTCATCGCCCTGCATTAGGGTCCGGTGATTGCAGCGAGGACGCACCATTGGCAAGGGTGCGAGAGATGCATTCCCGCGCTCGCCACCGCCGTACACGATGTTTGCGTAGGGAGTCGCGTCGCTGCATGCGCCGGTGTCCCGTTCGTCAGCCCCGAAAAACAGGTTTGATTGAAAAGCATGTTGACGTATGGATGATTAGGGTGCCCCCACCACCCTCCCTCGCTTCCACGCGTCTTATCACTTTGTCGACGCGAGCGAGAGAAGGGACGGTCGTTGCATTGCCTTGTTTCAACCCTCCTAGCAGAGATTAATCTGTCGCTTGCTCAGCCTAATCAATGCCTTGTTTTCTGGGCTTGCATTTTTTTTCCCCCTTAAGATCCACCTCCTCCCAAGCAAAGTTATACCTCGGCAATGTTAGGCTATAGTACATAATCCCAGTTTTTCCTATTTCTTCCCTCTCTTCTTCTTGTCTATAGATCCTTTTCCTGTTTCACCCATTGCTATTCTGGTGCTTTTTATTGTATGTGTGTGTGTGTGTGTGTGTGTGTTTGTCTGTCTGTCTGTCTGTCTGTGTGTATGCTTGTGTCTACTTCCACTTCATTTGATTTACTGCAATAATTCACTCTTAGTCTAAGCAAGATACCCAAAAAGCAAAACAATGCCAATACTTTTTCTAGCTCTGATGACATTGTGCAAGTAGAACATTTTCTTCTTCTTTTTTATCTTTGCAGGAATATTCTTTTTTAATTCTCTTAAAGCAAAGGAAGCAATAATCTTCCTTCATATCTTTCCCCTTTTGTCTGAGTCATTACACCTGATAGAGTTACCAAAGGGCAAAACCTGACTTGAATATGAGGAAATAAGCACATAGTTTAATATCTACCAATGATGTACATTTTAAAACAATGACAACCAAATAACTAGTTAGAATGGTTGATAGCGTAATGGTAACAAATTATCTGGATTTCTTGGCATTTGGGTCACAGTATCTTGAGCATCCTTGTGTGTTGTGATTCAGTTGCCAAGTGAAATGAGTTACAATGTAAAAAAAACAACAAAAAAAGAGTCGGGAAAGCCACGTAGACTCTGTCAGAATTCTGCGTCATTGTAGGTAAAAACTGACAGGTGTTTACTGTACCTTATAAAGGGCCGAGGTGACAAAGAGGAAGCCAACTGAACATGTATGTTCAATAATGATGATAATGATAATAATAATAATGATATTATTATTAATGATAATAATGATGATAATAATAATAATAACAACAATAATAATAATAATAGTAATAATAATGATAATAAAAATAATAGTAATGATAATAATTATAATAATAATAATAATAATAATAATAATAATAATAATGATAATAATAATAATAATAATAATAATAATAATAATAATAATAATAATAATAATAATAATAATAATAATAATAATAATAATAACAACAACAACAATAATAATAGTGGCCTCATTATAATGCCATCAAGGATGATGCTCATGGCACTGTGTTTGGATGCAAAAGGGATCACACTGGTTAAGTAATTTCTTATATTATAAAACAGAACAATTATTCAAACCATTCATGGTAGAGATGGAAATACAGAGAATTGTGTGTGTATGAAGTGCACTCACGGAAAGTGCAATGTACTTGTAAGAAGTAAAAGGTTCCTTCTTCTTTTCAGCTGGTAGACATAAAAAGTCAGTTTTTCAAAGATTATTTTTAGTCCCTCCTTTCTATTGGAAATTGAAATGCAGGTGATATCCTTCCAAGAAAGAATCATTAAAATGCAGTGTATGCCACTGATCTTATAGATTTTTGACAAAAAGTTCTATCTTTATGGGGATGTATAAACAGGTACTTGGCAATGCTGAAGTCATATAGAAGTACAGTGGCAGATTCTTCACAGAAAACTGTAATCAAAAGATATGGGGCTACTGTGGTGAACAGGGACCTGCCAAAATCATATATTTTTCTTAATGTCTTTTCTATGTCAATGATAATAAATGCACTGGTACAACAAATAATGATTATGACAACAATGTTACTAACTACTACTACTACTACTACTACTACTACACTACCATTACTTAAAATGATAATGATGATGATAGTAATAATGATAGTAAAAGTAATTGTAGTAGTAGTTATAGTAGTACAATTGAAGTAGTATTTATAATGATGATAATAATAATGATAATCATAATAATGATAATCATGATGATAATCATGATAATGATGATAATGATGATAATGGTAATAATAATAGTGATAATCATGATAATAATAATGATGATAATGATAATAATAATGATGGTGATAATGATGATATTAATAATGATGATAATGATAATAATAATGATAATAATGATAATAATAATAATAGTAATAATGATGATAATAATAATGATAATAATAACAATAATGGTAATAATGAAAATTGTGATAGTAATGTTAGAAAGAAGAAGAAAAGGAAGGAAAAGATGACATCGTGATGATGTTGCTTTTTGTTCCACAAGCATTTTGGCAAAGTGTACGCAGTTGATACATAGGAGTTTGCCATGCACAGTATACCGCTCCAAGAGGTCATGTTAGTTTACGTACGTCTGTGGTCATATGAGAGCTGGTCTCGGCTCCTTGGAAAGCAATCTGCCGGAAAGGTCGCGAGGGAATCTGCAATATTCCATACATTTCACATTTCCCCAGAGCCATGGATCCTTGAAATGCAAAGTGATTTTTTTTTTTTTTATCCATCCGGTCAAGATTTGCAATACAGAAAGAAAAAGATAGAAAAATGAGGGAGGCAACAACCTGGAGAATATGTGTACGACATGTCCTGATGTGAGGTTTCATTTTTTTCTCTTGTCCACCATATTGAATCGTAAGTGCTTGCCGCGTCCCATTTGTGAAGGTAGGGCAGTTTAAAGAAAGCCAGATGATCAAATACCACTCCCCTTCTTTACCAGATCCGGTATGCTGTGGGCCCAAACCACCTACCGAATCTCACCCTTTTCTGATCACAAACTACTAGGTGCATTTTGCAGTTGTGATCCTTTTGCACTCAAGTCCCATATTATCTGTGGTCCAGGCTGACCCTCTTCTACCTTCTTCTCTTTCTTTCTTTTCTGTGCATTTGTTGTCCTTTAGCTTCTTCTTCTTCCACCTTCTTCTTTTTTGGCTTCTTTGTTCTCATCATCACCTTCTTCTTTCCACATTTCCCGTGTGAAGTGACCCTACCTTTGTCAAGAGATTGATCCCACTGCCCGGTAGGCAAACAAAATATTGCCATTTCGGTCTTGTTGCACATTTGCCGTATGACTCAAAATCAAATACCTGCAGCTGCTACCACCTTGTACCGATCATTGTTACACAACATTAGAACATTCTTTCCTCTCTTTTTTTTCAAGTACTGTCAGTGATTAGGAGGAATCTGGCAAATATTGAGATAATGGTATGTAGTTCTACATGGCTTGTGGCTGGAAATGATGCCATACATGTAGTGCTCCTCCTATCCCTTTCAGTCTCAAGCTTTCATACAGGGCAGGTCTATCAGAAGTCTTACTGATCTGGTAGTTGTTTTCTTGTGGTTGACCTGGGCTACAGAGAAACTGAAGTATTGTCTCCGCAATCGAAGTGTGATCTATTTGTTTCTATCCCTCTTTTTCCTCCCCCCCACTTTCATTTACCCCTCCCCCTTCCCCTGCATCCTCGTGGTGATGCTGGTTGCAGCAACCTGCCCTGGTGAATCAACGAAGCCAGCTGGGATGCAGGGAGCCCCCGAATGTTACCACATTAACATCAATCAGATCAAATGAAATATGGGCGCCCATCGGGTGTTAATAATTCAGCGCCCGTCTGCACCATTGGCGTCACTCTTCGCAACCGGCAGTAAGCATTTTGATGGATTTTTGCCCCCAGATCACAAGACCTGGTCACAGAGAGATCTTGGTAGTCGAGTGTGTGTGTGTGTGGGGGGGGGGGGGGGACAGAGGGGGTGAAGGGTAAGGGGGGGGGAGGGCAACAGAGGGGAGTGAAGGGTAATGGGGGAGAAACTGTTCCCCTCTGTCTGGTGGATCACAAGACAAACTGCCACAGCTACACCGAATGCTTCCAACTGAAAAGTTTGTTCCCTTTCTCAGATAGAGACTGCGAAACCTTCATAAATATGTGTAAGTTAAGCATTACCCTGATGGTGGGGCGGGGGGGGGGGGGGGATCTGCTTCCAACGACACGCAAGAGTCATTTTGAATAGTTCGGTAACAAGTAACCGAATGCAGTTCCAGTCTCGAGCAAGTGCTGCAGAATTTCATGCAAATAGACACAAACAGGTTTACTTTGCAGATGACTTGAATTCTTATTCTGCCATGTTTGAATTAGGAGATATCTGGATCAGAAGGAATGAATATTATTCTTCTATCACTAGACATTTGTTTTTCCTTGAGAATTTTTATTTTAGAGTAAATATTGATGCAAATTCAAATCATTTCAACCTCATTTTTTTTTTCAATAAAAGCAATGCACATTTTGTGGTATAATGTTGGATTTCATTTACATAGCCATCTATAAATCTGGATTATTACATAAGGGCACCCCAATACCACCACAACCACCACTTTTGGCATCCCCCCCCCCCTCTCTATTACACACTGCACTTACTTTACTGAGAACGAAACAAATAGATAAAAGCGAGTGGAATCCGTGCCAAAGGATCTCAGAATATGTGAATAATCTATGTCATTTCATGTAGTGGGTAACAAAAATAAACCTATTGATTTGAGTAGTTGTTGTTTTTTGAAGACACAAACACAAAGATTATCTATATAAGGGGAGAAAAAGAAATATGATACGGACATATGGACATACAAAGCCATAAGACACTTGGGAAAGAAGGGCGAGACTGCTGATCTCGTCTGCCCACTTCGCTGGGAGCAAGAGCTGACAGAGAGAGAAAGGATGCGAACGGAGGGAAAAATAATACGGGCCCAAAATCTGCCGGAGAGAAGGAAGTGAGGTTGATCAACCAACAACAGGCCTGGCGTTTTCAACAAAAACAAAGCGTGTCTCCGAGGTTTAATTATCATTCTCATACCTGATTTACAGTGCGCGTTATTAATCACGTTACCGGCGGTAATATGGCAATAAATTCAGGGCACAGTAGTGGCCAGAGGGGGCATACAGTATGCTACCCTTCTTTTGCCATCCAGGAGAGTACATACCCCCCTCCCCCCACCTCCCCATCATCCCACCTCCTCAGCTACTCTTATTTTTACTCACTTTCATTTTGCGTGAGGAGACTTATTAAAATGTCTGGAGGACCTCAAAGCGTCAGAGATGAAATGTGCTCCGGGTCAAAACATACGCTGCTCGTACAAATCCACCACGCCTAATTGTCTTGTTTTTATTGGACGCCAAGTGAATATAATGGTAATTGATATATATATATATATATATATAAAAGTTGGGATGCGACAGAAGAAGTCATGAAGTTGTGGCTTGAGTGGAGGAGAATGCACAAACCTCAAAATGACAACCAATGTGTTGATTCAAACCTGTTAATTGCGAGATCAGGTGGCAAAGGTGGTACACATTTGTCGTTTCACAGCGACACAGGCTGTTTTTAGTCTTTTCTTTTCACAACAGGTCAGAATCGACTGTTGTACTACATTAGAAATGAAGATGGGATGTCTCATTGAACATCATACCACCATGTATAAACATGTCTGCAGTCTCATTAAGTTTCAGTGATTGTGGTTGACTAAGAATATCACAGCACAGCACCTGCATTATCGCCACTTTGATATGGTGCCAAGCATTTTTCTGTGAAACACGCTGAAGATTGAAACTGATTGACAAATTGCTCTACATCAACACAACTGAAGATTCTTTGCAATACTTCTAGGATATTAATATTGTGATATATAGAGTGATAATTATGAAAATAATTTCAAAAATGCTTTGTTCTCTTCATAGGGTCAGATGGCGTTAACAAAATGCAAATGGTAGGTGAAAAATGGATCCAAGGGAAACACATTTTTCACGTTGAATAATGGAATATAATGATGAGGTTTGCTCAGTTTCTATATTCCCCAGTAGTTAGCCTCATGGCATCTGGACAGGAGAGTTGTGTTTCTTCTTATTTGTAAGTAGCTCTGTATTACTCTTTTTCTTCCCTTCTTGCAAAAAAAGAAGGAAAAGAATAGAACCTGAAGAAAACTTTTAATTTTTTGTTATACAACACTCGAGTGAAGAAACCTGATTGTGGGATTAAACATTTGGCTGCTGCAGTCTCTGAAATTAATGATGTCATCGAGTCACATTGTGCTTTCCAAGAACGGTGAGCAATTGTGTCACTTATGTGGGCAATTTGCCTTCGTAAGTAAAAGTGTTTTGAAGTTTTAATTGTCTTTACGGGGAAAATTGTCCTCTTGGGCTCCAGGTGATGGGGCATGCGTGTCCTCTGGATCGCTATCAAAGCTTGAAGTGAGTAATTTAAAGATGTTGACACATCGGTAGACGTGGAGGGTACGGCTGACCTTTGACCTTTGTGGGAGTGCCACCACGCCTTCTTCCATGGATCCCCCTTCCCCACCCCTCATCACCTCCCTCCCTTCCCCTTTGGGGTCATCTTCTTTGAGAGAGTGATGTAAAGGGAAGAATTAAATGGTGTTCCCTGGATGCCTCATTTGGAAAGGACTAACATTCAAGTCATACAGTAGTTAGCCTCTTGGGGTTGATGGGTAGAACTATGCAAGGATGCGCACTTACAACCCCCCCCCCCCCCCCCCACACACACACACACATGAGGAAGAGAAATGGTGAACAGAAAAATAACTATTTGGAAGGACAAGGGTGCACACACACACACACACACACACACCAACAAACAAACACGCACATGTACACGCACTTATGCAGACACACTACAATAACATTGTCTTTTTTTCAGTAATGTTTATTTCTGATTCCATTTGTAGTACTAATGAAAGTTTACACAATCACTTTGAATGTGTCAACAAATTGAACTAAACATTTATTTCATTTTAAAATAACTCAGTTCATAACTGTTATAAAAATAAAAATGTTTAAGATGATTTTGATACTAGATTATCATGATCATATAATATTGCATAATCAAACAAAGTGAACACATAACTTATATATTATGTGAAAAAGCAAACCAACAAACATACCTCTCTACTCACCTATGCCAAAAGTATAACCCCTACAGGGTGCTACATAACTTTTTGTTACCACTTGCCCGGTCGGGCAAGCAAATTTTCAAACTGTTGCAGAACACTTGCCCGAACATGTATTATACTTGCCCGAAAAGAAACTCTAAAGATATAAGAAATCACTTGTAAAGCCAAGGGTTTGACAAAACCCAATCATTTGAATAAACAGCACATATGGGGAGTAACAAACTTGGTTGGATGGAGTGTTGGTGTTGGATTGATGGGACTTTTTCACGTAATTGGTGAGAAGTAAAGATGGCTTCAAAACTTTTTGCTTGCGCAATTCGGGCAAGCATTTTTTCTCATTGTTCCAAAACACTTGCCCGACTTTGATTTTTCACTTGCCCCAGGCAATCCGGCAAGTGCTTATGTAGCACCCTGCCCTACCTATTCCCAGACCCCCATATGTATAAATACATATCTATTATCATCATTAAAACATTACCAATATTCCCAAACCCTGCTCTTCATCCTTTAAACATCCACTTAAACATAATTAACTAATTCATCCTATAACATCCTCTGTAATATCCTTTGTGACATCCTCTATTACATCCTCGAACATCCTTTGTAGCATCCTCATTAAAACACATAGGCTTCCATATCCACACACACACATACACACACACACACACACTTTTTGTGATATTCTTTGAATTTCATTCAATATCAGGCTCATTTTCACAATGAAATCAATATGAACAAAAACAAGCAACTGTATTCTCACTTGGGCTGCTGAATTAATTTTTTTTTTCGATGTACAGTATAATAATGCATATTTTTTGACATATAGTAAAATATATTCTTTTTATTGTAAATCATATTATGTATGCAAAATTGATATAACACACAGAGAAGAGAAAGAGAGAGAACAATAAGAGAAAATGCACAAGCATGCACGCACACACACACACACACACACACACACACACACACACACACACACACACACACACACACACACACGCCTCACATGCATTCTACAGAGAGAAATTTGAACAGTGAAAAAAAAAATGAAGGGACATCCTTCATAGCGTTATCCATCCCCTAACATCCTTTATTACATCCTCAATGATACGCATACGCACACACACACAAACACACACACACAGGAGAGAGAGAAAGAGAAATATCTTACAGTAGAATACAAAATAAGTTGGAAAGAATACCTGCATACATGCACACACACTCATATACATGCACTAATGACACACACACACAAGAGAGAAAAAGAGTGAACATTAAAAAAAAATTCATGGACATGCACACACACCAATAAAGATACACAAAATAATACTCACACATACAGACACACACATGTCAAGGAAAGATAGAAAGAAGCCCCCATAGAGAACACCCACATATATGCACAGTCACTATAACAGTGACACACACACACACACACTCTAACACAGGAAAAAGACAAAGAGTGAATGGTTACGAAAAAAGTTAACAAGGACACACACACATACACACACACACACACACACACACAGAGGAGAGAGAGAGAGAGACAGTGAACACTAAAAAAAATTGTAAGAGCATGCACAACACACACACACACACACACACACTCAGGCACTAACAGTAATACACAAACACACAGAGGAGAGAGAGGGAAAAAAGTAAATGGTAAGAAAAAAAGTTTGCAAGGGCAGACACACACACACACACACACACACACACAGAGGAAAGAGAGAGAGAGAAAGAAAGAAAAGTAAAAACATCCAAAGCAGAAAAAACACTCACATCAGACAGTTGGGGATGCCTGCCATGCCTTTTCACTTTAATGACGAGGTGTGATGTAGAATAAGCCACAGGAACACAAGAAGAGGTTTTAGTCTTTGCCTTTCAAGTGATGAAGTTTCCAAGAAAATGCTTGAATGTTTCAACTCTATGTTTTGTGCAAGTCCGCTCCAGTTTTCCAGGGGTTACTCTACTCTGAAGGAATCTTCCATTACCTTGTAATTGTCTGCAATGTTGGTAGTTCAAAGAAAAGGCGAGCAAAATTTAAGAGATCAAAAAATGAGCTTCAATGACTTATGGTGGTATTTCTGATACCTACCTATCCTCAGTATATATTAAAATGTACACATGTATTACAAGTTCTGTCTAGCTTATAATGTGTGTCTGTATGTATGTGTGTGTGTGTGCTTGTGTAAATGTGTTGGTACTTGTGACATCTGCAATTACTGTATATGCTGACTATTTTGCGAGGTTTTTATTTTCGCGAATTTCGTGAGTCAGATGCTATTTGCGAAATTAAAGACACAAAAATAATGACTGATCCCGATATGAATGTGACACACATGTACATTTCTCCGTTCAGTACAGTACCCCATGATCGCAAATTTAACCACTCTCAAAATTGTCGGGGAAGTCTCGATTCACAAAATTTTGACTTGCTAAATATATGGCATATACAGTACATCAGAAGGTCCAATTTCATTGTAATCTAGAGGAAATGCAGTTTGAGTTAAGATTTAGTTAATTTTATAGCCAAGAGGGAATGTAACATGCAGTGCTCAGAATCTTGGTGGGAACTGGGAATTCAGTGACTTGCCATTCAAAGCCTCTAAAGTTTGTAGTAACCTTGGAGAAGTGTACATGTATGCCATCTTGCAATCTCCTTAATACTACATTCTGCACTTATCTATATAACCAAAACATACTAGTGGAAAGATCTAATTTAGGCATGGAAAGTGTATAAACCCTACCATCTGCTTGATCGGCATCCTATCAGCATAAAAGTGTGGCATTTGTACAGAGTGTGAGTACGGTATATGGGATTAAAGTGTTGGGGGTTGGACCTGATTGTGATGCGATATACCAGAACCCTGTTCCACTAACATGGGAACTGTATTGAGCTGAACAGAAGCTCAAAGTTGGGACAGATTAAGATCAGATCTAGTTGGGAAGGACACATAGACATTCAAGATGAATTCAAGAATGTGGTAAGGTGGGCACAAGATGTTGTTCCCAAATGGATTAGAGAAACAAGTCTTAACTTCCAAGGACTGATTGATCTTAAAATTGTCCACAAGATCAGTTGAATTGGACTTAAGATTTATTTTAGCACATACAGTGGAACAACCCCCAGTTCATGCAGGATTTGTAGCATCCCAGATGTAGCATTTTGGATTGAGGAATGCTTTGCTTTAAAAATGTGTATCAATACCAAACAGAGTCATTTTGGGGTGACATATATTAGGACTTTGGACAGCAATGTATGAAACAGCCAGTGTGCAATGTAATACAGTGCATTTTCATTATTTCATGTGCTGGTAATGATGTTTTCTTGCCAACGTGGCCCTTGATGAATTTTGTATGTGAGCCCACATCTCATTTTCGTCAGTAATTGGTTTTATGATGTATACATTTATGGATGTGCTTTTTTTCCCCTCGGGACTCAGTAACAAGTCTTTCAATTAACCTGCTGCTGTTGAATGTTCTTCAATACTTAAATCCAGTTTTTGCTGGCATCAGCTGAAGCTGTGGTGGACAAGCCTCCAGCAAGCTAGCTACCAGTCATAATAACCCCTGTTGTAAAGTTATGCGTATCTATGTTTGTGTGCTTGTGAAGGACAGAGCTTGTCTTTGTGACCCTGCAACTTGCCTTTGATGCAGCAGACTTCTTTCAATTAGCCAAGAAGCAGATCTTGATAGTTTGATGTGTATTTCCTTTTTTTTTTTTGGGGGGGGGGGGAGATGGGGTGGGGCAGTTGGCAACAAGCTGGCATTCTTCGCATGCTCAACAATAACAGTCACACAGCATACAACCCGTTCTATTTCAGAAATAGACTTTCTACATTAGTCTAAAAAATTAGACTGATTTTGCTAAAAATAGGTGCTCAAAAAATGGGAAAATCAGTCTACAAATGATCGAAATTTTAAATCTTAATCTGAAATTGTGGTGCAAGGTTCGGCATAAACAAAATGGAATTAACAAATCTATCCTTCATTTCTTTCAGAATTGCATCAGTCATAGCTGGATATGTCAATGTTGGTCTTCTGCCAAACCTGCTGAGCTGTCAGGGTTCGGCTTTTGACGAACCTGCCAAGCTGGCAAGGTTCGGCTCTAGACGAACCTGCCAAGCTGCTAAGGTTCGGCTTTTGACGAACCTGCCGAGCTGCCAGGGTTCGGTTTTTGACGAACCTGCCGAGCTGCCCAGGTTCGGCTTTTGACAAACCTGCTGAGCTGCCAGGGTTCGGCTTTAGACGAACCTGCCGAGCTGCCCAGGTTCGGCTTTTGACGAACCTGCCGAGCTGCCAAGGTTCGGCTTTTGACGAACCTGCCGAGCTGCCAAGGTTCGGCTTTTGACGAACCTGCCAATCTGTACAGGTTCGGCTTTTGACGAACCTGCCGAGCTGCCAGGGTTCGGCTTTTTGACAAACCTGCCGAGCTGCCAGGGTTCGGCTTTTGTCGAACCTGCCGAGCTGCCAAGGTTCGGCTTTTGACGAACCTGCCGA